>NC_091318.1:5786109-5865446 GCF_038502225.1 Cherax quadricarinatus
TTGCTAATTGACCAGTTTTACATATTCGGCACGACATATATATATATATATATATATATATATATATATATATATATATATATATATATATATATATATATATATATATATATATATGTATGTATGTATATATATATGTATATATAAGAGAGCAGTCAGCAGAATTCGAAACCAAGTCAAGAAAATCTGGCAAGGTTCCCCAACGCTCTAGACCACTCGGCAACAGATGACTCAGAAAGCTTGGCAACCTGGATTACAAGCCAGTATATACCTCCGCTTGTTTCTGCTTGTTGCATTGATATAAAAATCGCTTGTGAGGTCAAAATATTCAGTAGGAAAATGAAATAACTTGAAACCATGGCGAGTACTACACCTGAGGCCAGAAGTACACCTTCTTGTCATTGCATATACTAAACACTAAAAGGTTTGAAAAATTATACAATATCAGCAATATCTGGGAATCTTTATTGTAGACGTTTCTCCGTCCAGTGGCTTTATCAATACACATTCAAGGACATGATGAGAAGACTGTAGAATTAAAATGCTTCTTTAATGCTCATTTTACGGATGAATGTGAGGTTACTGTACGATCATGTGAATGAAGAAACAGTGTAGCAGGTATACTAACCCATATTTGGCACATGAATAATTCTCACTCATATTTTTACCTAACCTATTTATAAGTCTTCCCAAGGTATTAAACATTAAAAAACAGTTATGATCTAAGCTAACCATAACTTACTGTCGTTACTGCACTGTACCGGTGAAATGACGCCTCAGACTATTAGTTATGCAGGATATAAACCAGAGCAGTAACTGAAACTAACATTGACAGTTCGTCTCTTGTGGTAACTTATAATACTGTATGCAGTCATGAGGGCTGACATGTAATTGACATTAAATGTTTTTGAAGTGAACCTTAAGATGCTTTGGAAATGGCTAGGACTGATACGAGTATGTGACGGACTAGATGAGGGGTGACTAACTGGCAAGAGCCAGTGAGGTTCCTGCAGTACTCCTCCGTGATTATATTGTCACCACTTGCGATCAGACATTTTTCCCACGATAGTAGCTACGGTCTGTCAGAACCCGTTACTAGTTTTACCACACAGTATCAGATATATTCAATCTCGTTACTTTGAGGACTTATGTAATGCATACTACGCACTGTCATTCTTTTGTTTTCATTATAATAGTCAACATTATGAATTCACAAGAAAAATGAGTGAACTTGTAACTCGTTGACTGAGGAATAGAAAAAACGAGAGAGAGAGAGAGAGAGAGAGAGAGAGAGAGAGAGAGAGAGAGAGAGAGAGAGAGAAGGTAAGGGGTCTCTTGTTCCATATTCTGTAGTACTCATAACCATTTCATTGACTTTAAAAGTGTCATTATTGTCATCAAGGAATCTGACCTATTTCTCCAGTGCTGTTTACAATTCACTCTCATCTCTAGTACGAACACTATCGCATAGTATGTTGTAAACTGTTGAATAGGACGCCTACAGTAGTGTGCATATTAATTAGGACAATGATGAAATAAGACATTTATCTGGAAAGTTCATGTTTATTTGAAAAATATACGGCAGTGATATGACAGATAATTGATTTAATGATTTAATAAGATATATGACTACCCTTTGATTTTATAAGCATTGCTACACGCTTTGACAGAATCTACCAATGTTCAACACATTTTGGCAAGTTCTTCGTCGTGGTAGCAGGTCTTAATAACAGCAGCAATGAACTCCTCCACCGGTGAACAGTCCTGTATGTTATCCGGTGTTTGGTTATTGCCCATAGATTCTCAACTGGGATGAGGTAAGGAGAGTTACCAGGTCAGTTTAGAACGCTTAGCCCACACTCATCGAAAAATATCAGCATTTTTCTGGAAGTGTGCCTTGGAGCAAGATCCTGCTGGAAAATGCATTCTCCATCAGAAAAGTCTTTATCCATAACGGTAAGCAAATGAGTTGCGAAGATTGCCTTGTATTTGTCACTGTTCATCGTTCCATCAACAATAACAAGCCGTTCAGGGCCTTTAGTAGTAAAACATCTTCATGGGTGAGTGTTTTGGCGCTTATGCTCCGTCTCACTACGACTGATCTGTACCCATGTACTTCAAAATGAGCCTCATCTGATTTTTTTTTCTTTAAAACAGCAGTCAGTAATAATTGTTTCTATAGCAGTTCTGTCAGTTTCAAAGAGCATTCGTCGAACATTTGAAGAATCAACATTTTTGCCAGCTGTTTCTTTGGGATCCTGGTTTTCTTGGGATCCTTCTCACTATTTCTTATGATAATCTTGTCATCGTGAGGTGTTGTCTTGCATTTTCTTCCATATCTTCCTCGGCTCAACACTCCACAATCACCAATGTCATCAGTTCTCTTCAGAATCCGACCAAAAATTGACTTTGCTAAGCTCCAATTTATGACGATCTGTCTGATAATCAATCGTCATGTTTTCTATAAGCTACAATACTTGCACGCTTCCTAGGTGTAATGCCCATCATGAATTTCAGCAGTAATCATGAACTGACAGGGAGAACTTGACTAAACCCAATTCACCCACAGAGCACGCCTGCAGGAATGGCCTTACAAAACAACCACTGTTGTAGCACTGACGAGAGTCGCAGGGTATGGTTTGTTAGCAATTGTGTCACTACGATTTCGTGAGTCATAACACCAATGCTGGATGGTTGCCAAAAGTCAGTAGCAAACTCTTCTGAAAAGAAAAGAACCCAAACTATGTTAATTAAGCCTGTGACTAAGATATGTTATGAGATAATCACAAAATTTACTCCTGTCCCAATTAATTTGCACAATACTGTATAAGGCATTTAAAAAGATGGGTCCCACAATATTGTTGTCTAATAAATATATACCAGTGCTTGCTCATGTGTTTTTTAAACCATTACTCAAAACAGGCAGTTTTATGATTCTGGAAATGTTTGTCCGACTATTTCTACCGAAGCACAAAGACAACACCTAGCCCCCCCCCCTCATCTCCCCAGCACATGCCACGCCTGCCCTCGCACATTACATATACTCTTTTTATTTATTCTCTTAAGTGGATTGGAAAAAAACACTGGATGCGATTAGTCTAATTAATAAATGTCCTAGTTACGGCACATATGCCTTTCTTTCACTCTTGTCGATGTAATCGTTTTTTACCTCGGAGAACCAGAGAGAGAGAGAGAGAGAGAGAGAGAGAGAGAGAGAGAGAGAGAGAGAGAGAGAGAGAGAGAGAGAGAGAGATTTGGCTCACTTCTGCCTACCTAACTCAGGTGGGTGCAGAGAGAGAGAGAGAGAGAGAGAGAGATAACTCTTGCTCCCTGCTGTATAACGCTCATAACCTCCTCATTGACTTTGAAAATGCTAAGACTGACATCGAAGGAATCTGATCCATTTGACAGGATCTGTTCAGAATTGGATCTCATCGCTACTGCTAACACCATCGCTCAGTATGGGCAGAATAAGTGTCTTTTAAACCGTCACCATGATTACCGTTTTTATATTCTTCGTGAGAAGGAGTTATCAATAATAACATAATTTCCCTTGCATAATTAATATCAGGTCTTAAGGTTAGACTTAGTTGACTGACATTACATAGAAAAGTCATCGACGCCATGCCTAACCCTTCTGGGGTAGGGTAGGTGCCTGAGTCCGAGCCTTTAGCTCATAAGACTGTCATTCGCATTTGCTCCCTTGGGGCGGGGATGGCAGACCAGAGAGGCCTAGCTTGTGGCTAGGCCTGGGGACAGTTGGTCCCAAAGATGAGGAGGTACTTGTGCCTCCTCCCATGGGAGACTTAGGTCTCAAACACTCCCTAAAGAGGGAGCCAAGGCCGGGCCACCACTTGGAAAAGGCCCGGGCCGGGAGAATACCGGCTAATCTTTAATAATAATAATAATAGAAAAGTCAACAGCTCATCTACCAGTCATCGCATCTGTTACAACGCTGTTCATGTAGACACACGTATTCATTCATTAGTAAATAGTGTTTACAACATTTATAAGTTACTAAATACATGTATCTTCATCGGCTTCCTTCGTCTCGTCTTCCGTCTAACCTAATTTTATAAGTACCAAACGTTTATCACTGCATTGATGCTACTCGGCAGTTTGTTCCACCCCTCCGAAACTCTATTGCTAAACTAGTGCTATTCTATGTCCTTACTAGAACTAAATTGGTCTGATTAGAGCAAATTGTTGCGAACCTGGTTTTGGTTGTATATTTTCAGTACGCTGTTTATATCCACCTTATTTATTTATTTATTTATTTATTGTTTTCCGTTTGCGCACTTTCATCATATTAAACTAAATTTACGCCTTTCCAGAGCGTACAAATTCGGTGTCCCAGTCTGTCCTCACAGGAAAGATTTCTGATAAATGGAAGACACTTCATCATCCATCTCTGTATGTTCCCAGCACATTTATAACAATCCTGTGATGTGGAAACCATAACTGAACAGCATAGTCTAAATAAAGTCTAGCCAATAATACTTAAATTATGTAAATGGTATAGAGAACCAGCAAGCTTATGAACGCTAGTGTCTCATTCATCAACTTGTCCGTTTTCTAAATCATTTATATAGTAATACCTGTCTGGCACAGCAACGTCTCAGTATCTTGTTTCAGAGAATTAATTCTTCAGTATTTGCCTACCCTCTTGGTATAACCTACTTCCACTAGTGGGTTTTGTCCACCATCTACCTCCAGCAGATTTGACTCACCTGTCTCCATATGTGAGTCCCTTCTCCGCGCACTTGTACATAATATCTTAGCACAAGGACTGATTTCCACAAACTCCTTCTCATCTTCCACTGTTCTTCTGTATAATGGACTGATGAAGGCACTGGCTGGCGTAATGTTTTCACAACAGAGATAAGCAAGTGTTCCGCAAGTGACGCATAAATCAGTTGTATATAAAGCTGAAATATACCCTGTTCGCCGTATTGCGAACAATTATGCGCTGTCTTGGTTTCAGTTTTTTTGCTAAATAGAACACCTAAATCTTTTCTCGCATTCAGATATTCCTATGGTGCTCTAGTATCCTCATCAGATTTTATTTATTTGAAAGCCTATTATCAGCATATATGCTTTTTTTCAATGTTTCAGAATTTATGTCGTTTAACAACAGAGAGCCCAATACAGACCAGTTGTAACTCGTCCCATTCAGATTTTCTTCCTCCCTCGAAGGACGCCCTATTACACCTCTCGAGTAGGGTAATAAGGCACAAAATGCGTGCTAAAGGATTAATTGGAAGTGTTGGCAAATGGATCTTTAACTTTCAAACCAACAGAGACAAAGAGTAAGTCGGAGGCTGCCACAGTGAAAAGTTCTATTCCACAAGATTCAGTACTCGCCTCCATCCTGTTCCTCATCCTCATATCAGACATTGACAGAGATATAAACCGTATCATTATATCTACTTTTGAATATGAGACTAGAACCTGCATTGTTCAACGAGTACAATTTTCAATTTTTCCGTTATGGAAAATTTGAGGAAATAATAGCTTGAACAGAGTATATTACACACTCTTACCACGCGATATAGCGAAAAACTAATGTGAATGACTTAGGAATGTTAATATCAGAGGATATCACCTTCAAGAATCACAACAGTGTTACTATCACATCTGCGGAGAGGAAAATGCTAGGATAGATAACGAGAGCTTTCAAAACTAGGTATGCCATGCCATGCCAGTGATGATCCTTTTTGAGTCACTTCTCTCTCTAGGCTGGAATACTGCTGTAAATTAACAGCCCTATTCAAGGCAAGTGGAATCGCAGTTCTGGAGAATGTACTGAGAACCTTCACTGCGCATATTAGTTCAGTCAAGCAACTTAATTACAATGAACATTTGAAGTCCCTTGACCTGTACTTCCTGGAATGCAGACGAGAAAGATACATCATAATCTATACTTGGAAAATCCTAGAGGAACTGGTCACATATCTGTGCTCAGAAATCACTCTCTAGGAAAGTAAAAGTCTAGGCAGACAGTGCAGCATAATCCTAATGAAAATCAGGGGTGCCATTAGTGCAATAAGAGAAAACACAATAAGTTTCCGGGGCCCAAGACTCTTCAACATCCTCTCATCACTGTTGTAGATGAATGGTTCAGAGAACCGACATGTTGTTGAATTAGACACATGTGCAACTCTTGGGTATCTTTATTGAGAAAACGTTTCGCCACACAGTGGCTTCATCAGTCCATACAAAGGAAAAACTTGAACAGGAGGAGAATGAGGTAATCAGTCCAGATATGGTAAACACGAGGAAATTAAATCTTCATCAGAGTACAAAACAAATTCTGGCCACAAAATAGAGCGAAACACCAACGTCAAAGACCTGGGAGTGATCATGTCGGAGGATCTCACCTTCAAGGACCATAACATTGTATCAATCGCATCTGCTAGAAAAATGACAGGATGGATAATGACAACCTTCAAAACTAGGGAGGCCAAGCCCATGATGACACTCTTCAGGTCACTTGTTCTATCTAGGCTGGAATATTGCTGCACACTAACAGCACCTTTCAAGGCAGGTGAAATTGCTGACCTAGAAAATGTACAGAGAACCTTCACGGCGCGCATAACGGAGATAAAACACCTCAATTACTGGGAGCACTTGAGGTTCCTAAAACTGTATTCCCTGGAACGCAGGCGGGAGAAATACATGATTATATACACCTGGAAAATCCTAGAGGGACTAGTACCGAACTTGCACACGAAAATCACTCACTACGAAAGCAAAAGACTTGGCAGACGATGCAACATCCCCCCAATGAAAAGCAGGGGTGTCACTAGCACGTTAAGAGGCCATACAATAAGTGTCAGGGGCCCGAGACTGTTCAACTGCCTCCCAGCATACATAAGGGGGATTACCAACAGACCCCTGGCAGTCTTCAAGCTGGCACTGGACAAGCACCTAAAGTCGGTTCCTGACCAGCCGGACTGTGGCTCGTACGTTGGTTTGCGTGCAGCCAGCAGCAACAGCCTGGTTGATCAGGCTCTGATCCACCAGGAGGCCTGGTCACATACCGAGCCGCGGGGGCGTTGACCCCCGGAACTCTCTCCAGGTAAACTCCATGTAGTCCCTAAGCCCCTCCACCTCTCCTGTCCACGGTTTATAAGCTGTTTCTCCGCTCATATGCCGTATTCTATTCAAGATTGATGGACTTAACACATCGACTCAAGGCTGAGGGACTGATTACCTCATTCTCCTACTGTTCTTCAAGTTTCTCCTTTGTATGGACTGATGAAGCCACTGTGCGGCGAAACGTTTCCTCAATAAAGATACCCAAGAGTTGCACATGTGTCTAATTCAACAACATCCTCTCATCACATATAGAAGGGGTGGGGATTACGAATAGAGTCCTGGCTGCCTTCAAGAGGGAACTGATCAGATACCTAGAGTTAGTGCCAATCAGTTGGTCTGTGATTCGTACTTTGGACTGGGTGAGACCAGCGTGCAATACAATCCACTGAAAGACCTCTTCGAGAACTGGGCCGCGGGGGCGTTAACCCCCGGGACAACCTCCAGGTAGACTCCTCGTAAGTAGATACGAAATATCGTATTCGTTACCATGATCTATCTACTTGAATACCATAGCAAGAAAAGTCACTAAATTCTTAAGGTATGAAAACCCCAGTGAAAAAACAGTGCTGATGATGAATTCATATTTTTCAAGGCGACTTCGGAATGCTTATGCATTTATTATTTCCATCCATTTTCAGACAATAAAGGTTAGGTTGACTGATCGAAAACTGGAACCTAAGGATCTATCTCCAGCTTTGTAAATGGGTATCACATTTGCCATTTTCCACTTATCTGGTACGAATCCCGTTTGTGGTGATCTTTGAAAAAACTAACTAATAGTTTGCTAAGCACCGCTTTACATTCTTTTACGAGCCCTGTGAAAAGCCCATCAGGTCCTTATGATTTGCTGACAACCATGTCACTTGTGATCTGTAGTTTTCTTTTTTTTTTTTAATTTTCACTTGAAACTTTCTCCATAAAAACAGAGGAGAAATAAGTTTAGAAGACTGTACACATTTTTTCTCACTTATATTTTTCCCTATATTTTTCATCTATATGTTTCCCTAATCTTACTCATGTATATGTGAGTGAAACCTTTTGGACTGGATTTTGATTACCTTGTGACTTTAATTAAATAATCTATTTTGGCTCTTCTCAATCCTTTTGTTTTAATTTCTCCCTTTTACTGAATGTATTGGTCTCTTTAAGTGTCTCTCTTCTTTGACTGGCTTGTAAAACCCTCCTATTTGGCCTATGAGATGTTTTAACCTATTGCTTATCTATTTAGGGCCATTTTTGTTTGAATATATTCAACCTGGGAAGTTTGTACAATCCTCTGAAAAATATCATATTTACAACCATTTCCGTTCATCTCCAGAAGATAATCTCCAGTAAGGTTACCCAAGTTTGTTCTGCCCAGATAATTCCTTAACCACATAAAATCGACTGGAGGAAAATCAGGAACCTTGACTTGGTTAGGTTATTAAGGTAACTATGTGAGCTACTGTGATGCGTGATCGCTTTCTTCAAGTTCATTGTAGTCATCAGATCTGGCACCTACACCCGTAGACATGATGTTAGCAGAAATTCAACTGTAAATAGAGGTTCTGGCGGCTCCAAGAGCTAGGCTGCGATCACAGCAAATGAAACTGACAGTGACGATGTAGTGGGTGACAGAGTGTCGCCGGCGAGGTCACGCAGCATTGAAATAAATGTAGAACTATTCGTGACCGTATTAAGTATATACTTCGTGAAACTCTGGTTTTACCTGACAATCTCCAGGAAGAACTTTGGAAGAGATAATATGTAACTCTCCTGTGCACATGATCGCCAGAAGCTCTCCCTGCCATAAATGATTACAGACATATTACTGAATGATCACGTACCGCGGCGAAACATTTTATTTTCCTTGTTGCTTATTTGTGTACGAATAATCATTAAGGAGAGCCGAAGCATAGATACAGTGTTGAAACGTTAATCTCTGCTAAGCGAGGAATCGCTAGTGATTCTCTGCACTGTTGAAATTATTCACAGATATATTTTACAAATTAAACTTGTGGACACTTGATGGTCAAGTCAGGTGACTTTCAGGGTAGCCAAAGTAATGAAAAAAGTGAAGTCCAGCATCCGAAACACCCTGACATGACCCAATTTGGGCTTGGACTTCCAGCAAATGTGCGTGAGCGTGTTAGATAGGAGCCAATAGAGACATGGTTTTTAGGACTTGATGTACTGTTGGAGTGTGAGCAAGGTAACATTTATGAATGGATTCGGGGAAAGTAGTAGGCCGGACTTGAGTCCTGAAGATAGGAAGTACATTGTCTGCGCTCTGAAGGAGGGGTGTTAATGTGGCAGCTTCATAACTGTAGTGTAAGTGCGCCTCTGGCAAGACAGTGAAGGAGTGAATGATGAGTTTTTCTTTTTTTGGCCACCCTGCCTTGCTGGGAAGCGGCCAATGTTTTAATAAAAAAACATTGAGAACGACATCGATCTTCAACTGCTGATGCATCGTATGAAATGGACAGATCGTTTCATGTGTTTAGGGTGTGTAGGCACCATTATTTTTGTTATGTGCAATGACTGTAAAATGCATCTTTTGGTGAGTTATAAACTTGTAGTGTTATTGTGTTTTTCTCAATGGAAACAATTTCTTGATGTCATCTTGTGAAAGTGTTCATGTGCCTGTTTTAGTAATGAAATTAGTTGTGACATAATTGGAGATGTCTCTTCTGATCAGTAATAAATCACAGAGTTTGACTTCATTTGATTATCCTAACTTATTTAAAACTTTTATTTTTTTTTTTTTTGGTCTCGTTGAATGGTCTGAATAAGATCTGGACTGTGTAATATCATGACTTATGAATGCATCTTCTGATTCCCTTCACATGCTAATTGCGAATATTTATTTGCAATATCAACTTATGCTTGCTCTACACAATTCTAATCGCGTGTTGGGGTTGTGGAATCCATGGATCCCTTTATGGGATCGGGCAGTAACTGAAATGCATCTAGTTTTATAATAGTTAAGGACTGATAACTCGAGTGGGGGCCAGCGATAAAATGCTCACTTTACCCACATGTAAATCCGGCCCAGAAGAGAGAATTTATTAACAGTTGCAGATCATGTGGCATTACACCAAAATCCGGCCCAGCAGAGAGAATTTATTAACAGTAAGGTCAGCGGCAAAAGGTGTTCTAGAACGGTAAATCCAGCCAGCGAATACAAGATACACCTTAGCTGTGTAAGTTTCTTGACGGCTGAGTTTCTAAGGTTGAGCTCAAACTCACAGTTGAAAAAAATTTAACATCCTGGATATCAACCACATCAGTTAGTACTAAGTCTCTGGAAAAAAATGGTATGGTGATAGCGACAAGATGTGGAAAAAGATACTTTTGTTCTGTTCAGGACATTTATTAGAGTAAACGTTTCGCCACTCGTGGGAAATGTTTCCTCTAATTAATATCCTGAAGTGTATATGGATGTGTAGGACTTCACTCGCCAGGTTCACTGGTAAGACTGGGCATGATACCACTAGTAAACAGAAAATGTGGCTCTATATAGTTTTAAACAAAGAAAATCCCAATGAGCGTCAGTCCACTCGAGCTATCGACTCAGTACGGTGTCACGGCAATTTCCTCCTCATCAACTTCCTTGCTTGTCAGTTTTACAGCAAACATTCTCCTAGACAACATTTCCTAAGGATTTGTTGATGTTAATGTCTCGAAGCAATGCCGCTGTGACGGTTAAAAACATGTATTTGGTTGTCAACGCCGTCAGTTGTCATCTTTTCCTCTATTCGTCAATATCCTATCTTTATTTCTTCGTCCACCTTAATTTTATTCACCCTTTCTTTCTTTCTCCATTTCCTACCTTACTCTCTTGTCCAGTCTTCCAGCCTTTCATCCCATTCCTGCCCCTTTTTGTCTTTTAACATTCGTTCTCTATTTTTTATCTGCCTCTTATCTCTCTCAGGTTCACCCATTTAATTTACCTCTTTCTTCATGTTCTCTCTCTCTTTCTCTCTCTCTCTCTCTCTCTCTCTCTCTCTCTCTCTCTCTCTCTCTCTCTCTCTCTCTCTCTCTCTCTCTCTCTCTCTTTTTTTTTTTATTTTTTTTTTTTTTTTTTTTTTTTTTTTTTTTTTTTTTTTTACACAGGGTTTGACAAGGTTAAGGATCCCTAGCTTTATTGACAGCTATTTACAGGTTAAGGATTCCTAACTTTATTGGCAAGCTAAGAGATGCTACCTACATCAGCTCATTTGAAAGCATTTTTATTGTTATGAGACATACAAGTAGGAAACAGGATGAAGTTGGAGCCATCTGTGGGCCAGCATTTTCATTTGATCAACTGACTTTATCTCGTTGACATCATTATGCTGTACGAATGTGTTCCATACTCTAGTCATCCTGGGTATGTATGATCTCAGATGGAGTGATGTTCTGGAGAAGGGTACAGCCAGAGTGAAGTTGCTGCTTTCTGCCCGTCTTGTGGCATAAAAGCTTGTTTCACGCTGTCCTCGAAGTGGATCCAAGGGTGGTATTTTGACAATATTGGCCTTGTACATAACAGTAAGGCCACCCACATCCCTCCTATGTTGAAGGCTCTGCTGAAATGACAGATCTATCCAGGATGGGTCCAGGCGAGAGATGAGACGTCTTGCTCTGTTCTCTACTCTGTCAAGCAGTCGCAGATGAGAGGGGGGGCAGGCAAACCAAGAAAGTGGAGCATACTCAAGGTGCGAGCGTACTTGTGCCTCGTACAGGATCTTGCTTCCCCTACTGTCAAGCAGATGGGAGATACGGCGAAGTGCTGTAAGCTTCCTGGCTGCCTTGTTTGCAAGATTTACAACATGTTTCTTCATGGTTAGTTTGGAGTCAAATTTCACCCCAAGGATATCAACTTCTTCTCCAGGTGCCAACATCCTCCCATTCATCCTTACTACTGCACCAGCATTACCATCATGGTGCCTAGAGACGATCATCATTTGCGTTTTCTCAGGTGCAAATGTTACTTGCCATTTATTTTCCCAAGCTGATATAGCTCTCAGCTGGTGATTGATGTAGCTTAGAGCAGCTGGCATTTCTTCTCTTGGATAAGTGAATGTCAGTGTACAGTCGTCTGCATATGCATGTGATTCTGGGATGAGATGAAGAAGGTCGTTGAAGTAGACATTCCATAACAATGGACCCAGCACGCTTCCTTGTGGAACACTTGCCCCAATAGGATGTCTTGCTGATTCCGTTCCATTGAGAACTACACTTAGAGATCTACCATGAAGGTAGTCACTGAGGAGACATAGCGTAGAGCCTGCAATTCCCAGTGCTTGAAGTTTTGCTAAGAGGCCCTGGTGCCACACCCGGTCGAAAGCGCCAGCAATGTCCAGTGCTACCACACAGCTGACTTTGGATTCATCCAGTGACTGGTGCCACTTAGTGGAGAGGTTTAACAACAGATCAGCAGCAGAGTAACCTTTCCTGAAGCCATATTGACGATCACAAAGTAGTGAGTGGTAGTCAAAAAACTCTGTCATTTGTCTTGAGATTATTGTCTCAAGGATCTTACCTGTGATTGACAGGAGTGACACTGGTCTGTAGTTGCTGATTTCTGCTCTGCTCTTCTTTTTGTGAACAGGGACTACATTCGCCTCTTTCCATAGAGAGGGCCATTTACACTGTACTAGGCAGTGCTGAAAGATGCGAGTTAGAGGTGCTGCTAGCTGGTCTGCACATCTTCTCAACAATCTTGGGCTCAACTTGTCTGGGCCCACAGCCTTTTCTTGGTCAAGCGATTTAAGTAGGAAATGCACCTCCTCCTGCCTTATTGTCACCACTGACAGTTTTGACACAGTTCTTGCAGCTAGCCAAGGAGGGTCCCTTGCTGGATCAGGAACTTGCATTTTGGTAGCAAAGTGTTCAGCAAAGAGGTCCGCCTTCTCTTGACTACTAGTAGAGGTGGTCCCATCCTGTCGATTTAGAGGTGGAATAAGTTCATCAGGCAGATAACCTTGTCTGTCCTTGACCAGGGACCACCAGGTTTTGGAGCCTACCCTACCTGATGCTAACTTTCTTTTAGTGTCCACCTCCCATTTAGCAATGGCCCACTTTTGAACATCACCCATATGCCTACAGGCTTGCATGTGCAAGTTCCTGTTATAGGTGGTAGGATGTCTCTTATACCTTCGCCATCCTTTGTACTTAGCAGTAGCAGCCTCTCTACAACGAAAGCCAAACCAAGGCTGATCTGTAGGCTTCGTCACATATTGCCGGTGAGGAATGTGTTCTTGTTGTAGATTAAGGATGTGTCCAGTGAAGGCTTTCACTTGGTTGTCAACATCCCCTTGGAGAAGAGCATTCCAGTCGGTGGTGGCGAGCTCAGAGCAAAGGGCTGGCCAATTACCTCTTTCCCATAGCCAGGTTGTGCGTGTGGACTCCTCACCTCTTTCTGTTGGGATCTTAAGTGTCGTAAAAACAGCCTTGTGGTCAGACGATCCAACGTAGCCGAGGGGTTGACAAGTGACTATGCCTTCTGCCAGATCACTCACTACTGGGTCAAGGAAGGAGCCAGAGATATGAGTAGGGAAATCAACAAAGTTTCTCATGTCAAACACTGCAAGAAGGTCATCAAAGTCCCTCTGTATAAGGTGCTGGTTGAGGTCACCAACAATTATAATATGTTGACAGTTGTGTTGTAGCAGAAGGGAGTCAATATTTTCCATTAGGAAGTTGATAGGGTCTGCATGTTGCCACTGAGGTCTGTACATTGCATATGCTAGTACAGAGGTACTAGTGTTTATACAGAGCTTGAAGAACATCATTTCAAGATGTGTAGGGGTGGCAACATCAATGTGCTGGGCATGAACACTTTTAAAGAAGCACACAGCAACACCTCCTCCTTGCCCTTGCCTGTCTCTTCTCATCCATGAGGTGTTTACCTGGAGTTTACCTGGAGAGAGTTCCGGGGGTCAACGCCCCCGCGGCCCGGTCTGTGACCAGGCCTCCTGGTGGATCAGAGCCTGATCAACCAGGCTGTTGCTGCTGGCTGCACGCAAACCAACGTACGAGCCACAGCCCGGCTGATCCGGAACTGACTTTAGGTGCTTGTCCAGTGCCAGCTTGAAGACTGTCAGGGGTCTGTTGGTAATCCCCCTTATGTGTGCTGGGAGGCAGTTGAACAGTCTCGGGCCCCTGACACTTATTGTATGGTCTCTTAACGTGCTAGTGACACCCCTGCTTTTCATTGGGGGGATGGTGCATCGTCTGCCAAGTCTTTTGCTTTCGTAGTGAGTGATTTTCGTGTGCAAGTTCGGTACTAGTCCCTCTAGGATTTTCCAGGTGTATATAATCATGTATCTCTCCCTCCTGCGTTCCAGGGAATACAGGTTTAGGAACCTCAAGCGCTCCCAATAATTGAGGTGTTTTATCTCCGTTATGCGCGCCGTGAAAGTTCTCTGTACATTTTCTAGGTCGGCAATTTCACCTGCCTTGAAAGGTGCTGTTAGTGTGCAGCAATATTCCAGCCTAGATAGAACAAGTGTGGCATGCAAAGAGTACGTAACCTTTATTCGGCGCATGTACACACCCTCATTTACAGGCTATCTCCCCCAACCAGCGAACCAGGTTGCTAAGAGTTGATGATGGGGCCCCATCGTTCAACTAGTGACCAGGTTCTAGCCAATAAGAAGATGGTTTTGGCAATCGCAGAGGTTATGTGGGTACCGCTCTCCTGTCTGCCCTTGTCATTCCCATTCTAGAGCTGGTTGAAGCACGGTCTGCTATCTTGTGGGTTCTATTTCTGCTTTGCTTACCGTGGAGTGCACTATACTTATCACTGTACATAGTGTACATATTGCTGTTATAAATTGGTGAAGGATAATATAAGTCTAAACTTTTTCTACTGTGTTTATTTGCTCCCATTACACCCGGGGTAACAGGCCATTTGAATCCTGGGTTGTAATAACAAGTGACCTGAAGAGTGTCATCATGGGCTTGGCCTCCCTAGTTTTGAAGGTTCTCATTATCCATCCTGTCATTTTTCTAGCAGATGCGAGTGATACAATGTTATGGTCCTTGAAGGTGAGATCCTCCGACATGATCACTCCCAGGTCTTTGACGTTGGTGTTTCGCTCTATTTTGTGGCCAGAATTTGTTTTGTACTCTGAAGATTTAATTTCCTCATGTTTACCATATCTGAGTAATTGAAATTTCTCATCGTTGAACTTCATATTGTTTTCTGCAGCCCACTGAAAGATTTGGTTGATGTCTGCCTGGAGCTTTGCAGTGTCTGCAGATTCGGGTGTCATCTGCAAAGGAAGACACGGTGCTGTGGCTGACATCCTTGTCTATGTCGGATATGAGGATGAGGAACAAGATGGGAGCGAGTACTGTGCCTTGTGGAACAGAGCTTTTCACCGTAGCTGCCTCGGACTTTTCTCTGTTGACGACTACTCTCTGTGTTCTGTTAGTGAGGAAATTATAGATCCATCGACCGACTTTTCCTGTTATTCCTTTAGCACGCATTTTGTGCGCTATTACGCCATGGTCACACTTGTCGAAGGCTTTTGCAAAGTCTGTATATATTACATCTGCATTCTTTTTGTCTTCTAGTGCATTTAGGACCTTGTCGTAGTGATCCAATAGTTGAGACAGACAGGAGCGACCTGTTCTAAACCCATGTTGCCCTGGGTTGTGTAACTGATGGGTTTCTAGATGGGTGGTGATCTTGCTTCTTAGGACCCTTTCAAAGATTTTTATGATATGGGATGTTAGTGCTATTGGTCTGTAGTTCTTTGCTGTTGCTTTACTGCCCCCTTTGTGGAGTGGGGCTATGTCTGTTGTTTTTAGTAACTGTGGGACGACCCCCGTGTCCATGCTCCCTCTCCATAGGATGGAAAAGGCTCGTGATAGGGGCTTCTTGCAGTTCTTGATGAACACAGAGTTCCATGAGTCTGGCCCTGGGGCAGAGTGCATGGGCATGTCATTTATCGCCTGTTCGAAGTCATTTGGCGTCAGGATAACATCGGATAGGCTTGTGTTAATCAAATTTTGTGGCTCTCTCATAAAAAATTCATTTTGATCTTCGACTCTCAGTCTGGTTAGCGGCTTGCTAAAAACTGAGTCATATTGGGACTTGAGTAGCTCACTCATTTCCTTGCTGTCATCTGTGTAGGACCCATCTTGTTTAAGTAGGGGCCCAATACTGGACGTTGTTCTCGATTTTGATTTGGCATAGGAGAAGAAATACTTTGGGTTTCTTTCGATTTCATTTATGGCTTTTAGTTCTTCCCGCGATTCCTGACTCCTAAAGGATTCTTTTAGCTTAAGTTCGATGCTTGTTATTTCTCTGACCAGTGTCTCCCTACGCATTTCAGATATTTTTTTTTTTTTTTTTTTTATCACACTGGCCGATTCCCACCAAGGCAGGGTGGCCCGAAAAAGAAAAACTTTCACCATCATTCACTCCATCACTGTCTTGCCAGAAGGGTGCTTTACACTACAGTTTTTAAACTGCAACATTAACACCCCTCCTTCAGAGTGCAGGCACTGTACTTCCCATCTCCAGGATTCAAGTCCGGCCTGCCGGTTTCCCTGAATCCCTTCATAAATGTTACTTTGCTCACACTCCAACAGCACGTTAAGTATTAAAAACCATTTGTCTCCATTCACTCCTATCAAACACGCTCACGCATGCCTGCTGGAAGTCCAAGCCCTTCGCACACAAAACCTCCTTTACCCCCTCCCTCCAACATTTCCTAGGCCGACCCCTACCCCGCCTTCCTTCCACTACAGACTGATACACTCTTGAAGTTATTCTGTTTCGCTCCATTCTCTCCACATGTCCGAACCACCTCAACAACCCTTCCTCAGCCCTCTGGACAACAGTTTTGGTAATCCCGCACCTCCTCCTAACTTCCAAACTACGAATTCTCTGCATTATATTCACACCACACATTGCTCTCAGACATGACATCTCCACTGCCTCCAGCCTTCTCCTCGCTGCAACATTCATCATATATTGACCTCTTTTAGCCGCTCTGTTATTCTTTTCCGTCGCCTGTAAAGGGAGCGCCTGTCTTTTTCTGTTTTACATCTACTCCTCCTTTTTCTTAGAGGAATAAGCCTTGTGCATACATCGAGTGCCACCGAGTTAATCTGTTTTAGGCATAAGTTGGGGTCGGTGTTGCTTAGTATATCTTCCCAGCTTATATCGGTTAGGACTTGGTTTACTTGATCCCACTTTATGTTTTTGTTATTGAAGTTGAATTTGGTGAATGCTCCCTCGTGACTAATCTCATTATGTCGGTCTGGGGCTCCGCGCATACATGACTGAACCTCAATTATGTTGTGATCTGAGTATATTGTTTTTGATATGGTGACATTTCTTATCAGATCATCATTGTTAGTGAAGATGAGGTCTAGTGTATTCTCCAGTCTAGTAGGCTCTATTATTTGCTGGTTTAAATTGAATTTTGTGCAGAGATTTAAAAGCTCGCGTGAGTGTGAGTTTTCATCAGAGCTGCCTCCTGGTGTTATTACTGCAACAATATTATTTGCTATATTCCTCCATTTTAGGTGCCTTAAGTTGAAATCCCCCAGGAGCAAGATGTTGGGTGCAGGAGCTGGAAGGTTTTCCAGACAGTGGTCTATTTTTAACAGCTGTTCCTGGAATTGCTGGGATGTTGCATCAGGAGGCTTGTAGACTACCACAATGACTAGGTTTTGGTTCTCGACCTTTACTGCTAAAACTTCCACTACATCATTTGAGGCATTTAGCAGTTCTGTGCAAACAAGTGACTGTGCAATGTACAGGCCAACCCCCCCCCCTTTTGCCTGTTCACTCTATCACATCTGTATAGGTTGTAACCTGGGATCCATATTTCGTTGTCCAAGTGATCCTTTATGTGGGTCTCAGTGAAAGCCGCGAACATAGCCAGCAATTCTTGCAAAATTTTCTGGAGTCCTGTCATCCAAAAATGTTTCAACAACAGCTATCATGTCGGGACGTCGAGTGTTCACAAAACTATGTGTGAGCTCTCCAACATTAGTAATGAAACCTCTAATGTTGGCCGACAGGATGCTGATAGACTGGCTCCTCATGAAGTGGTCAGCTTGAGGTGGTGGGTGTGTAGGGAATGTAAGGTGCCTGCCCTTGAGAGAGGTAGGGTACTGAGGCAGCTGCAGGGATGTAGGTCTGTGGTCTTGTATAAGGCGCAATCCCACCTGCTGGGCTGGGATAGGAGTAGCTAAGTGGGTGACGTGTGAGAGTGTTCACCAATTCAGAGATCCTGCTGGTTTGTTCTGAGAACAGGTCTCTAAACAGGTGGCCCTGTCTGTCAAGTTCCTTCTTCTTCCGACACTGGTCCTCCTTATGTCCTTTCTTGTAGCAGTAATTACACCTGGTATCTCGCAGGCAGTTGTTGGCAGTGTGCCCCTTCCGGTGACAGCGAGAGCACAGCCTAGGTGCCTGGGAGGGTGGACTAGGATTTGTTGCACCTCCTGAGTTTTGCAGATTTGTCCTCAGATTCTGCCGCTGGAACTGTGTTAGTGGAGGGTGAGACGGCTGTAGATGTCTTCCTCCTCCACGTCCTCCTCCACGTCCTCTGCCCCGTCCTCTACCAGTTCTGACAGATGTGTCCCTGCTGTTCGTACTTCGGCGCAGTAGGTGATCAGGTGCAGTGATAGTTCCCTGATCATTAACTGCACCGTTCTCTGGTGGAGAAACTCCTGGCTCAGAACTTGCTAACGAAGCACTGCTACCAGATTCTAGAATAGTATCGGCAGGTGTGCTGACAGGTGTAGGATCAGAGATGGTATGTGCACTGTCAAGTAGACTGGCAGTGGCTGAAGCAGAGATGTCAGGTGTAGGAGAATTAACAGATCCAAGGCTTCCCTCGTTGCTGGGAAGAGGATTTGTTCCCTCTGTGGTGGTCAGAGGAATTGTGTTAGGATTCCCGAAGGTAGTGTTTTGAACTCTGCCAGTCTGTGGGACCTTAGCGATGACAGAATTCCACCAGTTGTTTACCCCTGAGTTAAGCTCAGTGTGAGACTTCCAGTCTTTGTCAATAGTGTCACCATCAGCTGAGCAGCTTACGTCACTTGATGCAGGCTTGCACTGGCCTTCTACAATAGCTTGTAGGTTATCTAATGATTTGAGGAGCTCATGAAGTGCTTCCCTGTGATGGATTATCTTAGCTGCAACTTTACAACACAGCCCAAGAGGGCAGTCTTGATCTTTGGACAGGAGTCCCTGAGGTAGGACTTCTGAACCTTCCTCCTGTAGCTCCAGGCTTGTATCCACATATACCACAGGATTATGGATATCCTTAAATTTTCTGAAATTTTCAACCTGGCTGCAACAAAATTCTTCTTCTGGAATGCAATCTGTGTGGCAGTAGTTGGAACAAGTAGGCTCCTTACATCTAAGAAGAATTTTGTCCCTTGTGGTATACCCACAAACACTGCAGTAACTACTGGGACAATAGCCAGATAGCGTAGATATTCTTGCTATTTTGCGGTGTGAAGTCATCCCAGAGGAGGCTTGTAGGTTTGAAGTTCACAGGGGAGAGAGAGGGTGGGTGGTGATGTCGTGGGTGGGGTGGAGTGTCTCTCTCTCTCTCTCTCTCTCTCTCTCTGTTTCTCTCTCTCTCTCTCTCTCTCTCTCTCTCTCTCTCTCTCTCTCTCTCTCTCTCCCTTCAATCTCTCTCTCTTTTTTTACACAGGGTTTGACAAGGTTGGGTTAAGAATCCCTGCTTTATTGACAAGCTATTTACAAGTTAAGGATTCCTAACTTTATATTGACAAGCTAAGAGCTGTTACCTACATCAGTTCATTTGAAAGAATTTTTATTGTTATGAGACATACAAGTAGGGAACAGGATGAAATTGGAGCCATCTGTGGGCCAGCATTTTCATTTGATCAACTGACTTTATCTCGTTGACATCATAATGCTGTACGAATATGTTCCAGACTCGAGTCATCCTGGGTATATATGATCTCAGATGGAGTGATGTTCTGGAGAAGTGTACAACCAGAGTGAAGTTGCTGCTTTCTGCCCGTCTTGTTGTATAGAAGCTTGCTTCTCGCTGTCCTCGAAGCGGAGCCAAGTGTGGTACTTTGACAATGTTGGCCTTGTACATAACAGTAAGGCCACCCACATCCCTCCTGTGTTGAAGGCTCTGCTGAAATGACATATCTATCCAGGATGGGTCCAGGCGAGAGATGAGACGGCTTGCTGTGTTCTCTACTCTGTCAAGCAGTCGCAGATGAGATGGGGGGATGAGGCAAACTAAGAAAATGGAGTATACTCAAGGTGTGAGCGTACTTGTTCCTCATACAGAATCTTGCAACCCCTACTGTCAAGTAGATGCAAGATACGTCGAAGTGCTGTAAGCTTCCTGGCTGCCTTGTTTGCAAAATTTACAACGTGGGACTTCATGGTCAGTTTGGAGTCAAATTTCACCCCAAGGATATCAACGTCTTCATTAAACACTGGGACGACTTTTTCTACATTAAAATCTGTCACAACGGTATCAACATTAAATTTGGAGCTGTAAACCAAAACCATGAACTTGATATAACCTTGCATAACATTACCTCAATTATTAATAATAAGTAGGCAATTAAAGCATAATTAAAGAATTCATTAATCCTAAAGCGAAGTAGGACAACCTAACAGGAGATCAGACGAAAAACTGACCAATTTGATTGAAAGATGACTGATTTTTAAGGCAGATTACCTCACTCCCAATATATTTGATTCTACTTGACCTCGTCCCTATGACAAATTTTTTGCTTTCTTGTTTTAACAGCATTGGAGGAACAACTTGAAAGGAGTGGTCATTTTAGGTAGAATACTAAAAGAAATGAGATACCAGATCTCATACTCGTTAACAATTATATTGGACAAATCACTTAAAGAAGACAAAGTGTCATTTTAGTGGAATCTGGTGAACTTTACTCAGACATTTATAAAGGGAATCTCTGGAAGATTTTGACCAATTGACCCACTGGATGCATTTCGGTCACTGTGCGATCCGAAAAGGTACATCTGTAGTGCATAACCTCAGCCCTCTGTTTCTCAATGATCACAATAGGTATAATGCAGTGTGGCAGAAGTTTCTATTGCAATTAAATATTAGCTCTGGCAACTTGACGTAAATTAGAAAAGGCAGCCACTAGCTATTACTTGGAAATAAAAAAGTCACAATTTTTTCAACAAAATTGGCAAATTATAACGTACACATCGCAAAAATAATTCAAGCCTCTCATTAACAAATACCAACCTTGAAAGTTTAAGGCCAATCTGAAGTGGCATTCTCTAGTTATCTAGATCAATATCTCAAAATAAACTAGAACTTTCAGTTTGAAGCCTCTCAGAAACTGCATTATTAAATAATCTTCATTGCAATGCTGAAACCAAATGGACGAGGCAATCACAAACTATGGCAAGAAAAGCAATATTTCAGTTACCTACGCAGGCTAAAGTCAGTTCATACCTTTATCTAAGTATGATTAACCAGCTTTTTAGGTTTAAATCAGATCAGAAGAGTCATTCGCCAGTTATTTTGTGGAAACAAAATTGTTTTATAAAATTGGCAATTAAAAATTTAAATATATATATATATATATATATATATATATATATATATATATATATATATATATATATATATATATATATATATATATATATATATATATATATATATATATATATATATATATATATAAATATATATATATATATATATATATATATATATATATATATATATATATATATATATATATACATATATATATATATATATATATATATGTATATATATATATATATATATATATATATATATATATATATATATATATATATATATATATATATATATATATATATATATATATATATATATATATACATAACCTAAAATCAAAGAGAAATTCTCTTTGAGAAGAGACACATCAGCACTAATAGTCTGAAGTCAGACGGAAGATGTATTTTACAGTTACTGCACAAATTCCAACATTAATAGATTAATAAGTTATAAAAAGAGCATACGTACACTGCCTAAATTAAAAAAAAAACTTTTCATTCGTTCATAGATGACTGATGCCATTTAGAAAAGGCAAATTCCAGTCACTGAATGAAAAATAAAACTAAACTTCTTAAGATAAAACAGGAAAAATGATAACTATACTTTCCACTAACAATATCAGCTTTTTTCTAAGTAGCACACAAGGTTGAAGCCAATCAGATAACGTTTACTAAAGTTATTGCACAGAATCCAAAATTAGGAATGGTCTGTATAAAACCGGCCAGAGTGCATCTACACTTGCTAATTGTTCCATGAACCTCTCCTTACTCATAATTCATGAAGGGTGAAGCTGATCCGATAAGGTAATCTGAAGTTATAAAGAAAAGCCGTGAACCAGGTTACCGAAGAAGAGCCCAGGAGGTAAGATTGCGCTAGCTCAGGAATTAAATCGTACGATGATGTGGTATTTAATAGCTCACTAAACTCATGAAATTTAGAAAATCCATAAATATGTGAGTTGTCAGTAGTGAGTTGGACCTGACTAGCTTGGGCTCCCAGGTCTGGTGCCGTGCTCCTTCCTTAAGTGGAAGCGACCTGACTAGGTGGTCATTGTTCTAGGCCGGGGGTGGTATGAACCTGCTTCGCATGGATCAGTAGGCCTGTTGCAGTGTTCCTTCTTTCTTATGTTTTTATGTTTTAAGTTTTCTGAGAAATATTGAAAACATTTCATTTTCTAAAATGTCCAATGACATACAGGGTGGGCCAAAAGTAGGTTTACACTTAGTAGATATGCACTTAACTCCTGCACCTGTTCGGCATTTTCACACTTCCAATACTGCTTTAGTATTGGGATACTGGTTTGGAATAGTGGTTTGGAATAATGGTTTGGAATTGTGGTTTTGACAAATTAAATCGAAAACATGAACAAAAATTGAAACAACTACAAGCCTACTTTTGGCCCACCCTGTATAATTTTTAATAAAATTGGCAAATTGCTCTTATATCTTCCATTAGGATATTCTGTACCTGTACTTAGTACACAACACGGTATTGTGCCTTTTTGTTATTTATTTATTTATTCCTGTACTTAGTAATTGAAGGCGATAACAGAGAGATTCAATTGTTTCTAAATGGACACTAACATATTTTATAAACTTGGGAAATTAAAATTTACACAGCTGGAAACTAAGGCCAAGTTTTTTTTCTAATAAAATCAAGCAGTCAGGAAAGACAACCTCCAGTAATTACTTTGAATCAAACACTTCCCCGTTTTTAACAATATCGATTACATTTCATATTTGGATTTATGAACACTAAATTTAAGGGGCCTCATTCTTCTTATTGAGTTCAGCATTATTTTGTTACTGAATGTGATCAATATCAAAATTTATTTGGTAAACCCGGCAAATTGTGATCAGTGCAGCACAATAACAGCCGTACATTGTGTTCAGCGGAACACACCGATGCTTAAAGTTAGAAGCAGATCAGACGAGGCATTCTCCAGTTATCGCACAGTATCCATCGATTCTATTTTTTTTTTTTTACCAATTTCATTATACTGACAGTTTTGAACCAACACAAAATAAACTTATGGAGTAATATTCTGTCTGTTAGATGCGTCAGCCATTAAATATTGAAGTCGTTCAAAGGAGGTACACTCAGTTATATTTAACTTTATTTATAGGAAAGAATCGCACTATTTTATTCATTAAATTTTCAAATGAACAGATAAAAAACGATATCCGTTTTTTAAGAAAGTGTAATGAAAAGCAGAAGTCTTTCAAAAGTTGTTGGGCCCATTCCATGACACCTGGAATTTGTTCTATAACACTGATCATAGGGCTCATGCACTCCCAAATACGTACTCGCTTGAACTCTTTTCCACGTACAGTGAAACAGCGTAGGATAGTTGAAGCCGATCGGATGAGGCGCCTTGAAATTACAAAAGAAAGTTTGGTGGGGGAAAAAAAGGAAACCAGGCAACCAATTACAGTCCCATATAGGTAATACAAATTTAATATATATTTTTTTTCAGTTTAAGCTCATTCCTAAGAAACTCGAGTTACTCAGCTACATTTAGGAAACACATGAGCAGTAGATTACATACGATGGTGAGCATATCGTTACCCAGAAGATACTCGGTAGATACAACCTTGGACATCACTAAGAAACTAAAGTCACATGGCATAAATGCCAATCTTCATGACCGGACCAATTCACTGACAGGAAACAGGAAGTGATCTGAAGTGGGGTCTTTCACTGATCGGTCTTATGCCTAGTCTTCCTCTTAATATGCACTAAATAAATAAACTAGAAATATTACATGAAAACAAATTTATCAAGTTTACAGATGACATGAATTGTCTTTCAGACGCGGCCGACCGTCTGATTACTCAGAAAGACCTGGATATGCTGCCACAGTGGTCAGAAAAATTAGGGATGAACATCATTATAGGTAAGCACGAACTGCGTGTAACAAAACTGTGTATAACATTTCGAAACCAATTTATAAAGACCTTGGTGTGAAATGGTATGAAACTCCGCGACAAGGAGATTAACATAAATGTGGATAAGAGCTACTTCACAGATTTGTGGAGCACTGGAATAGTGCTAAATCAGTTCAGCTCTACAATAATCAGTTGAAAACAATTATTGAATATATTATTCTACTAATTTAATGTTTACTCTCAGCAGAAGCCACCAGCGGAATTTCCTGAACTACACAGGATGTACAGTTCATCATTGTGTACCCAGAACTCAGTATATAGAAAATGTAGTGGTGCAGCACAATTAGTTGCATTAGAACTCGAGGTCGTTGTAGGTCACGCTTCCCTTCAGCTTTATCGTATCTATGTCTATGCTAGTTTCACGAATGTAGTATTTTTTGTCTCCTGCAGATAGCCTCGATGTACACTGTGAAATCTGCTATCAACTTTTTTCATCACTGTCTATCTGTCTGTCTCTGCCTCTGTCCCTCCCTCCCATCTCTCTCTCTCTCTCTCTCTCTCTCTCTCTCTCTCTCTCTCTCTCTCTCTCTCTCTCTCTCTCTCTCTCTCTCTCTCTCTCTCTCTCTCTCTCTCTCTCTCTCTCTCTCTCTCTCTCTCTCTCTCTCCCTCTCTCTCTCTCTCTCTCTCTGTCTCTCTCTCTGTCTCTCTCTCTCTCTCTCTCTCTCTCTCTCTCTCTCTCTCTCTCTCTCTCTCTCTCTCTCTCTCTCTCTCTCTCTCTCCCTCACCTTCTGTTTCTCCCTTCTCCTGCTACCTTCAAGCTCTCCCAGCAGTGCAGAGGCGATGCATCAGCAATGATATATTTCATTAAGGACGGACCCCCGTGGCTACACGCAGCCGTCCGTCTAATAGCTTTCTCTTGTTTCCAATCCGTGCGTCAAAGCTGTGGCCAATCTAACTCATCAAACTATCCTGTGGTGCTGTCTGGTGCCTCTGCTGGTCCTGCTGCTGCTACTGCTGTTATTGCTGCATGTTGCTGTTTCTGTTGCTGCTTCTGGTAGTGCCGTTAATGTGGCTTAGTGTTGCCAATACTGAGCTCAAAGTTCGGCCAGTCTTCGGCTGCTACTGTTATTGCTGTCTGCTGCTGTTGTTGTTGTTGTTGTTGTTGTTGTTGTTGTTGTTGTTGTTGCTGCTGCTGCTGCTGCTGCTGCTGCTGCTGCTGCTGCTGCTGCTGCTGCTGCTGCTGCTGCTGCTGCTGCTGCTGCTACTGCTGCTGCTGCTGCAGCAGCAGTTGATACAACAATTAGCTTCAATTTTTGCTGTTGCTGCTGCCTACTGATGCAATTTTCTGTTTTCCTTTTTTTCTGTGGCTTATTGCGTAGCCCTCTTATACTTCTGCTGATCTTCCTGGAGTCTTCTATAGTCGATTTCGGGTGTCACTGACCTCGCGGTCAAGTTCAAGACCTAGCCTTTCAGTTCCTGGACTGATTAATAATAATAATAATAATAATAATAATAATAATAATAATAATAATAATAATATCTTTGTTTCTGCTAGTACATGTACAGGGTATACAGGCCTAGCAAACATTAATGACACACGACATGTAGAAAGCCGCTTGTTATGCAGAGCATTTCGGGCAAATTAGGTAACTTTTGTCCCTGGATGCGACCCACACCAATCGACTAACACCCAGGTACCTATTATTACTAATGGGTGAACATGGACAACCGGTTTAAGGAAACACACCCAAAATTTCCAACTTTTGCAGGGAATCGAACCCGGACCCCTCACCGAGTAAAGCGAGAGCTTTTGCCACCAGGCCACGGACCACCGTGGCCTGGTGACCAAGTTGTTGACGCTAGCCGTGTACACACCAAAATATGCATCGCGGCTAGCCTGATCAGTATATGATTTGAGTAAATTATCAGATCCCTGATGAAGAGAGCCTTGAGGGTTCATTGGTAATTACCCTTTTGCTCAAAGAAGCGTTCTGTTCTCCTTATCCTTATGCAATTCTCTTTGAGTGTACTCATTGCATCTCTGCTTCTCATTGGAGGTATTTTGCCCAGTTTCCTGCTTTGCGAAATTCATCATGGCTGATAAAAAAAATTTACACACACACACACACACACACACACACACATACAAACAAACACACAGGTATGAGGACCTTTCTGCAGGAGGTTTAGTGGGAAAGAGAGCTGGTAGGAAAGTCAGTAAACGAAATGGACTACGTAACAACAAAATGCAAAGAGGCAGAGGAAAGGTTTGTTCCCAAGGGTAACAGAAATAATGGGAAGACCAGAATGAGCCCTTGGTTTACCCGAAGGTGCCGAGAGGCAAAAACTAAGTGCGCTAGAGAATGGAAAAAGTACAGAAGGCAAAGGACCCAGGAAAATAAAGAGATTAGTCGATGAGCCAGAAACGAGTATGCACAGATAAGGAGGGAGGCCCAGCGGCAATGGGAAAACGATATAGCATCGAAAGTCAAGTCTGGCCCGAAACTGCTTTATAGACACTTAAGGAGGAAGATAACTGTCGAGGACCAGGTAATCAGGCTCAGGAAAGAAGGTGGGGAGCTCACAAGAAACGACCAAGAAGTATGTGAGGAGCTCAACAGGAGATTTAAGGAAGTATTTACATGGAGGCAGAAGGAACACTGGGAAAACAAAACAGAGGGGTACACCAATAAGGGATATACCAACAAGTGTTGCATGAAATACACACAACCGAGGAGGAGATGAAGAAGCTCTTAAGTGACCTTGATACCTCAATAGCAGTGAGACTGGACAACATCTCTCCATAGATCCTTCAACACATCCTTTGAAACTGGGCAACTACCTTAGATATAGAAGACGGCAAATGTAGTGACAATATTTAAGAAAGGAGACAGAACCGAGGCACTAAACTATAGACCAGTGTCACTGAGTCATGGAGAAGATTATCAGGAGAGTGGTGGAGCACCTGGAACAGAACAAGGTTATAAATGACAGCCAGCACAGATTCATGGAAGGCAAATCCTGTGTCACAAACCTACTGGAGTTTTATGACAAGGTAACTGAAATAAGACATGAGAGGGAGGGATGGGCTGTTTGCATTTTCTTGGACTGCAAGAAGGCCTTCGGCACAGTTTCTCGCAAGAGATTAGTGCAGAAGCAAAAGATCAGGCACATATAACAGGAAGGGCACTGCAATAGTTCAGAGAATACCTGACAGGGAGGCAACAGCGAGTCATGGTACGTGTTTAAGTATCAGAGTGAGCGCCTGTGACGAGCGGGGTGCCCAGGGGTCAGTCCTGGGACCAGTGATATTCTTGGCATACGTGAATGACATGATGGAAGGGATCGACTCAAAAGTGTCCTTGTTTGTAGTTGACGTGAAGTTAATGAGGGGAATTAAATCAGATGCAGATCAGACAGTCTGCAAAGAGACCTGGGAAAGCTGGACGCGTCGTCCAGCAACTGGCTCCTAGAATTTAATCCAGCCAAATGCAAAGCTATAAAGACCGGGGAAGGGCAAAGAAGACGACAGACAGATTATAAGCTAGGTGGCCAAAGACTGCAAACCTCACTCAAGGAGAATGATCTAGGGGTGAGTACAATACCGAGCACATCGCCGGAAGCACACATTAACCTCAGAGGAGTCAGTAACCAGTTAACAGTAACCAGTGTACCAGTAGATGACTCACTACCAACCGTCTCTACGTGAATCACTGCCTGTTCATATTGCTGCTGACCTAGCAGGATTTCAAGCGCCCCTCGCCCATGGGCACTCCTCAGGCAGTCAGTCTAGCCAAGGATCAGAGAGAGACAGGTTCGGCTGTGGCGCCCCTCACACACTATCCATAATATACGTACTACCAGCCTACGCGAGTATTTTTACCCTATCCACGTGTTCGAACCCCCACATGATAAATGGTGGCAGCGGTGTGGGAGCGTGGAATTAAGGGTATTTCAAGACGTTAGAAGACTGTTTGTGAGTAGCCGGCAGGGTCAAAGGTGAACCGTCTCAGCTACCGCTTACCCTCACTCACAACCTCCACCCTGCAAGCCTGTTGCAGCCATTTTTTCAAGCTTCCTGGCTTAGTTCGTGTGCTAATTGCTTCAATCTCCGAGGGGTTGACCCGGATTTTGCAATTAAGCCAGTCAGTAAGCCAGACTGTGGAAGTGAACGCCAGTCAGCCTATCATCCAGCCTGTCTCCTGTCATCCACCTGCTCCTCCGTGCTGTGTGCATCGTTACACGTCTTCCAGTCAGCCATTCTCGTGGGTTAAGCCAGTCAGCCAACCCAGCTTCTAACCCAGCTGAGAGAGAGAAGTAAGCCACGCAAGTTCCTCTGGAAGTTCCTCTGAAGTATTGTTTCATATATCGCTTTGTGCTCCCAGTTGGATGCCAGTTGGATGCTAAGAGTGAATTTCACCATCCCTGTGGCATAGTGGCTTATCAAGCCACCTTCGTGGGTAGTGAGTGGAGTGCGCGCCAGAGCGCCAGCGAGAGTCACCACCTCACCACCATACACTCACCCACCCACCACCAACCACCACCACCCCACCACCAGCCATCCACCCATCTACCTGTGGCTGTTTGCACCCTTGTACCGGGTCCTAATACTGTTTTGGCTCACATAATTGGTCAAGAGATTGTAGCTGAGCGCCGACGATAAAGCCAATTATGTGAGTTCACCGAGAAAGCGCATTTCTTCACGACGACAGTGTGAGTGTCGGCGTCATCACCGCGTAGGACAACCTTCCTCATCACCAGTCATCATCGTCGACTACTATAGACTTCAGTGATAATTTTCTGTTTAGAGACATTTTTCTTGCATTTAAAGACATTTGTGTGTGTGAGACATTTATAGTGAATTTCTTGTGTACTCTAAACCTTGTGTTTTCAGTGTAGACTCAGTGTTTCTTTGACTCGTTATTTTTGCAATATTTTTCAGTGTTTTCACTCATCTTATATTTTTTTATCTGTTTTTTTTATGCTACTCTCTGTCTGTAGTAAGTATTATTGTGTAGTGTACCAGTCAGTCACTCTGTGTGAAGTGATTCATTTTTTTATTGTATTCTTTCAGCATTGTATTCTCCAGTAATTGTCATTGTATTTCATGCAGTGATATTCACCCCAATTTACCAAATTATCCATTTATTTCTATGTGTACCTTTTTTTCGTATGCCAGCAGTGTCTCATTCCTCTAATTTTTTTGCAGACTGTGTACCATTATTTTTGCCAGCAAATTTTTGTCGTATCAGTCACAGCAAGATTTTGTTGTAAGAATATACTAAAATAATGAATACGTGATTAAGTGTTGTGTGCCCTGCCACTTGTAAGTGTTGTGTTCCCAGCCACTTGTAAGTGTTACACTTGTAAGTAAGTGTACACTTCCCGTTTTGTTCCTTTGTTTTATTTTTATTCATATTGTTCATATTTCTTTGAACAAATTCACTCTTGATGTAATTTCAATTACTTTTAACGTAAAGTGTTTTCTTTACTCTGTTTGAGTAAATTGTTTTGTCTAATTTACAATTAAGAGTTAAAGTGTTCAATCAGTTTTTCTTCATATTTTTATTTTATTATTTAACCTAAATTTTCCCAGTGAGACTTTATTATTGCAGTGATTATTTCTATGCCTTATTTTGTTGCACTTGTTCTGCAGTGAATTATTTTGTTGAACTTGTTCTGCAGTGAATTATTTTGTTGCACTTGTTCTGCAGTGAATTATTTTGTTGAACTTGTTCTGCAGTGAATTATTTTCTTTTATTGATATTTTTATGCATTATTATTCTCAGTTCATTATTGCATCTTGTTTTTCATTTTATTAATTTTCCTGATGTTGTCTTTGCATTATATTTTAATTTTGTTTATGCATTCTTAGAAAATATTTAAATTTCCCAGTTATCTCTCGTTGCATACAATTTAGTGATTTTATTTTCTACTTTTTACATTGATTTAAAATTTTATTAATTAATTTCTTTATTAGCAAGAGTAAAGACAGCTCATTTTGCATTTAATTCAGTCTCCAGTAATATTTTTACTTGTATATTTCAATGTAATTTTTTTTTTCTTGGCCAATAGTCCTTTACATTGAGTTGTCCTTCCTCTTGCAGTGTATCTTAGACATTTTTTTTATTACTTATGCAGAATTGTTAAGCATTTTCTTCCACTTAAGCTTACTGTGTCATTTCTCTATTTTTTTTTTTTTTTGCCTTATGTCCTTGAGTAAGTTCCCTGAGATCATGTCCCAGTCACTTTTGAATGTTCACTTAGTGTATGATGCCAGTCAAAGTCATTATGAATCAGTCCACAGTACCAACATTCCCTTACTGACTGAAAGACAATACCTAGCCCTTGAGCAATGTGTTTGTTCTCACAGCTTGTATCTGAGATTTGTTAAAGTGCTGCGAAATGTGAAGTTCAGATTAAGTTCCTATAGATCCGTGAATTACTTATTAACGTAGCCGAGCGATCAGGCACTAGTAATACTGTCACTCCTGTCTGGACTCCAGCTTGCAATATCATGCACGCAGGATAGTGCTGAGACTACTATCCTTGCGATGGCGACTTGTTCAAGTATTCGTTCCTTCCCAGGGGATGCTTTGAGAAGAACTTTACTTGCAACGAGTTATGCCATCTCTTGCTGATGCCACAAGCCTGCAGAAAGACGTTTCTGTGGCTAGTGTGCTCACTTGAGTGTTGTTGTTGTCCGTGTTTCAGATTGTGATCCCATCCTAGTTGACAGTAATGAGTGCATTGTAAGAAGTTATTTCTCGAGTAACTTCCACGTTGTTAACGTTTGTAAGTGAAGTTTATAGCTGATACCTCGTGTCACTGTGTGCGACTCAGATTGAATATCAGCATTGTTCACCGTGTTCATTTCTTTTCTCCTGTGCTTGCAGTTTGAGATAGTAGATTCGTTCTCCCTTGCTCATATTGCGTGTTATAGCGTTAATTTTTTTCAACCGGGGGGAGTCATCCACTCCACCGAGTTTGTTCATTCCTCCAGTAAGAAAGAACCGATCCCTTGTGTTCTGGTGATTCGATTCCTGCTCCAGGAAGATCTTATTCTGACTGTGAAGCCACCAGCACCCATCAGTGACTTTGTCATGAACCAAGAATTACTGTATCGAACAGCCGAGTTGGGTACTCCTAGCAGAAGAGTACACCAGTTAGTAATTCCACAGTCACTAGTGAATGTAGCCTTACGCTAGTTCACGATGTACCAGGTGTTGCACACCCTGGTATGGATCGTTCAGTAAAACAAGCCAGATTGAAATACTTTTGGCCTCGTATGGCAACTGATATTTCTGAGTATGTTAAGAAATGTAGTGTCTGCATGCAACATAAAGGTAATGCTAATGGTCCTAATCCAATCCAAGTATATCCAACCACTAGCGAACCTTGGGAAAGAGTTGCGCTAGATTTGTTAACTAATTTCCAATGTTCCCTCCAAGGCAACAAACATCTGTGTGTTATGGTAGACCATTTCACCAGATATTGTGAGTTAGTTCCTATTGCAGATAAGACTGCCGAGACAGTAGCTAAAGCGTTTAAAGAACGCATTATCTGCAGGCATACCACCCCTAAGTCCCTAGTAACAGATAATGGAGGTGAATTCTGTAATGAGATTCTTGAAAATTTGTGTACCTTGTACAAGATCTCTAAATCCACCATTGTTCCTCATCATCCTGCCAGCAATGGGTTAGCGGAACGAACCAATAAGAAAGTACTTGATGTCTTGAGAGCCACTATCAATCCCAACAGTGAAACTTGGGATGAAGTTATACCTGATGTGCAGTGTGCTATAAATTCTGCTTACAATGTTTCTATAGGTGACACTCCACATTATGCATTGTACGGTGTAGATAAACGTTTGCCTTATGAGTTGTTATATTCTAATCCGAAACCAAATTACAACCCTGATGATTTCATAGCAACTCGTACCAGCTTAGCTCAAAGTGTTTTTAGAAGAATCCGTGAAACACTTCATAAATCAACAGCAGAATTTACAAGAGTCGCAAACACTCGAGCAAAGCCATCCAAAATCAAAGTAGGTTCGAGAGTTATGCTGATTAACTTTAACAAAACGTCTGCAATGCCAAAGCTTGATCAAAAGTTTGTGGTCCTTATCGAGTAGTTGAACATATCACTGGTAATAAGTATAAGGTTAGAGAGATTAGTACTGGTCAGTATAAAGAATCGCATATAGATCATATGAAGTTAGTATGTGATGATAATGATGTTCCAACCCAGACTAATGTGACAGACTCTGACAATCCTCCGGATCCTGTACTCTCTTCCTCTGATACTCAGTCAGACGATCAACCTGAATGTCGTTATTCCCTACGTACACGACAGGTATTGAGAAATCCTCAAGTATCAATTGTAACTTCCAATTCAGATTTGCCTCAAATACAGCATGAGTTAGACAATGCAACAGAGTTTGATCCTCCCAGAGATGACACCCATTCTGCATATGTCAATCTTACCCTAGCAGAGTTGGGGTTAAATGTAAATAACCTGTATAGATGAATAATTACAGTATCAACTTATCAGTATTCAAGAATTTTTTTTTTGTGTTCACGTTCTCTCCGAATTCTGAGAGTTAACAGTCTAGATTTGAGTGCACCGAATCTGCCTTTCTGTTAAACACTTCTTTCTTTGTATATATTCCTTCCTCAGAATCCGTAGATCACATGAATACAGATCGATCGATCAATTTTTTTTTTATCATTTCTTTTGTGTAATCTCAACGTTGAGTTTCATTCGATGAGTTGTGCTATATTATACCTTGTATTGCATTACAGTTTCAGTTACGTAAGCTTCCATTCCAATGTTCTACTTATGTATGTTATAATGTTCAATTGTTGTGTACTTTGACATTGTATAGAATCAGCCCAAGCCATATACCTGCCATCTCTAGTTTGTATTAGTTGTATGTCGGGACGACATACGTTAGCGTCGCCGAGCTCTCAGTAGTAGTAACCAGTTACCAGTAACCAGTGTACCAGTAGATGACTCACTACGTGAGTGAATCACTGGCTATATTCATATTGTTGCTGACCTAGCAGGATTTCAAGCGCCCCCTCGCCCACGGGCACTCCTCAGTCAGTCTAGCCAAGGGGCAGAGAGAGGCAGGTTCGGCTGTGGCGCCCTTCCACATACTTCAGTTACAATATACGTACTTCCAGCCTACGTGAGTATTTTTACCCAATCCACGTGTTCGAACCCCACATGATAAGGTAAACAGGCTGAAACGAGTTACCAGGGTATAGCCCAGAGAAGACAGCATATGAAGCTGGGAGGCCCAGCAGTAAGGAAGGAGGCATAACTTACGTTAAGGCCATATCAGCCTACCAAGCAGGGCCAAGGAATGAAGGGGAGAGCAACTAGGCACAGGTGGAGAGAGGGATAGGTCAAATGCAGTGATTCAAACATGTCACTAAGAGCTACAGGAAAAATCAAGGGAGAAAATGACCATGTACAGACAAGAATCAGAGTCACAGAGGGAAAGGCAATGAGAGGAGGAGACGGTGCTTATTCATGGGCTTCAGGAGAGAGAGGGAAGGACGCACACTGAAAGACGGCAGGCAGAAAGAAGGGAGATTGAGAACATCATCACAGAAATAGGTGAAGAGGACATGTCTGAGATTGCAAATTTTCAGAGGGATAGGAGGGCATTTGAAGGGGAGAAGACGACCAATCAAGCTGATTTTCAGGATGGAAACAGTGCAGAACAGGATCCTCCAAGAGAAACCACAGTTGAAGGACTCGACAAAATACAAGAGGGTGTTCCTAGACTGAGACAGAACACAAACAGAATGACAGCAGCTGAGGGAGAGAACACAAAAGCGACAGGAGCTAGGAAGAGAGACAAGGACAAAATCATCAGAGGACAACCAGAGCAGTATAGAGCAACAAGAGCAATCACACACAGAACCATCCCCAAAACCCTACAACCAATCATGCTATCCCAACACAAACCACAACCCACACCCACAGCTCCCACCCAACACTCAGATATAAAATCTCACAGTACACTGCCAGGTCCCCCACCCTCACAGCCCCCCAAAACACAGTGTTGAAGAGGAAACTGAAAGTATGCTACACCAACGCTGATGGAATAACAAATAAGTGGGAGGAGTGGCACGAAAAAGTCAAAGAGGCATCACCGGACAGCACAGCTCTCACAGAAACGAAGCTCACAGGTATGATAACAGATGCCATCTTTCCAACAGGATATCATATCCTGAGGAAAGACAGAGGGAACAGAGGGGGTGGAGGAGTGGCACTGCTGGCCAAAAACTGATGGGAGTGTGATGACCTGGAGAGAGGAGACAGTGGAGAAGGAAGAGATTACATAGTAGGAACACTTCAGTCTGGAGGTCCCAAGGTGGTAATTGCAGTGATGTATAATCCACCACAGAACAGCAAGAGGCCAAGGTGAGAGTATGATGAGAGTAATAGAGCGATGGTTGATACAATGGCTGAAGTGGCAAGAAGGGCTCATGCGAGCAGGGCAAAGCTACTGATCATGGGTGACTTCAACCACAAGGAAACTGACTGGGAGAACTTGAAGCCACATGGGGGACAAGAAATGTGGAGGGCTAATGATGGAGGTGGTACTGGAAAACTTCATGTACCAACATGTAAGGAACACTACCAGAAAAGAAGAGGGGATGAACTAGCGAGACTGGACCTAGTTTTCACCTTGAGTAGTGCAGATATTGAGGACATCATGTATGAAAGACTCCTTGGGGCCAACGATCATGTGGTTTTAAGGTTCGAATACACAGTAGAGTTACAAGCGGATAGAGGAACAGGAAGAGCCAGACGAATGAAGCCAAACTACAAGAAAGGGAACTATGCAGCAATGAAGAACTTCCTGAATGGGGTTCAGTTGGACAGAGAACAGGCAGGAAAGTCAGTAAACGAGATGATGGAATATGTGGCTACAATATGCAAGGAAGCTGAGGAGGGGTTTGTACCCAAGGGTAACAGGAATAATGAAAAAGCCAGGACGAGCCCGTGGTTTACCTGAAGGTGCAGGGAGGCCAAAACCAACTGTGCTAGGGGAATCGAAGAAGTGTATAAGACAAAAACCCCAGGAGAATAAGAAGAGCAGTCTTAGCGCTAGAAATGACTATGCACAGGTAAGAAGGGAGGCCCAACGACAATATGAAAATGACATAGCAGCAAAAGCCAGATCTGACCCAAAGCTGTTGCACAGCCACATCAGGAGGAAAACACAACAGTCAAGGACCAGGTAATCATGGTAAGGAAGGAAGGAGGAGAGATCACATGAAACAACTGCAAAGTATGTGAGGAACACAACATGAGATTCAAAGAAGTGTTCGCAGAGGAGACAGAAGGAAGTCCAGAAAGACGGAGAGGTGGGGTACACCACCAAGTGTTGGACACAATACATTCAACCGAGGAAGAAGTGAAGAGGTTTCTGAGCTAGCTAGACACCTCAAAGGAGATGGGGCTGGATAACATCTCTGCATGGGTCCTGAGAGAGGGAACAGAAGTGCTATGTGTATCCATAACAACAATATTTAACACATCTATCGAAACATTAATGATTAATATAAAGCTGGATATTAATATTTTCGACACACTATTTACTTGGAACATGTTCCATTCTGTGATGATACATAAATATAACAGCTTTTATTTATTTGCAGACAAAGAAGGCAGAATCGTATTCTCCACAAAACACACGTATTTCCGAATATAATGTTAAGGTTCATGACAGCAATAATTCCCAGACTACGTGAAACCAGACAGACGGAAGTCAGTTTGGGAAGGCAACACACAGAGTAGGTGAATTACACTGGAAGTTGACCTAAACGTAGAAAAAATATTTTTTGTATCAAACACAGTATTTCAACGATAAAAGGATCCATTGTTGCCAATATATTTATGATTTGGTCCATTGAATCCGTAAATCTAAGTTGACGGCCAATATGGCGGCCAGCACTCCTAAACAATTTCATAAAAGATTTTGCTTCATTTTTTATTCTTCTTTCAGCTTTTTTCATTTATATTTTATTTGAAGATCACTAAAATCCCAAAAGAAAGATATATTTTATTTTGATTATCTTAAAAATTCAAGATTATAAAATTGGCAAAACAAGACAGAATGGCACCCACACAGGCTAAAATTAATACAAAAATACTTCCTATTAATATTTATTTATTTATTTATTAATTTGAACATGATACAGAGAAGTACAAAGGAATACAGTTATTACAGTGCAACATGCCAAAGCCCCTTGTATGCAGAGCATTATGAGCAGGCTTAAAATTAACTTAAGATTAACTAAGTAATGATATATTCAGTCGTTAAAACATTATTGTAAACAGATAACAATTTAGCACAAATGAGTATTACAAAGACAGGTCATATGGTCATTTACTGTGTTGCTGAGCATTCAATAGAATGGAGTATTCTGTTAGGTAATGTATTTAAAAAAAAAAGTTTGATTGGGTCACAGGTTAGACATTTATGAGATACAATAATGAGAAACATTTATGAGATACAATTTATGAGATACAATTATTCAGTATTTATTTAGTTTTGGGTGAGTAAGTAATTTTTGAGAAGAGACTTGAATTTATAAACAGACAGTGTTTCTTTTATATTCGCAGGTAATGAATTCAAGATTTTAGGGCCTTTTATGTGCATTGAGTTTTTGCATAGCGTGAGATGGACACGAGGAACATCAAAGAGTGATCTGTGCCTTGTGTTATGGTCATGTGTTCTGTTAAGGTTGGTAAGGAGACGTTTGAGGGGAGGGTTTATATCAGAGTTAAGTGTTCTATGTATGTAGTAGGTGCAGTAATAAGTATGGATGTTTTGTATGGTGAGTAGGTTTAGAGTTTTGAATATTAGAGTGTGCTGCCTGTAGTGGGAATTTGTTATCATTCTGACTGCAGCCTTTTGTTGGGTAATTAATGGTCTGAGATGGTTTATTGTTGTTGAGCCCCATGCACAAATTCCATAGGTGAGATAGGGGTAAATAAGTGAGTGATATAGGGCCAGGAGGGCTGACTGTGGAACATAGTACCGTATCTTCGATAGTATGCCTACGGTCTTGGAATTTTTTTTAGGAAATTTGTTGTATTTTTATTATTATTATCACACTGGCCGATTCCCACCAAGGCAGGGTGGCCCGTGTGGCATGCAAAGAGTACGTAACCTTTATTCGGCGCACGTACACACCCTCATTTACAGGCTATCTCCCCCAACCAGCGAACCAGGTTGCTAAGAGTTGATGATGGGGCCCCGTCGTTCAACTAGTGACCAGGTTCTAGCCAATAAGAAGATGGTTTTGGCAATCGCAGAGGTTATGTGGGTACCGCTCTCCTGTCTGCCCTTGTCATTCCCATTCTAGAGCTGGTTGAAGCACGGTCTGCTATCTTGTGGCTTCTATTTCTGCTTTGCTTACCGTGGAGTGCACTATACTTATCACTGTACATAGTGTACATATTGCTGTTATAAATTGGTGAAGGATAATATAAGTCTAAACTTTTTCTACTGTGTTTATTTGCTCCCATTACACCCGGGGTAACAGGCCATTTGAATCCTGGGTTGTAATAGCCCGAAAAAGAAAAACTTTCAACATCATTCACTCCATCACTGTCTTGCCAGAAGGGTGCTTTACACTCCAACAGCACGTCAAGTATTAAAAACCATTTGTCTCCATTCACTCCTATCAAACACGCTCACGCATGCCTGCTGGAAGTCCAAGCCCCTCGCACACAAAACCTCCTTTACCCCCTCCCTCCAACCTTTCCTAGGCCGACCCCTACCCCGCCTTCCTTCCACTACAGACTGATACACTCTTGAAGTCATTCTGTTTCGCTCCATTCTCTCTACATGTCCGAACCACCTCAACAACCCTTCCTCAGCCCTCTGGACAACGGTTTTGGTAATCCCGCACCTCCTCCTAACTTCCAAACTACGAATTCTCTGCATTATATTCACACCACACATTGCCCTCAGACATGACATCTCCACTGCCTCCAGCCTTCTCCTCGCTGCAACATTCATCACCCACGCTTCACACCCGTATAAGAGCGTTGGTAAAACTATACTCTCATACATTCCCCTCTTTGCCTCCAAGGACAAAGTTCTTTGTCTCCACAGACTCTTAAGTGCACCACTCACTCTTTTTCCCTCATCAATTCTATGATTCACCTTGTTGTATATGTGTTTGAAATTTGAGTCTATTGTCAAGGTGGATTCCTAAGAATTTTCCCTCTGTGAGTTTTGTGATAGGTGATCCGTTTATCATTATGTTAAGAGGGACGTCTGTAGTTCAGTTACCAAACTGAATGAAGTAGGTTTTGTCAATGTTTAGAGTAAGTTTGTTAGTACACATCCATATAGATATATTCTGTAATTCGGTATTTACAGTATTGGCTAGCGTGACTGGGCTCGGGTGAGAGAAGACGTATGTAGTGTCATCTGCAAATAGTATGGGTTTGAGTAGTTGCGATGCATTTGGTAGGTCATTTATGTATATGAAAAGAGAAGAGGGCCTAGGACACTTCCCTGTGGGGCACCAACTGTAATTGGCTGTGCGGAAGAGTTTGCCCCGTTTGTGTACACATATTGGCCTCTGCTGCTGAGGCAAGACTTTAGGTAGTTGAGGGAGTGCCCTCTTATACCATAGTGCTACAATTTTATATGGAGCAAGTCATGGTCGACTGTATCAAAAGCTTTACGTAAGTCAATGAAGATCCCCAGTGGGACTTCTTTTTTCTCTACTGCAGTGCATATGTGTTCTAGCATGTGAATAATTGCATTATTAGTATTTTTATTAGGCCTGAACCCAAATTGACCGGGGTTGAGTATGTTGTGGGAGATGAGGTAGGAATAGATTCGCTTATGAATTAATTTTTCGAAGATTTTAGAGAGAGGGTGTAAGTTGGATATTGGTCTATAGTTATTCAAGTCTGTTTGGTCTCCTCCTTTATGGATCGGGGTGATCCTTGCTATTTTGAGACCTGTAGGGAAGGTAGAGGATTCTATGGATTTGTTAAAGAGTGTTGCAATGATTGGTGATAGTACTTGTGACGCTTTTTTGTATGTAAAGTGTGGTAAGGTATTTAAATCTCCTGTCTTGTTTTTTAGTGTGTTGATAATAAGGGAGACTTCAGTAGGGTTAGTCGGAGCTAGGAACAATGTGTTCGGGTAGTTGCCAGTGAGGTAGTCATTGGGTGGGGTATCTGAGCTTGGGATTTTATTGGCAAGGTTTTTTCCTATAGTGGAGAAGAAATTATTGAGTCTGTTTGCTATTTCAGTTGGTGGGAGTTGGGGTTCATCTGGTTTTGTTAATTCAATTTTGCTATTTCGTGATATCTTTTTTGTTCCTAGAATTTCTGATAGGGTTTTCCAGGTCTTTTTTATATCACCTCGTAAGTTGGATAATCTGTTCTCATAATAATACAGTTTTTTAGCCCTTCTTATCAAGCTGGTTAGAATTGATGAGTAACGTTTTGATTGGTCTCTGGTTATGTGACCCATTCTGTACTATTTTTCGTATAGGTGCTTTGTATTTATGGATTTGAGGATGCTGGGTGTTAGCCAGGGACTGTTCAGTCTCTTAGCTGTCATCTGTTTAGTTTATGGGGGGCAGTGCTTGTTATAGAGGTATTGGATCTTTTTTAGAAAATTATTAATACATTCGTCAATATCTGTATAGATTTCTAGCTCAGTGTGCCAGTCAATGTTTATCACTGCTGCTGTGAAGTTATTAATGGCTGCCTCATTGTGAAGTCTGAAAGTGACTTTAGTAGTGTCTTGGGGTAATTTGCCAAGATTTATTATGAGGAAGGTAGGGCAGTGGTATTATCTGTGGTATTATCTGTGATTATGCCTGATTTTAAAGGGGATATGGTGTTTGTCCAGATGTGGTCTAGTAGAGAAACACTAGTCTCTGTAACTCTTGTAGGTTTTGTTACTGTTGGTAGCAACATGCAGTTACTCATAGTGTTTGTGAATTCAGTAATGTGTGGGTCCTGGTCTTGCAGGAGATATGTATTGAAGTCACCTGAGAGTAGTAATTAGGGTTTGAAGCTGATCAAACGAGGCAATCTCTATTTATTATATTAGAAAGAATTTATGAAATTTACACAGCTCAAAGTGAATGATAACCTATGGTTTAATAAAGACCACCAATAGTAAAAGTTTGAATCCGATCAAAAAAGGCATGCGCTAGTAATTGACCTAGACTAAACTCATAGGGTATTATCATCTTCCTTGTACAATGCATTGCTAAACACAATTTGAAGACGATCAAATGAAGAATTCTTCAGAAATTCAATAAAAAATTAATATCACTATTTATTCAATGAAACTGGCAAATAGGACTAATGCCCTCCAATAGGCAGTCTACAGTTATGGCACGAATTCCAGTTATTCCGAGATATTTTACTATATCAGCAAACTTGCCAGCAAGCAAACGAAATTTAGTAGGTACTATCGTAGCCCTAAGATGCATCAGCCAATAAATAATGAAGCCGTTCAGAAGAGGTAAATTGAAAACTGCTTAATATTATTTCACGGGAATAAAATTTGCACAGTTTTATACATAAACTTATTAAATTTTCACCTGCACATTTGAAGGTGGCTCTTAAAAACATAAGAACATAAGAAAGAAGGAACAATGCAACAGGCTTACTGACCCATGCGGAGCAGGTCCATGTCCCCCCCCCCGGATTAATCCAATGACCCACCCACCTGGATTAGCCCAATGACCCACCCAGTCTGCTCACCTCCACTCAAGGAAGAAGCACGGCGCCAGACCCAGCAGCACAAGCTAGGCAGGTTCAACTCACACCCATCCACACCCACTCATGTATTTATCTAACCTAATTTTAAAACTACACAACGTTTTAGCCTGAATAACTGTACTCGGGAGTTTATTCCACTCATCCACAACTCTATTACCAAAGCAGTGCTTTCCTACATCCTTCCTGAATCTGAATTTTTCCGACTTGAAACCATTGTTGCGAGTCCTGTCTTGGCTGGAAATTTTCAGCACGCTGTTTACATCCCCTTTATTTATTCTTGTTTTCCATTTATACACCTCGATCATATCCCCCCTAATTCTACGCCTTTCGAGAGAGTGCAGATTCAGGGCCCTCAGTCTGTCCTCATATGGAAGATTTCTGATACATGGGATCATCTTTGTCATTCTCCTCTGTACGTTTTCCAGAGCATTTATATCCATTCTGTAATACGGTGACCAGAAATGAGCAGCATAGACTAAATGAGGCCTAACCAAGGATATATAGAGTTGAAGAACAACCTGAGGACTTCTATTATTTATACTTCAAGATATGAAGCTAAGAATTCTGTTAGCTTTGTTGGGAACACTAATGCACTATTGTCTTGGTTTCAAATTACTGCTAACCAGAACTCCCAAACCCTTTTCGCAAGCAGTAGTATCAAGATCCACATTATTTAGTTTATATGTGACATGGTTATTTACCTGTCCAACATTTAGAACTTTGCATTTGTCAATATTAAACTGCATCTGCCACTTCTCCGACCAATTGCATCAGTCTATTCAAATCATCCTTGGACGGCCTATTTTGGTGTCATCAGCAAATTTGCTTATGTCGCTATTTATTCCCTCATCTATGTCGTTTATGTAAATTGTGAACAACAACGGGCCCAACACTGACCCCTGTGGAACACCGCTTGCGACGTGCCCCAATTCTGATTTCTCCCCATTTATGCAAACTCTCTGCTGGCTATTTGTCAGCCATGCCTCTACCCAGGAAAAAATTTCTCCTCCTATTCCGTGTGCCTTAAGTTTCCTCAATAGCCTCTGATATGGAACTCTATCGAAAGCCTTACTGAAGTCCATATACACAATATCATATTCATTACCATGATCTACCTCCTCAAACACCTTAGTGAAAAAAGTTAGTAAATTCGTAAGACAGGAACGCCCCTTTGTAAAACCATGTTGAGATTCATTAATCAATCTGTACCTATCAAGATGGCTACGAATTGCTTCGGAAATTATTGATTCCATAAATTTTTCCACTATAGAGGTAAGACTTATTGGTCTATAGTTCGAAGCCAATGATCTGTCACCTGCCTTGTAAATAGGTATTACATTTGCCATTTTCCACTTATCAGGCACTAAGCCAGCTTGTAGTGATATGTTAAAAAGATTAGCCAAATGTATGCTAAGTTCCTCTTTACATTCCTTTAACACCCTTGCAAACAGTTCATCAGGGCCTGGGGATTTGTTAGGTTTTAGCTTCTCTATTTGTCTGAGGACCATGTCAATAGTTACCGCAATCATGCATAGTTTATCATCCTGTTCTACATAATCTATTATTTCAGGAATATCGTTAGTATTTTCCTGGGTGAAAACTGAGAGGAAGTAGGTATTGAGAATTTCACACATATCCTTATCACTGTCAGTGATCTGACCAGAGTTACTCTTAAGTGGGGCTATCTTGTCCCTAATCTTACTTTTGTATGCTTGAAAGAACCCTTTTGGGTTAGTCTTTGAATCCCTTGCGACCTTAGCCTCATAATCCCTTTTTGCTTTTCTTATTCCTTTCTTTATTTCTCTCTTTAACTGAATATATTGATTTCTTAACTGCCCATCCCCTCTTTTGATACGCCTATATATGCCTCTCTTTTGACCAATGAGATGTTTTAATCTATTGTTTATCCATTTGGGATAATTTTTGTTAGATCCAATTTCCCTTCTCGGAACAAAAGTTGTCTGGACAGCTAGAACTATGCTCTGAAAAACGTCATATTGGCAACCAAGATCACCTACCTGACCCATAGTCAGGGCATCCCAATTTAGCCCACCTAGGTCATTTTTCAGTCCCATGAAGTCGGCGAAGCGAAAATCTGGGACAGAGATTTGATTGCAATTATCTGGGTAATTCCATGATATATTGAAACTAAGTGATTACCTGGAGTTTACCTGCAACGTCTGTGACCAGGCCTCTTAGGTCAGTGTCCCAGGATGCGACCCACACCAGTCGACTAACACCCAGGTACCCATTTTACTGATGGGATAGACAACAGGTGGAAAGAAACACGTCCAATGACTCTGGCTGGGAATCTAAGTGATTTGTGATCACTTTTCCCAAGCTCATCATTAACCTCAAGATTATTAATTAGTGAATCTTTGTTGGCAAGAACCAAGTCAAGCAGATTGTTTCCTCTAGTTGGTTCTGTCACAAACTGTTCTAAAAAGCAATCCTGAACCGTATCAAGAAAGTCACTAGACTCAAGATTTCCTGTCATATTGTTCCAATCAATTTGTCTAAAGTTAAAATCTCCCATTATCACAACATTTTCATATCTAGATGCCTTATGAATTTCGTCCCATAACAGCTTACTGCACTCCCTATCAAGGTTTGGGGGCCTATAAATCACACCCAAAATTAATTTGTCAGGTCCCTCGAGAAACTGTAGCCAAACAGATTCTGTGTTCGATGTTTCTAATCTTATATCATGTCTAAGACAACAATTTAAATTTTCTCTGACATACATCGCCACTCCACCACCCTTCCTGTTGACCCTATCAGTGTGGAATAGTTTATAACCCTGTATGTTGCATTCAGAAGGCATTTCTCTATCTTTCAGGTTGAACCAGGTCTCTGTTATACCAATAATATCTATATTACCTACACTTGCAAGTAATCTTAGCTCATCTATCCTATTTCTTAGACTCCTACTATTTGTATAGTAAACCTTAAGGGAGCTAGTCACTCGTTGCCCTCTACTATCTCTTTTTGTTTGTTGATCAATTAATTTGCCATTAATATGAACTTTATTTTGAATATTGGTTTTTAAACATATCCCTGAAGTATCCCGGTAATAACGGCTGTTTTTAACCCTAATGCTGCAGCCTGATTATTTCCCACAAACACCCATACCTCTATAATCTATCAGTTTAAATTCCTTGACAAGTCATCAGTTACCCTCTCAATCGAATTGGCTAATGCAAACACTCCATCCCCAGAGAGATGACCCCCATCCCTTGCATACATATCACGTTTGCCAAAGAATAGGTCCCAGTTGTCAATGAATGGGATTGCAAGTTCCTTGCAGCACCTGTCTAGCCAGAAATTTATACCAATTGCCCTAGACGTCCATTCATTGCCCACTCCCTTTCTAGGCAAGATGATACATATGACTGGGATCCCTCCCTTAGACCTAACTACTTCTATGGGTGACCTGTACTTATCCAGCAGCTCCTCTCTCCTACCCTTCCCAATGTCATTACCCCCAGCACTAAGACAGATAATGGGCTTGTTCCCATTACCTGCCATAATATTATCCAATCTGCTGACTATGTCACCAACACCAGCTCCAGGAAGACTCACTCTCTGTCTGACTTTTTTGTCTCTGTTACAAAATGCACGGTCCCTATATCTTACCTGAGAATCGCCTACTATTAAAATATTCTTACCTTGATTAGCAGGGGAATCAGTGGTACCTTCAACCTCACTCACCACTGAAGTACGTTCGTCTTGGAGAACAGAGAATCGATTTCCTACCTTCACATCTTCTTTATTAACTCTCCTCATCTTCTTTCTTCTTGAACTGTGAACCACTTGCCACTTAAAGCGGCTGCCACTCTCACTGCTGGTGACCATTCCTTCCTTACCAGCTAAATCCTTCTCACACTCACTCCCAAACTCATCTATGCGAAGCTTCAGCTTCCTATTTTCCTCCTGAAGAAGTAGAATCCTTCAACACTTGAACCTGAGATTCTAAAACACTACAACAAACGCTAACTCCCAAGAGCTTAGGCCCATCTTCGATTTTTTTAGGACCTATGCTGAACGTTCGAATCTCCGCTACTGAAACTTTTGTAAATTATGCGAAATGGGTTAACAGCTTTGATAATAGGACACGTGAATATTCCAACTGTTCCATTAATTTGATCCCTGTTACCATACACAAGTGTTGATAATTTGAAGCCGATCTGATATGTTCTCGAGTTATTAAGGAAATAATATCGAGAAGTTGGGATACTTAATGATAATGAGCATGGTTATGATGATGACAATAATGATAGTAATAATGATGTGAATGAGGATAATAAATATTAATTAGGTACCCCTGATGAGGTAACTTATCCATGTTGCATGATTTTTTTTCCTTTTTCTTCTTCCTCAAACTTTTCGATTTTACTTCGCTCATAACTCGAGAATACCTCGCCCATTCGGCTTCAAACCTTCAACACTCGCGTACAGTATTGAGGACCAAATTCTTGAAACAATTAGGATATTAACGTTCCCTATGACCAAAGTTATTAAACCCAAAATCCTCAGTGGCTGAGTTTTAAATTCTCAAAAAAGGTGAATTTTTTGCAACGACTGGAAAATGCATCTTCTGGTCAACATCAAACTTTCAGTGTTGATGTGTTAACGTTAAAGGAAACATTCACTTGAGGTTAGGTTGTGCAAGTTATTAAGCGTAATTTTTCTAATGAAATTGGTTTCTGTGAAATAGTTACAGAATATCTTTAGTGATCAGAAATAAGTTATAGTGTTTGACTATATTTGGTTACCCTAGTTAAATAAATTTCATGTTTTTATGTGCCTATAAAATTTATGTGTTCTTAAGACCAGTGTTAACAAAATGTATGTTATATACACTAAGCTTACATAAAACTTACTTGCTTGATTGCTTACTTACTCACTGTACTTACTTTCTTAAAAAAGTGGTCATTCTTTCTTATAGAAAATTATGGATTGATCTGGGGTTGTGTAGGTCCCAACCTGCTATTTTTGAAAAATGGAATAATTGAAATGCTACTTTACATGCAAAATTTTTTGTGTTCCACGTGATGAACTTCAACCTTTCCATGCTGATAATATTATAATGCTATGTCCAAACGGATTAATTTGCTTATGTATTTTAGAATACTGATCATTTTTAAAAGGTTTGAATAAGAGTTGGACTGTGTAATATCCTAAATTACCATTTTGTGTTTAGAAATTTGAGTATTAGCTTCCTTATGATGACTTGTGAATGCTCCTTGATATCTTCAACTCTATTATTTAACCGCGTTATCAAACTCTGATGCACTCTGCACTATTCCAGTTACGTACATTTACGCACTTGGAACAGGGAGGCTGGAATACGGAGATACCATTCTCTGATCGCTCATGGACATAAATACATCTAGAGATGATTGCTCTGTTAATGAGAGGGTAATAAAAATAACGAGGTCGAGAATAATAGCGATAATGATAATGACAACAATAAACACGTAATATTAAAGGTAATGAGAGCTGTGATTAGTAAGTGATGATGATGAAGATGATGACGGTGTCCACTAGTGATGATAGGGGTGAGACAGCACTATCACCTAGGAGTAGTGATGGTGATGCAGACAGAATACCACCAACTAGCACCAGTGGTGGTGTTGCAGGCACAGTACTACCAACTAGGGGAGGTGGTGTTGTTGCAAACACAATACCTCCAGCTAGGACTAGTGGTGGTATTGCAGACACAATACCAATATCTAGAAGTGGTGGTGTTGCTGCGTAGTGCCATCAGCTAGGAGTGGTGTTGCTGTTGCATACACAATACCCCCATCTAGGACTAGTGGTGTTGGTGCTGCAGAAACAATACCACCAGCTAGGACTAGTGATGGTGTTGTTGCAGAAACAATACTACCAGCTAAGAATGATGATGTTGTTGCAGACACAATGTCACCAACTAGGAGTGGTTGTTGCAGACAGAGTGCCACCATCTAGGAGTGGAGGTGCTGTTGCAGACACAATAACACCAGCTAGGAGTAGTAGTGGAGGTGTTACGGAAACGGTGCTATCAGCTGAGAGAGGTGCTGGTGCTGCAGACACAGCACCACCGCTAGGAGTAGTGGTGGCGTTGCACGAAAACTACCATCAGTTATTAGTGGTTGTGTTGTTGCAGGCAACATACCACCAGCTAGCACTAGTGGTGTTGTTGCTTACACAATACTATCAACTAGGAAAGCTGTTGTTGCAGACACAATTCTATCAGCTAGGAGCGACGGTGCTGTTACAGACAAAATACCACCAGCTAGGGCTAGTAGTGGATTTGTTGTGGACACAATACCACCAGCTAGGAGTGGTGGTGTTGTTCGGTACACAATACACCAGTTGGGAAAGGTGTTGTTACAGACATAATCCCACCAGCGAGAAGTAATATTGTTGTAGACACAATATCTCCAACTAGGAAACGTGGTTATTACATACACAGGTGTAGATATGACCTGCACACGTTGCCATAATACGATAACCATTTAGGAATAAAAAAAAAAAACAGGAGAAATAAACGAATATATATATAATTCACCAAAAATAACCCTGTATTTATAACATATATAGCTCAAATACAGTATTTGCTGCAATGTACAATGAGGCAAATGCTACGATAAGACACGGTGATCAATGAGGCAAAAGCAAGCACATGACACCGTAAACTGTGACTACCAGCAGGGAAGGCAAGTCAACCAAAGGTGTTTCACCAGCGTACCATTATCGTTATACCAACATTTTGGTATAACGACGGGGCTCCTGATCTTTAAATCCTTAGCACCTAGTTCGTTGGTCGGGAGGCACGCCTATATGGGTGTGTGACATACGCTGAATAAAATGAAACAGACGCTTAGCATGCCACAGTAGTGTTGTTGCAGACACAATGCCACTGCTAGAAGAGGTGGTGGTGCTGCAAGCACAACGGGGTACTTTTACACAATACTAACAGTTAGGAGCACCACCAGCTAGGAACAGCAGTGTTGGTGTTGCAGACACAGTGCTAGCAGCTAGGAGAGGTGGTATTGCTGCGGACACAATGCCACCAGCTGGGAAAGGTGTTGTTGCAAAGACACTATACCACCAGCTAGGAATGGTGTTGTTGCAGACAAAATAACACCTGCTAAGAGAGGTAGTGTTGTCATAGACACAACACCACCAAGTAGCAGTGGGGGTGGTGTTGCAGACACAGCTCCACCAGATAAGACAGGTGTTATTGTTGCAGACACAATACCACCAGCTAGGAGTGGTTGTATTGTTGCAAACACAGTACCACCACCAAGAAGTGCTAGTGTTGTTGCAAACAAAATACCACTAGCCATGAGTGGTGGTGTTTTTGCAGACACAATACCACCAGCTAAGAGAAGTGTTGTTGCGATCACAGTACCACCAGAGAGGAGAGGCGATGTTGTTGCAGACACAATACCACCAGCTAGGAGAGGTATTGTTGTTGCAGACACAATACCACCAGTTTGGAGTGGTGGTGTTGTTGCAGACAAAATACCACCACCTAGGAAAGGTGTTGTTGCACAAACAATACCACCAGCTAGAAAAGGTGTTGTTGTTGCATAGATACAATACCACTAGCTCGGAGTGGTGGTGGTGGTGAAGACACAGTGCCACCAGCTATGAGTGGTGGTGATGCGGAAACAAAGCCACCGACTAGGAGTCGTAGTGTTGTTGCAGACACAATAGCAGTGTCTAGGAGGGGTGGTGCTGTAGGCAAAACATCACCAGCTAGGAATACTACTGGAGGTGTTGCAGACACAATACCACCAGCTACGAAAAGTGTTGCTGTTTCAGAGACATAATATCACCAGCTAGGAGTGGTGGTGTTGTGCAAGAAGGGTATAAAATACCGACAATATGGAAGTTAAGACACATGTGCAACATCTAGATATCTTTATTGTATATAACCGCCAGTCTTCTTGCCTTTGCTCCAGATTCTCCTCCACCACGATGCTGTGAACACTAACTCCAAGACTGAGGGACTGATTACCTCATCTTTTGTATATAGCTCTACTGTCTTCTAATTATGTCCTAGAATCTGTATTGATAAAGCCACTGGATGGCGAAACGTCTACAATAAATATATCCATATGTTGCACATGTGTCTTAACTTCCAGTGGTGGTGTTGTTGCAGTCCCAGTACCACCAGCTTGGACTAGTGTTGGTGTTGCAGACTCAATACCACCAGCTAGGAGAGGTGGTGTTGCTGCAGACGCAATAAGACCATCGAGGAGTGCTATTGTTGTTGCAGACACAAAACCACCAGCTAGAAGTGTTGATGTTGTTGCAAGCACAATAAAACCAGCTAGGGATGGTGGTGCTGTTGCAGATTTATTGCAACCGTCTAAAAATGGTAGTTTTACGGACACAATACTACCAGCTAGGAGAGGTAGTGTTATTGCAGACACAATGCCACCAGCTAGGAGAGGTAGTGTTGCAGAAACAATACCATCAGCTAGGAGAGGTGGTGGTGTTGCACACACAATAAAATAAGTAGGGGTGGTGTTGCAGATACAATACCACCAGCTAGTAGAGGCGGTGTTGCATTCACAATACCACAAGCTAGGACTGGTTATGGTGTTGCTGACATTAACCCCATCTAGGAGTAGTAGTGTGGTGCTGCAGACATACTGTCACCAGCTAAGAGAGGTGATGGTGGTGCAGAAAAAGTACCACCAGCTAGGAGTGGTGTTGTAGTTGCAGACACAATACCACTAGCTAGGAGAGGTCTTGTTATTGCTGACACAGTTCCACCAGCTAGGAGTGGTGGTGTTGTTGCAGATATAGTGGTATCAGCTAGTAGTGGTGGTGTTGTTGCAGACACAATACCACCAGCTAGGAGTGGTGATGTTGATGCAGACACAATAAAACCAGCTAGAGTGGTTGTGTGCTTTCAGACACAATACCACCAGCAAGGAGTGGTGGTGATGTTGTAGACACAATACCACCAGCTAGGAGTGGTGATGTTGCAGACACAAAAGCATCAGCTAGGATTAGTGATGGTGTTGTTGCTCAAACAATAGCACTAGCTTGGACTAGTTTTGGAGTTGTTGCAGACACAGTTCCACCAGCTAGGAAATGTTTGGATTTTATATACTCAATGCCACCATATTGAAGTTTTGTGTTACTGCAGACACGGTTCCACCACCTAGGCGTGGTTGCATTATTCCAGACAGAGTTCCACCAGTTATACTCAATGCCACCATATTGAAGTTTTGTGTTGTTGCAGACACCGTTCCGCCAGCTAGGAGTGGCTGTGTTGTTGCAGACACAGTTCCTCCAGCTGGGATTTATGGTGCTGCTGCAGATGCGCTACCATCAGCTGGGAGTAATGGTGGTGCTACTGACGCAGTACCACCAGCTAGAAGTGATGCGTCTGCTGCAGACACAGCACCATCAGCTGGCACTGGTCGTACTGCTGCAGACAGCACTACCAGTTGAAAGAAGTGGTGGTCCTTCAAACGCAACACCACCAGTTGGAACTGGTGATACAGCAGACATTGTCCATCCAGCTGGTTGTAATGTTGGTGCTGCATAAACATTATCACTAACTGTGAGAGTTGGTGGTGCTGAACATACAATACCACCACCTGGGAGTGGTGGTGAGGTTCCTGGTGAAGTGGTCTCGTGAGAGTGTATCCAAGTTAGGCTCATTTTTGCACTGTCATAATAGATGGAAGAGAGGAGACAGGAACCTGTTGTTATTAGTTCGGCCTTTCCCATGTCATGTTAAAATTAACTTGTTTTAAGTCACTTTGTGAATATTGGGTTTGAAGAGGTGATACATAATGTGGCACAGTTATAAGAGTAAGACATTCTTAACCCTTGGAGATGGAGTGAGTGCTAATATATTTCGGACGGAGTCAATAGTGTCTACTCCTGCTGTGACCTCTATCTGTTCTCTATATTCCACCTTTTCCTGTTCTTCACAAATTATATTAATGTTGAATAAAAATATTTATTTTGCAATGTGTTGGGTATGGGTCATGAATAATTAACAAAATTAAAAAAGAAATATCATAATTTAAATAACACATAATATCACTTAATAAATATGTGGAGAAGTATATAGTGTAATTAAGACAAGGGTAAAACTTGTGGTCATAGCCTTGTTTTGCCAAAACTAATATAAAACAATAAATGAAATCTACTGATATTATAAAGATAATGTGGAAACCAATTCCACCAAGAATATGCGTGCAATGACATAATTAATAACAGTGATTATAATAAATAATATATGAACCAATATGAATTAATAAATCAGCAAATAAGCTGCTAAAATAAATGATGACCCATCATTTAAATGGACTGACATGAATCTTATGAAAATATCATACATAACAAAATGTGGAAAATAGAATATCAACATTAAAAAGACTACAGTTATATTAATACCCAAGTTACAGTAGACCAGAAGATATCTTTTCTCTTAAAGCGTAAGTCACCGTAAGTATATCATGTATAACTCATCGGTAATAATAAATATATATATGTATGTGCTGCTGCTGCTGCTGCTGCTGCTGCTGCTGCTGCTGCTGCTGCTGCTGCTGCAAATGATTTAGAAGTGGTGAGGGTAGTGCATAAGCACTGTAGTGCATGAGCACTGATGGAGAGCTACTGGCCTGCGGAAATAGGACAAAACCCTGCGAGACAGTGCCTCAAAAAGACAAAACTCACCAGGGCAGAAGACAAGAAAGTCACTGAAAATAAAGGTGAAGAGGTAAGGAGGGGAGACTAAGATCAGGTCAAGTCACGAGTGTTCTGAAGTTTTGAGTATTTGACAACGTAATAAGAATGGCAGGCATGTACGGAAACAAATCCAGCACTAAGATTCATGTTAGGAATGATGTGTATAAAGGATACTTAGGCGAGGTGGATTCTGTGAAGACTAGAAAGGTAGACAGTTTTGGCAGAGGACCGATTAAGGAGGCTACAAATGGAGCACAGGCTCAGGGGGGGGGGCAAAGGAGTACAGGCTCAAGGAGAAAGACCTCGAGGGGTGAGTATTCTATTCGAGCATATCGCCTGAGGCACACATCAGCCGAATACCTGCTGCAGAAAAGGCGTGTTTGGCAAACCTAAGCAAAGTGTCGTTCATGACACATGTAAGGCATATATAGGACCCATACTGGAATACAAAACACCATTATTAATCCACATCTGATCAAGTATGTTAGGGAACTAAAGAAAGTGGATTATAGGAAAGAAGAACTGATGTGATATAATAACAACGTATAAAATAATGAGAGGAATTTATATGGTAGACATGAACAGATTGTTCGAGAGGTGGGAAATAGGAGCACGAGGGCACAGCTAGATGCCGAAAACGCAGATGAGTTACAGGAACATTAGGAAGTATATCTTAGCCTTAGGGTTGTCAGGAAGGGGAACGGCCTGGACAGTAAAGGGGCACAGGTAGAATGCATACATTGCTTTAAGAAGAGGTATACTAAGGCTCTCAAATCCTGGAGAGATTGAACCTAGAAGCAGCCAGTAAAGAGGCGGAACAACCAACTAAGACTCGACCCCTGCAGCTGCTTAAAGGTGAGTACAAATAAGCACATAATATGAAAGTAGCATTACAGCAGGCCTAGTGGCCCATGTTAGGCAAGTCCAACTCTCACTCACCCACCCACACTCAGTCAAGTACTTGTCTAATCTATTTTTAACCTACCAAAGGGTTTTGCTTCAATGACGCTGCTCGAGAGATTGTTTCAGTCATCCACAACTGTTACCAAACGAATACTTTCCGATATCCTTTCTAAATCTAACTATTTTTTAACTTCAACCGATTGCCTTGAGTCCTGACTTTGTTAGATATTTTTAGCACGTTATTTACAACCCTCTTTTCTATTCCTGTTTTCCATTTATGCTAGAGATGTACCGAGGTATCGGTATCTGCGAGTATCGACCATTTTTACGGTATCGGTAAAAAACAACCTATGCCAGCCAATATTTTTTAAAATATGTGTGTTTAAATATATAAACACCAACATTCTACCTCAACATTGTGAGAGTTACTCTTACCCACACACACACACACACACACACACACACACACACACACACACACACACACACACACACACACACACACACACACACACACACACACACACACACACACTATATCAACAAGTGCCTTTGACAACCAGTAAGTAACACAACAGGTCATGTAATGAGTAATATAATATCTCAAAGAAATTAAGTTATTTAATATTTAACCTTTCTGTATTATTTAATACCCATTGCACAATAAACTTAGTAATTTCGTAAGAAAGATTTCTGATACATAGGACCAATTTTGTCATCATTCTCTACGTTTTACAGCGCATTTGTATCCTTTATGTAATACGGTGACAAGAACTACGTAGCATAATCTAAATAAGGCCTAAATTTACAACGATATATAGAATTGAAGTATAACCTGAGGACTCCTGTTATTTATACTGATATGAAGCAAAGAATTAAAGAATTCTATTCGCTTTATTGCAAACACTTATGCACTGTTGTCTTGCTCTTGGATTTCTGCTAACCAGAATTTCTGTAACTTTTTCGCACTCAGAGTAACATAGTTGATAGACTGAGCACATCGACTCCAGGCTGAGGGACTGATTACCTCAAACTAATCTTTATCTTCCACTATTCATTTATGTACTGGACCGAGGAAGCCATTAAGTAGCGAAATATTTCCACAATAAAGATACCCAAGTGTTGCACAAGACACTAAGTTTTCTGAACAATTTATATAACAATCGGCTGACTCTGTCAATTTTCTTACTATTGGTGTATAATTCGAAGTTAATGACCTGTCTGCTGCTTTGTTGACAGGTTTCACTTTTGTCATTTTTCCCTTTTATCTTCTCCCCATCCTTAATTTTATATATCTGAAAGGAACCTTTTAAGTTATTCTTCGAATCCTTTTTTACTTTAACTTCATAATGTCTTTTAGCTTTTCTTATTCCATTTTTGTTTTTCTTTTTACAGAAATATATTGATTTCTTTAGTATCCCTCTTCTCTTTTCTTTCTCTTGTAAATGTTTCCTTTTTGACCTATGAGATGTTTTAATCTATTGTTTGTCCATTTAGGATCATTTTTATGGAACATAAGTTGTGTGGCAGCTTGAACACACTGACTTGAGTGTAAGAGTGTGAGAGTATGTTTGGGAGTCTTGTCACAAGACTTGATAGTTTTTAATTATCGAATCAAGTGTATAGTAACGAACCTTAGTTGATGAATGTCAGAAAGAAGGGAGGAAACAATAAAAGTGGAAGACAAAATGAAGGAAGGGAGGAAACAATAAATATGAGAGATGCTTTGGAAATATGTCATATTGGTAACCATCACCGCCTACCTGACCCCCAGGATAATGACGAGTCAGGTCACACTAGTTCACCTCACATATATAATTCCTCAGCCCCATGAAATCAGCTAAGCGAAAGTCAGGGACATTGACTTGGTTGTAGTTATTAAGGAAATTCCGTGAAAGACAATCAACAAAGACACATTTTTACATATTCAAAAAAGAAACACAGGCCAAGTGTCTGTGGTCGAGTATCTTTGACAACTGGTAACTAACTTAAAAGGGAATGGAGAACTAGAGAAAGAGAAGCAAATAAATGAGATAAGAGAAGCGAGCATATTAGCCTGAAACATATATACAACGGTGACCACAGGAGAGTTGTCAGAGATCCGGAAGTCAGTGAATGTAATCCGTCTAGTTAAGAAAGGAGACTGTATGCGTTGAGCTAAAAACTAGTTTCCCTCATCTATATGTGTTTGCAGGGGTCGAGTCATAGCTCCTGACTGACAGGCATACTATGCAAGGAAATGTTAAAAATATTCAGAGAGAGAAAGGGGTTTCATAAATAATTTTAAAAGCAACCAGCAGGGGTTCAGATATAGCAAACCATGTCTGCCCAACTTGATGGAGTTGAATGTCATCTGAATTCATACAAGAGAGAGAGAGAACAGGATGGGTGGACTGTATTTTCTAAGACTGAGAAGGCATTTGATACCGTACCCCACAAGACACTAAGCCAAAAGCGTGAGGTACTGCCAAGAATAACAGAACGTACACCAGTGGACTAAAGCCCACCTTACGGTAAGGTAGCAAAGGGGTATTGTCCAGAAAAAAAAAATTCCATAATGGGGAAAAGTAACAAGCGATGTTCAGCAAGGATCGGTATTAGCAGCAATACTGCTTCTGGTTTAGGTGAATGGCGTACCAAATGGAACTGAGTGAGAGAAATCCTTGTTTGTTGATGTAAAATAAATAAGGAAAACAAAAATAAAATCGGAAGTCAAGTTGTAAGCTTGCTCAGGTAAGTGGATGCTAAAGTTCATCCCCAGAAAATATAAGGTTTGAAGGTTTGGGAAAGGGTAAGAAGAGTAGACATAGGGTTTAGACACAAGCGAGAGACCTCACTCAAAGATAAAGACCTGAGAGTGAGTATTGTGATTGGCATTTCCCCAGAGGCTCAGACTAACTAACTGAATAACCTCTGCGGCTAATGCTCGTCTGGCAAATCTGAGCGTAGCTTTCAGGAATCTCAACGAAGAGTCATTTCGGGCCCTATATATAATATACGTGAGCCCAAACTTGGAGTATTCAGCACCAACGTGGAACCCACACTTTAAAAGACATGTAAAGAAACTGGAGAAATTGCAGAAGGAAGCAACGAGGCCTGGAACAGAATAAAAGGAACAAGCTACAAGGCTAATGGAATTGAATCGAGCAACAATAGTGGACAGAAGAACCAGGGAAGCCATGAAAAGGACATGCAAAAGACTGAACATGAAATAATGGGGTAGACAGGTATAGACAGAGAGGCGGGAAGAAAGTTTTCGGGGGGTGGGGAAAATCTGGAAGTTAAAAACAAGGATGAGCAACAGAGATACAAGGAAATATTGACCTCGACGAAGTGGTGGAATCAAACTCCATACATAGTTAAAAAAGAAGGTACGACAGGGCCTACTAAGCCATGAGGGAGCGAATCTGGCAAACGGCAAGTTGATAGGCAGGGCCATGAGCTAAGAGTCGGCCCCAGCAACCAGGGCTGGATTACCGCATAGGCAAACGAGGCATTTGCCTAAGGCCCCGCGCATTTGGGGGCCCCGAGGTCCAAAGGGTTCAGGGGCTCATCCAAGACTGCGCACATGGTGCAAGTGCAAAGGGGTCCCTACCTAAAAAGTTCAAGTGTTTGGAGAGTAAAATTGATTTTTAAAAATTAATCAAAACAAAAATAAATAATGAAATAAAATAAAATAAAAATAAATAAACCTAACCATAGATGGCAACACTCAACACGCCTTTGTTTACATCAGAACAGCTGTGTTTTCCCGCTAATGGGTGAGTATGGGAGATTCCTCTCCAATATTCTGTAGTAATTACACGTTATCTAGACTTGTGCTGTGACAAATTAACTGAAGTGTTGTTGATAGACATTGATGTGTATGGATAAATGTTTGTTTTCGCCTCTAAATGTTAAGGGAGGTACCTGATAGGGTTACTTGACCAGTAAAGACGCATGGACCAGTAAAGACGCATTTTTCGTAAAAATACTATAAAGAAAACCCTAAAACGCAAACTGACTTCCGTTTGTAGGTTTTAAAAGCACTTTGTTCTGTCTTTAAGTCTTTATCATTTTAATAACAGATCTCAATTGATTGATGTTCTATATCACTTCCGTCGCAAATGCTTAGTTTTCAAGTTGCGACGGAAGTGATGTAGAACATCAATTAATTTACTACATATTTCCCCAGAAACACATAAGCCACATCAGATAATCGTTGGTTGGGTGAAACTGAAAATTGTCCCTGCATTCTTTAATTCTCATGTCCTTATCTATGGTGGTAGGCCATATATCATGCAAAACATAATGATTAGTTTAGTTATGAAAATGGTAGTATAAATACCATTGTGCATTGTTCTTGGACTCAGTATGATTTCTGTTTAAGTAAATTGGAGATCAAGGAGGATGAATTAGCAAAATATTCGTAGCCCAAATCACTAACCTAATCTATGGTAAAAGTTATGTATATGACTCCTTTCTGGTAACGTTTTGAATTTTTAGATGCGCAGCCAGAGGAAAGGGGGCTACAAGGGCCATATCCCCCCAACTGACAGAAAAAAAAATTTAATAATAATTAAAAAATTAATAATAATTGATAATGAAAAATTTGTATTTGCATGATTACAGACAGTGATACATCCTCATTATGGCATCTCGTGAACGTGATGTTGGACGTTCTTATGCGAGTGAGTCACAGAAAAGAAAGAAGAAAATTCAAGAAGAAGAATAGAAAAAGAAAGATGTAGGAAGCTGCAGAAAGATCAGACATGCTCACGAAAACAGTTTCTGATGTTACCAGTACAGTTGAATCTGCAGATACGTCAGATCATACAGGAAGCCCTCCCTCCATTATTTCTCAGCCAGCATCTACTTCTTTTGTGTCTCCTCTCAATGTCTCAACGGGCATTTCATCCACAGGATTTGTCTTAAAAGATCCTGCCTCATGGCCAAATGTAATCCCAGATTCTCTACGTAATGCTTTCATTGCAGAAAATTTCAGTCAAACTCTGAACATTGACTTTAGGAAATCAGCAAGGATTTATGATGATGGAAGTCGTCGTTGTTTAAAGTCATCTATGTTTTATAGGAAGCTTGCAAATTCAGAAACTGTGAAAAGATCATGGATGGTATACTCTGAAAGCTCAAGAAAAGTGTACTGTTCAGCATGCAAGCTACTTTCTACCAAAGAAAATACCTTCACACAGGGGTTCAATGACTGGAAAAATTCCAAGCGTTTCGAGGAACATGAAAACAGCACCACTCACAGGAGCTGCATTTTAGCCAGTGTATTTCATGCACAGAAAAAAGGCTTATTGGATTCTCATTTGGAAAATCAAACTGAAAAAGAGCGCACTTATTGGAGAAAAGTTCTAGAAAGAGTTGTTGCTGTTGTAAAATTCTTAGCTCTAAGAGGACTTGCTTTCCGTGGAGAAAATGAGGTTTTTGGTTCGGAAAACGCTGGCAATTTCCTAGGGATTATAGAACTGTTAGCACAATTCAATCCATTCTTAGCAAATCATGTGTCACGCCTTGGGAATGCAGGAAGAGGCACTGTATCTTACATGTCATCTACTATATGCAATGAATTTATTGAAATGATGACTAAGAAGGTCCTCAATAACATCATAGCAGCTGTGAAAACTGCAAAATACTTTGCAATAAGTGTAGATTCAACACCAGATATTTCACATACAGATCAATTGACATTCATTGTTCGCTTTGTCGACTCCAGTGGTAAGCCTGTAGAGCGCTTTATAAAATTCATTCCTCTTTCAGGCCATGATGGAGAAACAATGATGAATGTAGTACTGGATACTCTGCTTGAACATGATCTCTCTATTATGGATTGCCGTGGCCAGAGCTACGACAATGCAAGTAACATGTCGAGTAAATATAATGGATTGCAAGCCCGTATCAAGCAAATCAACCCACTTGCTGAATATGTGCCCTGCTCAGCACATTCTCTTAATCTTGTTGGGTCATGTGCTGCTGAGTGTTGTGTCGCTGCAGTTTCATTTTTTGGACTTTTACAAGTACTCTTTAATTTTTTCTCTGCTTCAACGCATCGGTGGAGTATACTCAAGTCAACCATTCATGGAGATGTCATCAAATCATTATCAACAACAAGGTGGTCAGCGCAGCATGATGCAACACATGCTTTGAAAGACAGCTTTGCTGAAATACGTTCTGCTTTGATCCAAATAGCAGAGGATGAAGACCAGACAGCAACTACAAGAAGCGAAGCAGCCATCTTAGCATCAAAATTGGAAGATTTTGAATTGGCCTTACTCTGTGTGCTTTGGGACTGTATACTGGAACGGTTAAATGCCACGAACAAGACACTTCAGAAAACTGAAATTGAAATGGCTACTTGTGCTAACCTCTATGCAGGCTTAGTGGAATTTGTAAGCTCACTTCGCAATGATGAAGCTTTAGAAATGTTTGAAGAGAAAGCTAAACTGCTGGTGAAAGACTACAGTTACCGGGCTGATCATCAGCGGTCAAGGAAGAGGAAACGCAATTTTGAAGAGCCAGACAATGAAATTGTGTTGCTACCAAGGCAGAAATGTAAGACAGCTACATACTTCGTCATTCTGGATTCACTGATTACAGAATTGGTGAAAAGAAAAGAAATCTACCAGAATCTCAATGACAAGTTTGGATTTCTGTTCAAAATTACTACTATGCCAGATGCAAAATTGAGAGAAGCTGCATTAAAGTTGCAACAACACCTTTCAGCAAATGTTCAGGACACATTTGTTGAAGAAATAGTTCATTTTTCTGGGTATATGAATCAGATTAAAACTCCACCTGAAAAATGTGCGCCCTCAGCTGCTTTGAAACATTTAAGAAATGCAGGTATCTCAGAAACCTTCCCTAATGTTGACATAGTGTATCGCTTTTACCTAACACTTCCAGCTACTAACTGTGAAGGAGAACGTTCATTTTCTGCTTTGAAAAGAGTGAAAAACATGCTCCGTTCAACAATGAGCCAAGACAAATTGTGTAACCTAGCCTTGTTGACCATTGAGTCTGATCTAACAAGAAATATTGATTTTCAGAATATAATTGATGATTTTGCCAATATGAAATCCAGAAAAAAGTTTATTTAAGAAGTGCCTGTGAATATAAACAATTCTTTACTTTCTTGAGTTTATATGATTTGATAGTCTTATGCATAATGCAATGATAACAATAATGGTCAGTGATTTATAAAGGGAATAATAGTGCTGTAGTGGTTATGCTGAATATAATAGGTACATAATGTCACTACTTTAATAGCCTAATCTAGTAATACTATGCTGTCTTGAGTTTATTCTCTTTAAAATGCATGATTTAACAAGATAGTTATAATGGCTGTTGGTAAATGGTTTTGGTTGTCTTGATGTACTTTCCCTATTAAATTTAATCTAAATAGCCAGAATGTATTTAATTAGACCTTAAACAGGCTCACACCGACCCCCCCTCCACCCCCAAGCTGGAAGGGGTCGCTTCGCTTACCCGTAACTCAAAGGGGCCCCGCCAATCTGAATAGTCTAGGGCCCGGAGACTTCTTAATCCGGCCCTGCCAGCAACTACAAGTGAGATTATATAGGTGAGAAAAGACACCGCCGGGCCACCACACGGACAAGACCCGGGCCGGGACTATGCCTACGAATCATACTGGAAATGAAAGACACATACACAGTTACGAAATGCGACGTCTACTGCATAAGCATCTACCAGAGAATACTAGGTCGACTTAATGGCTCCACCACCTCAAGATAGTCAAGATGTGTAATAACCTGGATAAAGAGGTGCTATTGGTAACTCCATACTTAGATTTAAGGATAGATATGATTCGGTTCAAAATGTTGGGAAGGAAGGAATCCAGCAGCTAACACTGAAGAGGGAAGGTAATCAGGAACCTCGACTCCATCTCAGTATCATGAAGAGGTGAATTCACTAATGATGAAATAAGGTTACAAGAAGATTTGGATAAACTTCAAAGTACCATCTAGACTAGGGATTATCTCAGAATACAGTAGTTTAAAGTCTTTGTAATAATCATTAATCCCAAAGCAATCCCCAGCAGTGTATATGAACATAACATCAGCAACACATGTTAATCAAACAAATGTAAGAATTTCATTCAGGAAGCAATAGAAAGATATGTTTAATGCACTTTTTATCTCATTGAATGACCCATTTATAAGTACGCCGCGCCGGTGTGGACGTCTGGAAAATGAAAGTGAAACTTGAGAAAAGGTAATTGAGTGCAGGAAGAGTGGCTCTTGAACTGAGTGTATTAAGAAATGAGGAAATAACGCGAAAACTAGAAATTCTGTCACTGCACGATTAAGGAAAATGAGGGGATATGATCAATAAACATAAAATATTTCGGGGCAAAAACAAGGTAGACGAGTTAGGCTCCTTACCAGGGATGCAATAAAACTTCATAAAATAGCTGGAAACTGCATATTTAAACTATTCACGGGAATATCTGAAAGCATTTCTTCAACATCTTCGTGAAGTGCAGTGAGCTCAACAAATGCACACTGGATTATTATTATAATCAAAGGGGAAGCGCTAAACCCGGAGGATTATACAGCGCCTGGGGGGGGGGATGTGGAAGGCATTCAGGCTTAATTTGGGGAACTGGAGCACAGATCCAATTTCCTAAATCAAGAGCCCCTCACCAACATCAAGGAACCTTACTTGAGGGGGATGCACACTGGAAGCTGACGCCATACAGGAGTTCACAAGAAGCGAAAGCAGAGCTTAATAACGTCAATCAATCTAAAGTTAAGAGGCGGGACCAAGAGCTAGAGCTCACCTTCTCTCGCCCTCATTCATGTCACTTCCTTCCCGCAGACTCAGGTAAGTATAAGTGCTGGTGGTAACTCTTCTCCTGCTAGCCAACATATTTTCTGATCCAACGAAAGGTAGTGGGTCATTCATCCCAATTTATTGTTAATTGTTTTTCCTAGTTTCGACGTGGCTTCCTCCGTCTGTATGTGTCTGTGTCTCCCCCCCCCCCGTCTCTCTCTTCCTCTCTCTCTTTCTCTCTTTTCTTTCTTTTTTCTCCCTTTCCTTCCCTCCGTCCCTACCTCCCCCTTGCTCCCTCTCTCCCCTCCCTCCTTCCCTCTCTCCCTTCCTCCTCTTCCCCTTTCCTTCACTCCCCTAATCCCTCCCCATCCCTCACTCTCCCCACATTTCTCCCTCTCTCTCTCTCTCTCTCTCTCTCTCTCTCTCTCTCTCTCTCTCTCTCTCTCTCTCTCTTTTACACATTAGTTTTACATGGTTAGTTAATGATTTCCTACCTTTATTTACAAGCTAATAGCTGATAAATTAGACACATGTGCAACTCTTGGGTATCTTTATTGAGGAAACGTTTCGCCACACAGTGGCTTCATCAGTCCATACGTAGGAGAAACTTGAAGAACAGGAGGAGAATGAGGTAATCAGTCCCTCAACCTTGAGTCGATGTGTTCAGTCCATCAATCTTGATTGATGGACTGAACACATCGACTCAAGGTTGAGGGACTGATTACCTCATTCTCCTCCTGTTCTTCAAGTTTCTCCTACGTATGGACTGATGAAGCCACTGTGTGGCGAAACGTTTCCTCAATAAAGATACCCAAGAGTTGCACATGTGTCTAATTTATCTACAAAGCTAATAGCTGTTACCTTCGCGGCTCATTTGAAAGCCATTTGAGTGTTATGAGACATACAAATAGAAACAAGAATGAAGTTAAAACCATCTGTGGACCAGCGATTTCATATGGTAACTAACTTTATTGCATTATGCTATGTGAACATGTTCCAGACTCGGGCCATTCTAGGAATGAATGATTTCAGATGAACTGATGTTCCTGAGAAGGATACAGCCAAAGTGTAGTTACTATTCGCTGCCTGTCTTCTGTAGTTCTCTTCCCGCTGACCTCGAAGTGGAGCCCAGTGTGGTACCTTAAGAGTATTAAAAACCTTCATACATAACAGTAAGGTCACCCACCTAATACCCTCCGGTGTTGAAGGCTCTGCTGAAATAACAGATCTTTCTAGCCCGGGTCCAGACGAGAGATGAGCCATCTTGCTCTGTTCTGTATTCCGTAAAGAAGTCGTAGCTGAGATGAGGGGCAGAGAATCCAAGAAGTTGTATCATACTCAAAGTATGAGCGCATTTATGCCTCATACAATCTTTCAGTTTCCACTGTCGAGATGTGAAATACGTCTAAGTGATGTAAGCATTTTGGCCGACTTGTTTGCGAGATTTACTACGTGGTTCTTCAAAGACTAGAAGCCAATTTCTCCCTGCTTTCTTTTTTTTTTTTTTTTTTTTTTTTACACAGGGTTTGACAAGGTTAAGGATCCCTAGCTTTATTGACAAGCTATTTACAGGTTAAGGATTCCTAACTTTATTGGCAAGCTAAGAGCTGTTACCTACATCAGCTCATTTGAAAGCATTTTTATTGTTATGAGACATTACAAGTAGGGAACAGGATGAAGTTGGAGCCATCTGTGGGCCAGCATTTTCATTTGATCAACTGACTTTATCTCGTTGACATCATTATGCTGTACGAATGTGCTCCATACTCGAGTCATCCTGGGTATACAGGATCTCAGGTGGAGTGATGTTCTGGAGAAGGGTACAGCTTTCTGCCCGTCTTGTGGCATAAAAGCTTGTGTCACGCTGTCCTCGAAGTGGATCCAAGTGGGGTACTTTGACAATATTGGCCTTGCACATAACAGTAAGGCCACCCACATCCCTCCTATGTTGAAGGCTCTGCTGAAATGACAGATCTATCCAGGATGGGTCCAGGCGAGAGATGAGACGTCTTGCTCTGTTCTCTACTTTGTCAAGCAGTCGCAGATGAGAGGGGGGGGGGCAGGCAAACCAAGAAAGTGGAGCATACTCAAGGTGCGAGCGTACTTGTGCCTCGTACAGGATCTTGCAACCCCTACTGTCAAGCAGATGCGAGATACGGCGAAGTGCTGTAAGCTTCCTGCCTTGTTTGCAAGATTTACAACATGGTTCTTCATGGTTAGTTTGAAGTCAAATTTCACCCCAAGGATATCAACTTCTCCAGGTGCCAACACCCTCCCATTCATCCTTACTACTGCACCAGCATTACCATCATGGTGCCTAGAGACGATCATCATTTGCGTTTTCTCAGGTGCAAATGTTACTTGCCATCTATTTCCCCAAGCTGATATAGCTCTCAGCTGGTGATTGATGTAGCTTAGAGCAGCTGGCATTTCTTCTCTTGGATAAGTGAATGTCAGTGTACAGTCGTCTGCATATGCATGTGATTCTGGGATGAGATGAAGAAGGTCGTTGAAGTAGACATTCCATAACAATGGACCCAGCACGCTTCCTTGTGGAACACTTGCCCCAATGGGATGTCTTGCTGATTCCGTTCCATTGAGAACTACACTTAGAGATCTACCATGAAGGTAATCACTGAGGAGACATAGCGTAGAGCCTGCAATTCCCAGTGCTTGAAGTTTTGCTAAGAGGCCCTGGTGCCACACCCGGTCGAAAGCGCCAGCAATGTCCAGTGCTACCACACAGCTGACTTTGGATTCATCCAGTGACTGGTGCCACTTAGTGGAGAGGTTTAACAACAGATCAGCAGCAGAGTAACCTTTCCTGAACCCTGTGTCTCTGTCTGTCTGTCTGTCTCTGTCTCTGTCTGTCTGTCTGTCTGTTTCTCTCTCTCTCTCTCTCTCTCTCTCTCTCTCTCTCTCTCTCTCTCTCTCTCTCTCTCTCTCTCTCTCTCTCTCTCTCATACACACGATTGGTGAGCTTCAATCATTCCTTAAGGCACTATTTTCTCCCAGGATGAAGGTCAAACTTAATGTTACTTTTCACAATTGTGTCTAATATAGCTAAATTTCAATTCTCTAGGTATGTTGAGATATAATATATCTAAAAACATCGTTTGTTTACAGAGATAATTCCACAATAATAATTTAAAATCCTTTATAATTATGCCCCTCATAAGCCAATATTCTATTAACTGGTTGACCCCAGACTAACGGGCTTCTCTTAATTGTTTCATCCAGTAATTAATCAGTATATGATTTATAAGTCAAATTTTAAGTTTAAAACTGAACTACTGTGGCTGGTAGAAGTGAAAGGCGTGTATAAATTATGGAGATAAAGTAGGCTGCTGAGTGTCTCTAGCTAAGATACAAACTTGAACAATCGACTAATGATGGATAAATACAAATTTAGGAAGGATGCAGGAAGCTACTGGTTTGGCAGTAGAATTATAGATGAATGGAATAAACTGTCAAGTAGCATCAGTGAAGCTAATTCCTTTCAGCTACAGTTCATTAACTGAGCTTAAAGCCTATCGACACACGAGGGTCATTAAGCTGCGTATAACCTATTCACCACTAATCAAGAATACTTTAGTCTCAAATGTTGGCCTATTGGGACTCAAGTAAACTTTTAGTGCATATAAGATATGTACGCAAATATACGCTGATGTACCTGGCGCTGAGGAAAATACTCGTATGTGTTAGCGTCTGCTGGCCACCAAGAGTTAGTGTGGCATTTGTTAATAAAACACCAAATAAGCATTTTCCTATTATGGAAATAGACAATATAAAAAACAAAGATCACCCAAAGAGCAACATGGATACATTGCAAAGGGATAAAACTTGCAAGTCCCATTTTAGTGAATTTCCTGAGAAAGAACATTCAGTCTAGATCACTAATTGCTAGAATGAAAGGCTATGAAGAAACAGTTTCCCATCTTGATGCACAAATTTACTTTGCATACGGTACAGGAAAATGAGGATGTGACATGATTTTCCTTTGTCAGGGTACTCCTCGATCGTAATGCCTTTCTCTTTCTCGGCTAATTTAGGCTTTTTGGATGGCCTACCTACCTGCTCCCCATCACTTGACACCTCTGCATCCAGTGGAAAGTATTCAACACCACTATCAAGCAATTCCAAGTCATCTGCTTCTGGATCTGAGTCACTTTCCTCCAAAATGCAGACATATTTGCACTTCTCTTTGGAGGAACCACCATAAAACAATTTCTCATTGATCTGGAAGGACAATAAAATCGTTCTGTACACACCCAAACCAGTACAGTATTCATATATGCATTAGAAATTTGTTTGTAAACATTTATTTACTGAAATTGCTAACTGGGCCATGACAGGGGGGACCATGTATGCATGGTCCTTTTTTCATGCACTTGTTTCAATTGCATGGTACATTGACATTATGTTTCGCACAGACTTTACTTATATATCAAAATATGCCTAAGCTATTCATTTACGCACTAGACATTGCAGAGGGTAAAATCAAAGAGTATATTAGTGTCACACGAGAGAAAAAAACTACTTTCGGCGACGCCAAGCTAGAAGTGTTTAAATTTTGGTTTCTCAACCAATGGGAAGCGAGCAGACGCCATCGCCGCTTAGCTGGAGCGACTCACGGGCTTCTGATTGGTCAGAAATAGAAAACGGGAACCCAGATGCGTGGTGGGAGTAGGAAGACATGCACAAAAAAATATGCTTTTAGGACCGTTTGTACGCAGTCCTGCCCGATAAAGTGGAAGGTAAAAAGAGGAATGTAACTGACTCTCACAGGTTAGGACTGAACTGTTTGCAACTTGAATATATATATATATATATATATATATATATATATATATATATATATATATATATATATATATATATATATATATGTATATATATATATATATATATATATATATATATATATATATATATATATATATATATATATATATATATATATATATATATTACTGTAACTACGAACAAGTGGTATTTCACTGCGACTAGCCAGGGGATCGAATCCGAGTTGTTTTAGCCTGCTTCATGGTAAGCGAAATTTTACGATGCTCTAAGCCACTGGACCATACAATCCTGCAAGAATCACGCACCCAGCAGAGCTAGGAGATGTACCGTTATCTGAGGACATACGATATATATATATATATATATATATATATATATATATATATATATATATATATATATATATATATATATTTACATATATCAATAGCAACACTGCACTAGCCAAGGTCTCGAACCCATGCTGCTTTGGTCTGCCTCATGGTGGGCGAAAACACGTGATACACTAATCCACTGGACCATACGATCCTTAAGAGTAGCGTATCCAGCGGAACTGGATGTTGTACTCGCTACCCAAGGACACACGATGGTGTCGATGACTCTTGGTTAATTTCATTCTAGTCACTGTTTGGTGTACTAGAACAACGAGCAGTATTTTACATTATTCTGACCACGAGTGAGTGATATTGATCAATAACAACACTGCACTAGCCAAGGACTCGAACTCTTGCTGCTTTCGGTTCGAGTCCTTGGCTAGTGCAGTGTTGTTATTGATCAATACCACTCACTCGTGGTCACAATAATATAAAATACTGCTCGTTGTTCTAGTACACCAAACAGTGACTAGAATGAAATTAGCCTAGAGTTATCCACACCATCGTGTGTCCTTGGGTAGTGAGTGTAACATCCAGTTCCACTGGATGCGGTACTCTTAAGGATCGTATAGTCCAGTGGATTAGGGCGTCATGCGTTTTCGCCCACCATGAGGCAGACCAAATCAGCATGGGTTCGAGTCCATGGCTAGTGCAGTGTTGTTATTGATCAATACCGCTCGTTCGTGGTCTCAATAATATATATATATATATATATATATATATATATATATATATATATATATATATATATATATATGATGCAGACGGGCGATCCCAACTATGCAGGAAAAGCCGGGAGGGGGGAAATCCCCAGCTCAAGCACCCTTACACTTCCCAGCGCGTCACCAGGAGCTGTGCAACGTTGCACAGCTCCTGATGACGCGCTGGGAAGTGTGAGGGTGCTTGAGCTGGGGATTTCCACCCCACCATGGCTTGTCCTGGATATATATATATATATATATTTATTTTTTTTTATTATTATCACACTGGCCGATTCCCACCAAGGCAGGGTGGCCCGAAAAAGAAAAACTTTCACCATCATTCACTCCATCACTGTCTTGCCAGAAGGGTGCTTTACACTACAGTTTTTAAATTGCAACATTAACACCCCTCCTTCAGAGTGCAGGCACTGTACTTCCCATCTCCAGGACTCAAGTCCAGCCTGCAGGTTTCCCTGAACCCCTTCATAAATGTTACTTTGCTCACACTCCAACAGCACGTCAAGTATTAAAAACCATTTGTCTCCATTCACTCCTATCAAACACTCTCACGCATGCCTGCTGGAAGTCCAAGCCCCTCGCACACAAAACTTCCTATACCCCCTCCCTCCAACCTTTCCTAGGCCGACCCCTACCCCACCTTCCTTCCACTACAGACTGATACACTCTTGAAGTCACTCTGTTTCACTCCATTCTCTCTACATGCCCGAACCACCTCAACAACCCTTCCTCAGCCCTCTGGACAACAGTTTTGGTAATCCCGCACCTCCTCCTAACTTCCAAACTACGAATTCTCTGCATTATATTCACACCACACATTGCCCTCAGACATGACATCTCCACTGCCTCCAGCCTTCTCCTCGCTGCAACATTCATCACCCACGCTTCACACCCATATAAGAGTGTTGGTAAAACTATACTCTCATACATTCCCCTCTTTGCCTCCAAGGAGGCAAATATATATATATATATATATATATATATATATATATATATATATATATATATATATATATATATATATATATATATATATATATATATATATAATTAAAGTTGCTTCAGTTTTGAGGGAAACAAATACTCACAGTATTTTAGTATATCTATATTTATTCATCAGCACCGTATTAGATAACATTTGCATGAAACATTTAGAAGAATAATGCATCAAACTTCTTATTCACTGCAAATTAAAATTGCTGCTGTACCTGTACAACAGTTTGATGATTTACCGAAGAAGACTCGACATAAATACCTTACTTCATAAAAACAACAACGTTGACCCATTTATTAAATTCACTCTAAAGAAGAAGAGCAGCAAACTTCCGTTCTTGAATGTCCTGGGCACAGATGGATATAGTTGATCTTCAAACTTAAAAAAAAATTCGGCTAATTATACTGTTGTTTATATCATGATAAACGGATTAGGAGAGACGGATTGTCATGAGATTCTTCCTCAGAGTACATACTGCAGCCCAAGAATGATCACTAACTGGATGTGTCATGCTTTCAGTTGAGGAGGTAACCAGCATCACTAATGTACTCACAGTTCAAAAAATGAGCGTGGCCACTAGCTCATCATTCACCATCAGGAATCAAGCAAAGAAGCAAACGGAGAGTGCGCTGGAAACTAGTATAGGGGTAGGTGTGTAATTCAGCTTATTTGGAGGATGCAACAATGTGTAGGCAGGCAAAATAGCCACATACCTGAGAATAAGAGAGCATAACTACAGCACGAATGTGTGATATACAGTGACCTGCAACGTCACATTATGAAATGGAAAAATGACAGATTAATTTTAAAGGAAAATGACTTGCACAAGCAACATTGTCTCAAGGCAACTCTGACTGCATTATTCAACACAGAATTCTGAAAGTTTTAGCATCTCAGGTGTCCTCGCTAATCTAATTCTACCCCAGGACATGCTACACTCACGCACTGGTAAGTGACCTTCTCAACCTTAACCCACGTAATTCACCTAGTCTTCGTCCGCTATATATCCTGTGTTCTTTTATACTCTGTATTTGATTTATAATATATCTAGAGGCAAAATATATCTTAATAAAGCTTCCTAAGTGATGCTTAAATGTCTTGATTCCCATTAAAATTAGCTGCTACTCTAAATCACTTTTCAGTGAGTGTAATCGCACCAGTGTCCTGCACCGCAGTGTTCACGCTAACTGGAGAGAACACCTTGTAAAAATTTCTACGCTTTTTATCTTTTCTCCTTTTCCGTTCTGGTTGGAAGTAATTTTCCCTGAATCTTTAATTATATTAGCATGTGAGAGCTGGTTTTGACATTTTTTGCCGTTCTCTTTTCCCCATTAACGGAACCATAAATATCCTGACGAGAACGTCAAGAGTTAAGCAGCAACGCAAATGACACTCGTTCACTCAGCTCGCATTTCACTGCGGTATCTAGTTACTGACATTATTATTATTTCCTTCGATTGTCTAGGACAGAGTTTCCATCTGCCCGCTGGCACTTCTCCATAGCGTCACATTTTCGTTCTCACTCGGAGGCCTAGTCCAACATTGCCGTGACGGGGAAACTTGGCTTTATTGGCTCAAGACCCTGGTATTTTGCGGCTGTCCAGATACTGTAATTTATGTCAAAAAAAATCCAAAACTAGTAGATGTATATCACTAATTCACGAAGAATTTAATATACTTCAGTGGTTGCTTGCATTAATACCCTGTTGGATGCGTTAGCGTTTGCTAATCATCGGGAAAACCATCAACTGACATGAACCAGCGACTGCAGACACTACCGCCAAGTGAAAAACAAGACAGAAATGAAGCTACTACACATATTACAGAGAAGATAATAAGTAAAAGTCGGCTCTACTGCAAATTGAGTCTTAAATAACAAAAAAGGCATAATACCGTGACTGGAACAATACACAAATAACCCGCACATAGAAGAGGGGAGCTTACGACGACGTTTCTGTGGGCATCTAGCTCCCTTGTGGGCACCTAGCTCCTTTGTGGGCACCTAGCTCCTTTGTGGGCACCTAGCTCCCTTGCAGTGCTCCTCTTTCTTAGTATTTGACTGGCTCTTCCTACTCTTACTACCTCCCCACTACTACTTCCTTCCCTCCACTACTACCACTACTGCTGCTATTACCACCTCCTGCCTGTATATACCCATCCTGCTTTCCTTTTCGTTAGTGTGACTTTGTAAATGGTCCAAGCCGGACCGAAACGTCGTCGTAAGCTCCTCTCTTTTATGTGCGGGTTATTTGTGTAAAATGAGTCTTGCTTGATGAGTTTTCTGAGCTAACAATTTATCCGAGGTCAAGACGTCGAATGACCCTTACGGCTTTAGCTCTTACCCACATTATATAATGTGAGGATAATATATGAATTTTCTTCACCAGGAAATGGTATCCTGACACGGGTCTTTTCGAGATGGTGGTCCGTTGAGTGTCTAGTGAAAGTAGTGTTGATAGAGGACGGTAATGTAAAATTTGTAGATGGGTCGCCAATGATTATTGTCCAGCAACCAGGGTGTCGTTGACTGTACAGATGGTTGCGGCTGATCATAGCAAGTGGTAGTGTCTACTATCTTTCTAGTGGAATCAGTTGTATGTATCATCGCACAGAGCAAGTCATAGGTAAACATCACACTTCGTATTCTCCAGACGCATACAACAATAGGTTAACATTTGCAGCAAGTTTAACAGGTTAACATCTGCAGCAAGTTCAACGCAGGAAAATGATAAACTTTATTTTAGGAAACTGAATTGGAAATTAATGATGACACAGTACACAGCTATGTTAAACCAGTCACGGAGTATATTGCACCAGATGGGGTTCCACCTCCTCCAACCTCCCTTTTTCAAAAAAATAGAGAAGATTAAATGATTCATTGTTCATAGAGACATAACCGACTATGCTGAAGTAACGTCACTTATAAGTTTTTAAGTTATCAAAAATCCCTAAAACAGGAATTTAAGTAGACTCCTTCGGTATGTACACAGAGTTATACACCTCTCGCTATCTGTTTTTTTTATATATATATATAAGCTACATCTTTTCGTCAGTCTCTAAGTTCTTGCTAATTCACTTCTGAAATAACGTCCAGAGGTTCCATCACCACTAACAATCAAAACAGATTTGATGATTTGTATACAAGATTTGTATACAAGAATCAAAATAATTCCAGTACGACACTCTTCTAGGAGATGTACTCTGATACCGATGAAGATCAAAATCAAACGAGTTTGAGTTACCCACCCCTTCCTAGGATCAAACCAGATTGCTTCTCTATAAATGTGAAAATAACAACACCAATTATAAAAACAACAGTAGTAACAGCAACAGCAATAATAATAATAATAATAATAATAATAATAATAATAATAATAATAATAATAATAATAATAATAGTATTAATAATAATAATAATAATAATAATAATAATAATAATAATAATAATAATAATAATAAAACAATAGTAATAACAATAATAAGATTATTATAATTATAATTATTATTATTGTTATTATTATTAGTGTTGATGTTATTGTTGTTGCTGTTGTTTTAATTAATTTATTATTTAACCAATACGTTTCCTAGTCTTAGGTAATTGCAAGGAAATGCTATTCATACATAGGTTTACTAGTGAGAGGACCTCTCTCCCCCATGCAACGTGAATAATCATGGCTCCCCACAGTAATCCCTTTAAGTGGCAGAGTCGTGTTGTGTTTGTGGGTGAGCATACCTGTGTGTGTGGGAGGGTGAGCATACCTGTGTGTGGGGGTGAGCATACCTGTGTGTGTGTGGGGGGGTGAGCATACCTGTGTGTGTGTGGGGGGTGAGCATACCTGTGTGTGTGTGGGGGGGTGAGCATACCTGTGTGTGGGGGTGAGCATACCTGTGTGTGTGTGTGGGGGTGAGCATACCTGTGTGTGGGGGTGAGCATACCTGTGTGTGGGGGTGAGCATACCTGTGTGTTTGGGGGGGTTGAGCATACCTGTGTGTGGGGGTGAGTATACCTGTGTGTGTAGGGGGGTGAGCATACCTGTGTGTGTGGGGGTGAGCATACCTGTGTGTGGGGGTGAGCATACCGGTGTGTGGGGGTGAGCATACCTGTGTGTAGGGGGTGAGCATACCTGTGTGTGGGGGTGAGCATACCTGTGTGTGTGAGCATACCTGTGTGGGGGGTTGAGCATATCTGTGTGTGGGGGTGAGCATACCTGTGTGTGTGTGGGGTGAGCATACCTGTGTGGAGGGTTGAGCATACCTGTGTGTGGGGGTGAGCATACCTGTGTGTGTGGGGAGTAAGCGTACCTGTGTGTGGAGGATGTGTGTGTGTGTGTGTGTGTGTGTGTGTGTATGTACTCAACTAATTGTGGTTGCAGGGGTCGAGACTCAGCTCCTGGCCCTGCCTACTCAGCTCCTGGCCCCGCCTACTCAGCTCCTGGCCCCGCCTACTCAGCTCCTGGCCCCGCCTACTCAGCTCCTGGCCCCGCCGTGTGTGTGTGTGTATGGTCAGCTTACCTGTGTATGTGTGTGTATGGTGAGCATACCTGTGTGTGTACTGAACACCTCTATGTGTGTTTGTGTGGCGAATATACTGTGTGTGAAGAGCACACCTGTGTGTGGCACTGTCACACTAGTGACATGCACCTGTGTGTTGGCCCCTCACTGGCCACTTTCTGTAGCCCCCCCCCCTCTTTCTGTTTCTCTCCTCTCTCTCTCTCTCTTTCTCTCTCTCGCCAAACTATGGTCCTGGGCGTTACATTACCGAAGCACGCAAGCACATCTATTCATTAGCAGAGAAAAAACAGTGCGGTGTTTTAAGCCACTTTTTTCAGGTCTCCTTGGATTTGATATAATAATTGATGTCGGAGGAGAAATGCCTTTTTCGTGTTAAGCAATCACGCGCCAACCCCGATAAACTGGAGTCCGCCAACTGTTTTTTGGCCTGAGCTTTCCTCTTGATTTTGCGAGATGCGGAACTGTATAAGAAAGGTTTTAAGAAATCAACAAATGCTTTTGTTAGTGTTTGTTTCATCATAGAGGTATACCGCTGTTGTTCATATACACGAACCATTAACGCATCTAAACTAAAAATCTCTGCAAGATGTACTCCCAGCCTCCGTTGTGGAGATCTTATACGAAAGTATTTGGGATTGTGTTATATTGCGAGGGAAAATTTCACCAGAGTGGTTCCCCCTTCCGTATCCACAAAAGCTTTTACCACAGAAAACGGGACTCCCTCGGGAGGGAGGGGGATGCGAGGAGGGGGGCGTGACGTCACGCCCTATGCGCTTGCCGAAGGATTAAAACACAAAACTGTGCAACATCCTATTACGTTCAGAGTTAAAAACTTGTAAAGCAGTAAAGGGACTCTGCAAGTAGTGGAGGGAGGGGGAAATGGGGAGGAAATGGCACGTAGGTTGTTTCATATATCTAACGAAATGGTTATTTTATATCCTTCGTTTTCTGTTAGTGCAGCTGTCAGTTTGACTACTACCTCTGACTTTACCATCATTGGCACCTTCCACTGACACACTTGTAAGTCAACTTCTGTCAGTGTAGCTGTCAGTGTGGCTGCTACCACAGACTTGACCACCGCTGACACCTTCCACAACATTATCTACCTCGACAATGTGAATTATTTTAACTGCAGTAACTATATACGTTAATATTACTTCATATTTACCGGTAACCAACAATTTTGAAAGGTTACTTCTGGACGGCGTTTTGGTCCATCCAGGTGTGACGGAAGAGTCTTCAAAACATCCTCTCTATATTATGGATTTGTCTCTGAATTATGTGTCCACGAAAGATGACCAAAAGAGGGTGCATGATTTTTTTTTTTTGATTTCTTCAATTTTATTTCACTTATAACTCGAGAATGCTTCAAGCAATCTCCTTCAAATTTTCAACGCTTCTGTACGAAAACAAGAACCAAATTGAGAGTAAGACACATGTGCAACATCTGGGTATCTTTATTGTAGACGTTTCGCCATCCAGTGGCTTTATCAATACAAATTCCAGGACTTAACTTGAAGACAGTAGAACTATGTACAGAAGATGAGGTAATCAGTCCCTCAACCTAGGAGTAGGTGCGAACAGCACCATAGTCGTGGAGATACCCAGATGTTGCACATGTGTCTTACTCTCATCTTGTCGGTATTATATACCATTCGTACACAAGAATCAAATTCCTGGAACAAATGGCGTGTTCATGTGCCCGGTGACCGAGGATGTTGAAGCCATTCCCAGCACCCTGGAATGGCGCTGCCTTCAGTAGTGTAGCTTCTAAGTTTCACAGAAGGTATCAAAAAATCGTCGACGGTGGAGAGTGATATTGAAATGAGTTGTTGTAAATTGGACGATTTTATGTGTTAAAAAGTGTAAACAAATTATTCCCGTTTAATCACGTTAAATAATTTTCAGTTTATTCTTCTGAACTTGGTTAGGGTCAAGGTAGTACCTACTATTTTTCGTTTGCGAGCTGGCAAACGAAACGTAAAAGAATAATAAAAAAATTAGAATCGTTGGAATCCGTGTCTTTACCTCATAATGATTCATCTAATCGGTTTTTTTTTTTGTATTTTCATTACTGGTGTGGTTCCCTGAACACAAGACTCACGCTGCTACTGAGTGCCAGAAACTCAAATTTGCACATTTTATTGGATAAATAGTGGTATTCATTTATATTCAATAACTAAGGAATGTTCCTTCTGATTGGCTTCAAAATATTAATAACGATGCCCTATATAAAAAAAAGGTTATATTTCATAGGCGAAGTCTGAGAAGATATAAATTAGTAATTTTACTGAAACGGTTATAATAGTTGGGAGTTGTTATCAGATCAGTTACTGGATAATGTCTTTTCTGATCAACTTCAGAATTTTATCATTTGTGGGTTTTATTAAAACACACAGCGTCTCACTTCCTTTGAGCTTGCAAATTCAAATTTGTTAATTTTGTTAAGTATATCGAATACTTAAGTATATTGAGTATAGAGAATGCCTCTTCCGATCGTTTTCCAACTATAAATGCTGGTGGGAGTTTTTTTGTCTAATTTTGGGCTGAATGAGTGTTAGTATGTTAGTTTTTTGCTGATTTCAACAAATTGGGATTGTAAAAAATTAAAAAAAAAAAATTACAGAATTGCAGAGAATTTTAAACAATGTAAATGAGAAAAGAATAATGTCAAAATTAAAATTATGGTTTTGTGGTGTTTTGAAATTTGATGAAAATTATATATATATAATATCGACAAGTTGAAGAGTGAGACACATGTGCATCAGTTGGGTACGTTTATTGTATATGGAAAAGTATCGCCTACGAAGTAGGCTTCTTCAGTCGTGTAGATAAATGGTTCAGAGAACTGACAAGTTGATAAATTAGATACATATGCAACATTGGGTATCTTTATTGATGTTACCCAAGTGTTGCATGTGTCTAATTCTTCAGTCAAATACGGAGAAGGATAAATTGGAGGCAGAAGGCGTAGTAGCGAAGTTAGGATGATGTAATCAGTCAGTGAACCTTAGAGAACTAGTTTTTGAGGTGGTCAGTCCCTTAGCCTGAAGAAGTGTTCAGCTCCATAGTCCGTAACAATGTGAAGCTGAAGTATAAGAATGGAGTCATATATACAGCAGAAGGTGAGACGTGAAGGTCTTGATGACATAGCAGGAGGCGGCGACCACTAGCAGAAGACAAAAAATTTAGGAGCACTGCAACGGGCCTGCTGGTCCATGCTAAGCAGGTCCCTCTCGATTCCACCTCTTCTCACTCATAACTAGTAGTTAAGAGATGAAGTTGTAGATGTCCTCTGTACTAAGATACCGTTGTGTTGTATCATACCATTAAGTTGGAGAGTACGACACATGTGGTCCTCGCCTACTGCTCCGTTTTAAGACCTTCACGTCTCACCTATCGGCAGTATTTAAGATTCCATTCTTATAGTTTAAATTCATATTGTTCCAGACTGTGGAGATGAACACTACCAAGCAGAGGGAGTGACCACCTCAAACACTTTCTCAAGACTGATGGACTGATTACATTTTTACATGGCGACTGCGTCTGCTGCCTCGATGCTACTGCTGCCTACAATCCATTTTCCTCTGCATTTGACTGAAGAAGCCTAGCGCATATTCGAAAAGTTTCAGTGAACAATGAAGATAAATGACCATAATTTTAAAGGGGTGGACCGGTAAGCCAGCGGAAGGCCTCGGTCAGATGACCAAAAGCTCCAAAGGCGGGTCATCATCTGACTAAGACCCGCGTCAGGAAACATTTGTCCTGTTTCCTGACGAACCTTACCTAACCTAACCTAACAATGAAGATACCCAACTGTTGCTCATGTGTTTTTAAATTTAAGGAGAGGAGCTTCCCAATTTTCTGAACATTCTCAGGAAGATTTCTTTTGCTTTCTCAACTTTTGTTCATTACTCAAGAACGCCTTATTCGATCGGCTATAAATTTACAACGTTTGTATGCTGCGTCTTTGGTAAGATTCATGGGTCCATTTGCATGCATGGGTGCCCTATGCACCATGTTACATAGATCATTTCCAAATTTTGTTTCTGAGTGACAGGTGGAGACGGGGCTTCTCTGATCGACTTTAAAATTTTAACTCCGTGTATCCTACTTAGTTGGTTTAGAAAGACACGTAAGCAGACACTATAACATATTTATTAGAAAACGTTTCGGTCCTGGGACCTTGATCACTTCTAACATACAGAGGTAGAAAGACATTATATATATAGGCGGAGAGTGAGATGTGACGCACGTGACCTGAGGAATGTCATAAGAACATAAGAATGGAGGAACACTGTAGAAGGCCTACTGGCCCATGCGAGGCAGGTCCTTATCAAAACAACCTCTACCTATGATGAGGACGGGTAGACGATGAAATCATGTGACTCCTGTGTTGTTGGGTTGGTGCTGCTTAAGTATCATGTATGCCAATGTTTTTGAAATTTTGTAGTTTCCAGTGTTGCGTTCTATAGTGTCGGTGACGGCGATTAGTGAGGCTTCTAGGCACCGTCGGCGTCTGAGGTCTGGTTCGGTGAGAACGAGTTGTGCCTCGTTCCAGTTCATCAAATGCCCCGTGGAGTCTCTGTGGAGGACACAGGCGTACCTTACATCGTCTCTGTTAGAGGCATTTCGATGCTCATTCAGGCGGACTGCAAGATCTCTGCCTGTCTCACCTACATATTTCTTGGGACAGAACCCACAAGGGATAGTGTAGACGCCTGCTGTAGAAGTTAGAGGTGTGGGGCTGCTTTTTTTTAAGAAAAAATAATGGAAAAAATTGTATAGTACTTTTAATGCGACTATCTCTAAGTGCCACATCTGATTAACTTCGACACATCAATACTGATAATCTGATCGCACAACTTCTAAACATCCTCAAGCTTAATGTCCCTGAGTATTTTATGATACTGGTCTCTGTGGTCCCTCTGAAAGATTTGAATTAGATTTGGTTTGTGTAAGTCCTAAATTTGCCATTTGTATTGAAGAAATTTGACTATTAGTTCCCAAATAATGACTTACGGATGTCTCTTCTCATTCTCTTCACATCTTCAACGATAACATTTTACCGCTCTGTAGTATTCCAGTTTCGTGGGTTGAGACATTATTTTTGTAGTGTGTAACTTTATACAACGACACTTTGTTACTTTTGCTTCTAATACTGAATTTGCTATTTACTATCAATAGCTTCGTCTTATTGCTGCTACTTCAGCTTCCTGCTACTTTTTCAACTACTTGCCACCGTTTCACTTATCTGCTACTGCCTCTACTACTGCTACTGCTTTATCTGCCATAACTGCTTCAAATATCTGCTGCTACTATAACCACCTGCTACTGGTTTTACTACCTACTGCTGTTTTAACTACCTGTTACTGCTTCAGTTACCTGCTAGTGCTTCAATATCTGTTTCAACTGCCTGCTCCTGTTTCATACTATTTCAGTTGACTGCTATTATTTTCTTTACTGTTTAAATACCTGCTATTGCTTCACTATACTGTTTCAACTACCTGCTACTGCTACATCTACTGCTTAAATACCTGCTACTGCTTCATCTACTGTTGAAAATACCTGCTACTGTTTTATCTACTGTTTCAACTACCTGCTACTGCTTCATCTACTGTTTAAAGCACCTGCTACTGCTTCATCTACTGTTTAAAGCACCTGCTACTGCTTCATCTTCTGTTGAAAATACCTGCTACTTTTTCATCTACTGTTTCAACTACCTGCTACTGTGGAAATATAAACACATATGCAGTATAATGTGATCCTTTATTGACAACGTTTCACCCACACAGTGGGCTTTTTCAAGTCACACACAGATCTACCTAGGGTAGAAGGTACGGGAGTATTTATAGTCATGTCGGTTCTCTGAACCATTCATCTACAAACATGTTCAGAATGTTGAGGTCAGGTGGAGAATGCTGCATCTGATGATCTGCCGGGTGGAGTTATAGTCTTGGGTAGCTTGGCAGGGGTATTGGACAAGTTGTGAGTAGACCTTCTGCAGTGTTCTATGTTCTTATGTGGGATAGCGATGAAGAAGTTTCTTGGCAAGTGGTTCAGCTATGTTATAGAAGCCATTGTTCTGGTTGAAATTGTTGGTTATAGAGATAAACGATGATTCCAGGATTCTTCGGTATTGAGTGTTGTCTTCTGTGGCGATAAGTCTTGAGTTTCTGTAGTTAATTAAATGGTTGTGT
>NC_091318.1:5865546-5885546 GCF_038502225.1 Cherax quadricarinatus
ACTCCTGAGCACCGTGCCAAAAGCACAGTCATTGCTAAACACGTAGACTACTCTCTCCTGACAGCCTATGACACAGACAAAGAAGACTTAATAAAAGATATCAGTACTAAGAACAAAGTCTCTGTTGACGATATTTACAGACCAGAAAACTCTACCATTCTCAAAATACGCTGTTCTACTCCTGCTGACGCCTCTACACTCTTCAGTCAAGGAATCTTTGCCAAGACCATCCGCATTCCTCCAAACGCTCTCTTCACTCCGAACTTCCACCCAATCACACAATGTCTTAAATGCTACAAATTCGGCCACGACAAAAACACATGCACATCTACACAAGTCTGCTCCAGATGTTCAGCAACTGGCCACTTCTGGAATACTTGCAACCTCCCCCTTAAATGTTCTAACTGCGGCGGGTCACACACTGCAGTTGCAAATTCCTGCCCTTCTAGAAAGCACATTCTCTCCTCCCTCAGAGCAAGCCAACCTCCCTCAGAGCAAGCCAACCTCCCTCCCTCCCCAACCCCTTCCCTGCTTCTCCCTCCCCTTCCTTACCTCCCTCCCCTTCCACACCTCCCTCCCCTACCCCCAATGCCTGGGCCTCCCCACGCACTTGGTCTACCTCTTCTACTCTACACACATCAAACACCAACACACAGACTACAAGCACTTCTCCTTCTACACCCACACTAGACTACAAAACTAACTGTCAACTTGCCACTGCTGCCCACTCTGCGATGGTAATCTCACAAGCTTACCAATCAGACTACTCACATGTCCTTAACCTTATCTTGTCTGCTAACAATCTTCCCTCTTTAATTATCCCTCCTTCCTGCTTCTCTTTCAAGCCTCCTACAACCTCTCCCTCCTTCCTCTCTCCCACCCCCCCACTTCCTACTCCCACCAGCTCTCCTCCTCCACTACCTCTCTTCACTACTTCCACACCTCCCACCAACACCCCTACTGCTACTGCTACGACCACCCCTCCCCCCACTTCCTTACCCACTTCATCCCCTTCCAAAGCTTCCACTTCCTCACAGCTTACCAAAACTTCCACTTCCTCTGCATCCACCTTCGCCCACTCCACCACAACCAAAACCTCATCCAGGTCCAACTCCACCTCCTCCAGACAAAATCCACTCAAACCTAAACCTACCCCAACTTCTGACGGACAGACCAAAGAACATAAAAACAGATCCATCTCTTCCTCCCCCTCCAGGAAACGGGTCCGTAGCACCTACAAACACACATCCACTGATGGCACCACTATCACGGGCTTTAATCCAAACTCCTCCCCCGACATTAACTTTGCTAAGACGAAACCATTAAATCACGTTTAAGGTGATTCAGTTCAACGTACGTTCTTACTTTACAATTAGACACCTACTGGCCGAGCTCCTTGAAGCAGAGAGGCCAGATATTGTTTTGCTAAACAGTACCTGCCTCAAAGCCCCTCAATGTATCCGCCATTATGGTTATACTGCACTACAGTCCCCCTATGATCCCCACGATGGGGTTGCCATCCTTGTCAATTCCAACATAAAACATGAATTTCTCCCAATCCCTTTTATTCACCAACACTGTCTTGCGGTCAGAATACACACCCACCTTGGCCCCTTTATCTTTTTCACCACCTATGCTCGCCCAAACACTACTCTCAACATACACGACCTTTCCTTAGTCTTCAACTACACCAACACACCAACTTACCTACTAGCTGACATGAATGCCAAACACACTGCCTTTCATCACACCAGTAACAACCAACTTGGTCACCAATTACTCAACTTCACAAACCATAAACACCTAATTCATCTTGGCCCAGACTTCAATACCTTCTTCAACCACACGGGCCAAAGCAAACCAGACATCATTCTGGCAAACCGAGCCAGCTCTCTATTTCAACATTACATCTCACCTGGCCCTATTACAGGCTCTGATCACATCCCAGTCATCTTACACATCTCCTCCAACCCTATCCTCATTCCAACCACACCTTCATTCTCCTACAAGAACGCTGACTGGGATGCTTTCAAACAACACATAGACAATATTAACCTCACCTATGACTACAACAACAAACCTATCTCTGACATCGATACTCAACTTGATCTCATCCAGGACACCATTACACAAGCAGCCAACATCGCAATACCAAAGAAAACTCACACCACTCGTTATTCCTTCAAACCGTCACTCAGAACAAGAAGACTAATTATCTGCTACTACAACCGCTTCCTCTACAACACACATAGATTTAATCAAGTCCGATTAGATCTCACTTACCTTAGAAACAACATTTTACACAGCCTAGACCAAGACCACAACAATCACTGGTCACGACTAATACAAAAAGCGGACAGGCAGCGTGTTAAAAACACTAAAGCCTTCTGGAGCTTTATCAAAAAAATCAGAGGCACTACTCCCACCAACAAATTCAAACACATCACCCACAACAGCACACACATCTCAGACCCACAGGCTGCTACCAACATCTTCAAACACATCTGGGAGAACATCTTCCACCCTCACCCACCTCGCCCTAACGTTATTCAACACATTCAGAACATAGAACACTGGAACACTGCACACACACAAGAAACAACACCAGACAGCCACATACATCTAGACACTCTTACCTCCTCCCAAGAACTCGACACTCCTTTCACCAACACAGACATTAAAACTCTCCTCAGACACCTTCCTCCAAAGGCTCCTGGTGCCTCTGGCCTAAACCATATTATCCTGAAACACATTCCTGACTCTATCATTACTGCCTACACAAACCTCCTCAATGCCTCCCTTGCCTCTGGATACTTCCCTTCCCTCTTCAAAGCTGCTACTGCTATCCTCCTTCCTAAACCCAATAAAGATCACTCTGACCCTAGAAACTATCGCCCTATCAGCCTCCTCGAAACTTTAGGAAAACTCTTTGAAAAACTCATTAATCATCGCCTTCGCAGATACCTGGAACATAATTCTCTACTTTCAGATGGCCAGTTTGGCTTCAGAACACACAGATCCACACAGGATGCCATTAACATCATTCTCAACTACATCCACATAAACACAAAACAAAGAAACAGGACAGCCCTGGTTGCAAAAGACGTTGAAAAAGCTTTTGACACTGTGTGGCACGAGGGGCTCAAGTACAAACTCTGCACTAACTTCAACCTGCCTCTCAATACTCGTAAACTCCTCTGCAACTTCCTAGACGGCCGTACCATGAGAATCAAATTCCAAGGCTGTTACTCTGACTACTTCACACTAAATGCCGGAGTACCCCAGGGATCTGTCCTTTCCCCTACCCTCTACATTTTATACACTAACGACATTCCAACACCTGTATACCACAACTCCATCACACTAGCCTATGCAGACGACATTACACAACTTATCACTCATGCCAATATAGATACACTCACACACAAAACACAAAATGAGGTTGACAGGATAGCCATCTGGGAACAAAAATGGAGGATCAAAACCAATGCAGCAAAATCCAGCATTACGTATTTTAACTACAGGAAACGTGATCCTCCATTACCTGTCGAACTCAGAACAGCTGACACCCGCACTTACTTCCCTATCACACAATCTGTCACTGTCCTTGGCGTTAATCTTGACTACCTTCTTCGTTTACACGGACACATTCACTCAAGGCATGCAATAGCTAGTAAGGCCCTTGCGGGCCTCTACAAGCTGTAACATGCCTCTCAACGCACCAAACTACACCTCTACAAATCCCTAATACGTCCTCTGATAACTTACTCTCCTCTAGCCCTCTCTCTTGCAGCAAAAACAAACTTACTTAAACTGCAGCGTGTCCAGAACAAGGCGCTGCGCTGGGTGCTTGATGTCAGATGGGAGGACTTCGCCACAAGCGAGTCTCTCCATGCCCAGTTAGACGTCCCTGCGCTGAATCTGTACTGGAAGAGGCTCAGTGACAGACAGATAGACAAACTTGAGACACGACATGACTACTGGACCTCTCTCCTTGACGAAGACATTCGCAGACCCACAAACCAACACAACCTTTTCTACTCCTTGCATGATCCTGCTCCTAACCCTACTTACAAATAACCTTGGATCCGCTGACAGGTACCTTCTAAGACAGGTACCATTCTCTGACCCACGTTCGCCTTAGCTTTTTGGGTTAAGACATGACTCAGTTCTGCACTCCTCTCTAGCTCTAAACGTCGCAAGTCCCTTACTCCCAGCTCACCCCACCGGAGTCCCAACAGAAGAACCGGAATTTCTCTTTTCAATATCTGTCCCACGATCGCCTTTGCTGCTGGGTTAAGCCCTGGCTCTATTTCTACTACTAAGAACACTCCTCTCCAGCACTATTATTCTTCGTCTGTCCCGTCTTCCCCGCTCATCCCATTTGGGATCTTACCTGAACTTTCGTTCGTTCGTTACCTCTGTTAGTGTGACTTTGTCAATGGTCCAAGTCGGACCGAAACGTCTTCTCTCTTTTATGTGCGGGTTATTTGCGTATCACGAAATCGTAATGACACGATTGCAAACCAACCAGACCACGGGCGTGGGTAGAGCCTAGTTGGATGAATCTTATTGTGGCTAGCTGGTTCAGTGGCTAACGCGACGGTCTGGAGTTTTGAGACTCTCTGATCACGGGTTCTAACCCCGCCCGTGGTATGGTTTTTATCGTGTACATATTCTTCCATTAATCCTTTTTTTTCATTTTAGGCATTATAAGTGACTCACAGTTTAATTTATTTTTTTTTTCATTTTGAACCTTGCTTCTTAGCCTGTTTATCATTTTCCACATTTTACATCATTCTGTATGGTATCGTATCCTTCACCTTTCACATTTATCTGCAGTAAGCCTGACACATTTACCTTCAATTCATCAAACACATTCACTTTACAAATTTACATGTTAAATTTACATTTTCACGTACAGTTCACGTTGCACATTCATTTGTAGTTACCTATACAAATTCACCTTTTGTTCATGTTAAATATTTATTTGCTTGAAGATCATGTAAATATAACACTGAGTACACAATTAACTCGCACTTAGAAAGTAATGAGAAAAGAAGACCGGAATTTACACAAGAGAGGCCTAGGGAAGCAGGGAGAGTTAATAATACTGAAAACAGACGTAGTAGTAGTAGTAGTAGTTGTAGTAGTGTTCGTTGAAGGCGTAAGATAGAAGCAGAGGTAAAGCAGGAGCAGTGGTAGTAGTAATAGTAGTTGTAATTGTAGTTGTAATGGCGAAATAGTAGAGAAAAATCAGAACCAGACAGAGTTTAACAGGAAACAGCAGAGAAAGACAGACGACAGAAAGGGAGGAGGAAGAAGTAAGGACGGAATAGAATTTGAAGTAGTAGTAGAATTGTAAGAAATAGTAGTAGTAGTAATAGTGGTGGTAGTAGTACTAGTAGTAATAGTAATAGTGGTAGTAGAGGTACTAGTAGTAGTAGTAGTAATAGGAGAAGTAGCAGTGATAGTAGTTTTGGTAGAAGTATTAGTGAAATTAAAAATACTTGTGATAGAAGCAGTGATAGAAAAAGAAAGCAGCACAAGTGCAGCGGAAGTAGAGGTAAAAATAAGCAGGTAGGAGAAGCTGTGTGACTGAAATCTAGAAAAAATAATTGTCGAAACTAAAGCAATACTGACGAAACAATAATAACTGTAGTAGTAATGGCATTTGCGCAGAAAAGTAAATGTCTTGAATCAGCATTAATCGTTGTTACTAACACAAACAAAACAAAGGCAGCTTCATCATCTCTGAAGTCTTAGCGAGAATCCTCCTGAAAACAGTAAACCTGCCATCACATAATTCATACTACATAAAAGGACATGCCCAGTTTGGGCCAACAGGCCTACTGCAGTGTTCCTCCTTTCTTATGTTCTTATGTAACAGAGAAGGGACACTGAAACATACCTTCCCAAACCCATTCATATACATTTTCCCAACCTATTTTTTATGCTACACATCCATTGCTTTTGTAACCTTTCTTTCTCATGTACCAGCTGAATTTTCCACATGTATAACTACGGTATCTACTTGTACTACACCTCACACTGAGCCTATATATACCCACTGTGTCCATGTATTGTTTGTAACAGCTTGACAAAGCTCCTGGAGAGCGAGAGTGGTCTGTTATACGAGGAGAGGTTAAGGGAAATCGACCTGACGACACTGGAGGACAGGAGAGATAAGGGAGGATATGACAACAACACAAAATACTGAGAGGAATCGACAAGGTGGACAGAGATAGGATGTTCCAGAGATGGGACACAGCAACAAGTGGTCACAGTTGAAAGTTGAAGATTCAGGTGAATCACAGGGATGGTAAGAAGTATATCTTTGGTTATAGAGTTGTAAGGAAGTGGAATAATCTGGAAAGTGAAGTAGTGGAGGCAGGAAACATACATAAGTTTAAAAAGAGGTATGATGAATATCACGGAGCAGGGAGAAAAGTTCTAGTAGCGGCCAGTGAATAGGCGGGGTCAGGTATGAATTAACTCCTGCAACCACAATTAGGTGAGTACACACACACACACACACATATACACAGAAACACACACAAACACAGGCACATTACTTCACTCCGCCTTCGTTTGTGTAGCTCCATTTTTTTAGGTACGTGTTCACTGAGCTCACTCGCCATAGTTAACATTAAAATAACACGTAATATAGTTATGCTTACTCACCACACTAAACATCAGTGTAAAGAGTTACTCTGGTGTGCGGTGTGTTCACTTATCACAGTAAACTTACACTTTCTTATGAAGGTGTGTAAATTATTCAACTTAATATTTTACATGATTTATGAGGTTCAGCAAGTTATATTTAAAATACTAATGTTGCATAACAGGTGAGGTTGCAAGGTTCACTGCATGTTAGGTAATAAGGTGATTACAGGTGAAATAATGAAGTGCATTACAAGTTAAATAATAAGGTGGTTATTAAATGTTGTTTTTTGTAGCTAATGGTTACAATAACAATGAAAATGCTGATGAGGATATCTGTAATGTCTCTGAGTTGGATCTGGGATCATGGAAGGTCGGACTGGATGGTAATGCAGTTGATAACTGAGCTACATTGTGATGCATCATACAGAGCAATTAGACAAACATAATGAAGTCCCATATAAATAGCCCTGATTGAGAAGACATCACGATGAGGAAGCCGAAAGTAAAATAATGGCGATGATAGCAAGCTGAAGGAGATATGAGCTAGGTGAGGGAGACGACAGGAAGGGGAGAGATGAAATGAGATGAAGGAAGATGACAAGATGATAGATAAGAAAGAAAGGTAGGAGATATTAAAAAGAAGATAAAAATAATGACTGCAAGATATTGCATAGTTCTAACCTCTTCATAAATTCAAACAACAGTGAAATTCAAGTTGCAATCCTAGATATTTTTAATGACCATCAGTAATCAGTTTAACAAAATAGCCATAAGCTACTCACAATGTATATATTGTCTACATCTGGACAAAATTTAATGATATGAAATCATAATTGATTGACTATCATTCAGTAGTCATTATAAGATCCAATAGATTTTAATGTTAACTTAGGAATATATTAATAATAATCAAGATCGTCAGAACTCTGCACTTTGTGAAGTGGGAAAAGAAAAACATTCATGGTCCATGGATGGATTCTTGAACATATGATCAGGGGGAGACTAGAGGGAAAAGAGGGAACAGACTTTTAAAAGCATGACTTGAACAAGGCTGTAAAACATAACTAATGTTGTCAATATTAAAGACCAGCGACCAACCTCACCGTCATGCTACGAATATTCCTGAGTAATGAAATGGTTTGACACCAGCGACCAACCTCACCGTCATGTTACGAATATTCCTGGTTAAGGAAATGTTTTGACACCAGCGACCAGCCTCACCGTCATGTTACGAATATTCCTGGGTAGTCAAATATTTTAAGACCCAAATATATTTCTACGTCAAGTTTAAGGTGAACAAAACTCAAAGACGTAAGTTTAAGAAGAAAGTGAATGGAACAACAGGTGAGAGTGAAAAGAAAATTACAGGTGAAGGTACAAAGATAACTTGGAAAGGTTTATGATGAATTGAAGGTAAATGAAAAGAGAATGAAGAATGATAGAAAAACAAAATATATGAAATTAAATAAAAAGAAATAAAAATAAACGATGGAATTAAAGTAAAATAATGAATATAAATTCAATAGTTATAATAATAATAATAATAATAATAATAATAATAATAATAATAATAATAATAATAATAATAATAATAATAATGATAATAATAATAATAAAATTAATAATAAAATTAATATTAATAATAATAATATTATTATTATTAAAATGGCAAGAAAAATCTAAAGGAAATACATAGAGGTTAAAGGTTCAACCATGATGATGCTTCTTCCAAACATACTTCTTCAATTAAATATATTTCTGCAATATTTCCTTGAACAGACAAATCAAAACTATAAAAAGGCACTTGATCAATGCAGATATTACCCATTTATTAGTAAAGAAAAGGAAGAAAGGACGATATGATAAGCTCGACCTGATGATCTTGACGACACAGAGGTCAACCTCACTGGCAGTATACGAATCTTCCTGTTTAGTAAAGGGTTGAAAATTTATATATACCTCCGTGTCAGGTGTTGGAAAATAGGCTGGTCTATGGCCCCAGTAAACATTCAAGATACGTCACAAGAATCAGAGATTTGTCTTATAATAAGGATTTATCATGCTTTCTCACCTACTGGTGGAAGCATAAATACTTGACTGATAAGTACTGGTGGAAGCATAAATACTTGACTGATAAGTACTGGTGGAAGCATAAATACTTGCTGATTGACAAGTACTGGTGGAAGCATAAATACTTGCTGATTGACAAGTACTGGTGGAAGCATAAATACTTGCTGATTGACAAGTACTGGTGGAAGCATAAATACTTGACTGATAAGTACTGGTGGAAGCATAAATACTTGCTGATTGACAAGTACTGGTGGAAGCATAAATACTTGACTGATAAGTACTGGTGGAAGCATAAATACTTGACTGATAAGTACTGGTGGAAGCATAAATACTAGACTGATAAGTACTGGTGGAAGCATAAATACTAGACTGATAAGTACTGGTGGAAGCATAAATACTTGCTGATTGACAAGTACTGGTGGAAGCATAAATACTTGCTGATTGACAAGTACTGGTGGAAGCATAAATACTTCACTGATAAGTACTGGTGGAAGCATAAATACTAGACTGATAAGTACTGGTGGAAGCATAAATACTTGACTGATAAGTACTGGTGGAAGCATAAATACTAGACTGATAAGTACTGGTGGAAGCATAAATACTAGACTGATAAGTACTGGTGGAAGCATAAATACTAGACTGATAAGTACTGGTGGAAGCATAAATACTTGACTGATAAGTACTGGTGGAAGCATAAATACTTGTTGATTGACAAGTACTGGTGGAAGCATAAATTCTTGTTGACTGATAAGTACTGGTGGAAGCATAAATACTTGTTGACTGATAAGTACTGGTGGAAGCATAAATACTTGTTGACTGATAAGTACTGGTGGAAGCATAAATACTTGTTGACTGATAAGTACTGGTGGAAGCATAAATTCTTGTTGACTGATAAGTACTGGTGGAAGCATAAATACTTGTTGACTGATAAGTACTGGTGGAAGCATAAATACTTGTTGACTGATAAGTACTGGTGGAAGCATAAATACTTGTTGACTGATAAGTACTGGTGGAAGCATAAATGCTTGTTGACTGATAAGTACTGGTGGAAGGATAAATGCTTGACTGATAAGTACTGGTGGAAGCATAAATGCTTGTTGACTGATAAGTACTGGTGGAAGGTACACAACTGGTAAAAGGTACACTACTGGTAGAAGGGAAACCACTGCTAGAAGGTACACTACTGCTAGAAGGTTCACTACTGCTAGAGGGTACACTACTGGTAGAAGGTACACTACTGGTAGAAGGTACACTACTGGTAGAAGGTACACTACTGGTAGAAGGTACACTACTGGTAGAAGGTACACTACTGGTAGAAGGTACACTACTGGTAGAAGGTACACTACTGGTAGAAGGTACACAACTGGTAGAAGGTACACAACTGGTAGAAGGTACACAACTGGTAGAAGGTACACAACTGGTAGAAGGTGCACTACTGGTAGAAGGTACACTACTTGTAGAAGGTACACTACTGGTAGAAAGTACACTACTGGTAGAAGGTACACTACTGGTAGAAAGTACACTACTGGTAGAAGGTACACTACTAGTAGAAGGTGCACTACTGGTAGAAGGTACACTACTTGTAGAAGGTACACAGCTAGTAGAAGGTACACAACTAGCAGAAGGTGCACTACTGGTAGAGATGTTGAAAGAAGTGCACGCAAAGTAGCAGCAACAAAGGTGTAACTGCTCCGAACAAACACACGCACGCAAGCACAGACACACGCACACACACACACACAGACACACACACACAAACACACGCACACACACACACACACACACACACACACACACACACACACACACACACACACACACACACACACACACACACACACACAAACACACGCACACACATACACACACACACACACACACACACACACACACACACACACACACACACACACACACACACACACACACACACACACACACATACACACACACTATTACCACCCCTACTCACACAATTGATGCAAAACAAATGAAGATAAAATTTAATAATTATAACTCACAGAATCCTATACACCATGACTTAATTTCTTCCTTACATAATTCCTCCCATTAAATATATTTCTGCAATATTTCCTTCAACTCTCATAAATAAAAAATCTGGAAAAACGAATACTCGTGATCAATGCAGATGTCACCAATAAATTAATAAAACGGCAAGGAAGTACGCAAACTTGAGCTCGACCTGATGATCTTGACGATACAGATGTCAACCTCACTGTCAGTATACGAATCTTCCTGGTTAGTGGAGGTTTTAAGGGAAATCGGACTGACGACACTGGAGGACAGAAGGGTCAGGGGACACATGATAACGACATACAAGATACTGCGGGGAATAGACAAGGTGGACAGAGATAGGATGTTCCAGAGAGGGGACACAGAGACAAGGGGTCACAACTGGAAGCTGAAGACTCAGACGAGTCACAGGGACGTTAGGAAGTATTTCTTCAGTCATAGAGTTGTCAGCAAGTGGAATAGCCTAGCAAGTGAAGTAGTGGAGGCAGGAACGATACATAGTTTTAAGAAGAGGTATGACAAAGCTCAGGAAGCAGAGAGAGAGAGGATCCAGTAGCGATCAGTGAAGAGGCGGGGCCAGGAGCTGAGTCTCGACCCCTGCAACCACAATTAGGTGAGTACATATATATATATATATATATATATATATATACATATATATACATTTTTTTTTTCAACAAGTCGGCCGTCTCCCACCGAGGCAGGGTGACCCAAAAAAGAAAGAAAATCCACAAAAAGAAAATACTTTCATCATCATTCAACACTTTCACCACACTCACACATTATCACTGTTTTTGCAGAGGTGCTCAGAATACAACAGTTTAGACGTATAAAGATACACAACATATCCCTCCAAACTGCCAATATCCCAAACCCCTCCTTTAAAGTGCAGGCATTGTACTTAACATTTCCAGGACTCAAGTCCGACTATATGAAAATAACCGGTTTCCCTGAATCCCTTCACTAAATATTACCCTGCTCACACTCCAACAGATCGTCAGGTCCCAAGTATCATTCGTCTCCATTCACTCCTATCTAACACGTTCATGCACGCTTGCTGGAACTCCAAGCCTCTCGCCCACAAAACCTCCTTTACCCCCTCTCTCCAACCCTTTCGAGGACGACCCCTACCCCTCCTTCCTTCTCCTATAGATTTATATGCTTTCCATGTCATTCTACTTTGATCCATTCTCTCTAAATGACCAAACCACCTCAATAACCCCTCTTCTGCCCTCTGACTAATGCTTTTATTAACTCCACACCTTCTCCTAATTTCCACATTCCGAATTTTCTGCATAATATTTACACCAGACATTGCCCTTAGACAGGACATCTCCACTGCCTCCATCCATCTCCTCGCTGCTGCATTTACCACCCAAGCTTCACATCCATATAAGAGTGTTGGTACCACTGTACTTTCATACATTCCCTTCTTTGCCTCCATAGATAACGTTTTTTGACTCCACATATACCTCAACGCACCACTTTTTTCCCTAATCAATTCTATGATTAACCTCATCCTTCATAAATCCATCCACCGACACGTCAACTCCCAAGTATCTGAAAACATTCACTTCTTCCATACTCTTCCCCAATTTGATATCCAATTTTTCTTTATCTAAATCATTTGATACCCTCATCACCTTACTCTTTTCTATGTTCACTTTCAACTTTCTACCTTTACACACATTCCCAAACTCATCCACTAACCTTTGCAATTTTTCTTTAGAATCTCCCATAAGCACAGTATCATCAGCAAAAAGTAACTGTGTCAATTCCCATTTTGAATTTGATTCCCCATAATTTAATCCCACCCCTCTCCCGAACACACTAGCATTTACTTCTTTTACAACCCCATCTGTAAATATATTAAGCAACCATGGTGACATTACACATCCCTGTCTAAGACCTACTTTTACCGGGAAGTATTCTCCCTCTCTTCTACACACCCTAACCTGAGCCTCACTATCCTCATAAAAACTCTTAACAGCATTTAGTAACTTACCACCTATTCCATATACTTGCAACATCTGCCACATTGCTCCTCTATCCACTCTATCATATGCCTTTTCTAAATCCATAAATGCAATAAAAACTTCCCTACCTTTATCTAAATACTGTTCACATATATGCTTCAATGTAAACACTTGATCTACACATCCCCTACCCACTCTGAAGCCTCCCTGCTCATCCGCAATCCTACATTCTGTCTTACCTCTAATTCTTTCAATTATAACCCTACCGTATACTTTTCCTGGTATACTCAGTAAACTTATTCCTCTATAATTTTTACAATCTCTTTTGTCCCCTTTCCCTTTATATAAAGGGATTATACATGCCTTCAGCAGTCCAAAACTCAAGGTATATGACTCTTCTTAAGACCATGCTAGAGAAAGTATTGAATCTTTCCCTCGAAGATGGACAGTGGTTGCAAGTCTCACTTCCAGTCAGGCCTGGGGGACTGGGAGTACGCAAATCCTCCCAGATTGCCCTATCAGCTTTCCTATCCTCTTCCATGGCATCAAATGAGTTAATAAAACAAATTCTTCCAGACAACCTCAGGGACTCAGCAGGAATACAGGACCCTAGCTAACGAAAAAAATATATTTCGTTGCGTTTGTTTATTATTAAATTATTGTAAGCTTATCTAAAATATATTTATTTGGATTAGGGTAAATTGAATTGCGCTTGTTATAATAAGTTTAGGTAAGTTTTCTAAAGTTCTTTGGGTACAAAATTATTGTTTTTTACACTAACATAAATGAAAAATATGTATCTTTAAACGTTTAAAAGAAATTTTTAGAAAAGACTTAATTTTAAATGAGTTTTTGCTAATTGACCAATTTTACCTATTCGGCACTACATGTTTACGAACTGTTTACATTGCATAAGGAAACTGTTGATTAACGACTCAGTTTCTAAATAATTTATTTCTAAAGAGAGAATGGATTAAGGACATGACTAGGGATGCTTGCAGAAGGTGTTGGTCGAGGGGTATACAGTATCTGGGACTAAAGGGATTCTTGTTCTAATAGGCACTGGTATTCACTCTGTAGATCACCAAGAATTGACAGTTTATGGAAAAAAGGTAGGTACACCATCAGTATGTTGAAGTTTAGCATCAATTCTCACTGACAATATTTCCCACAGTTAATAATTGTCTGTTAGCAAGTAACGCATATGCGAATATTCACTGTAAGTATTAAGGAGAATATGTGCTACTGTATATACTTCAGTACATCTCCCTCTAGTGTTGGGGAGAACCTAAGTTCCACCTTGTCAAGAGGTCAAGAAAATTCGCTAGTTTCCCCTCCCAGTGGACGTGGACATAGAAAGAACTCATATTGTTGTCTTTGACCAGTGAGGACATCTGACCTTAGCAGTGTTTATTTCTCGATGAATATTAAAGTTTAGTAATTATCAGAGGCAAAAATAGCAACGAAATAAAAATGAAGGAGATCGTTGGAAGTTCAGCACCAACTCCATTGGTTCCCAATGGAAGGCACTGACTTATTTGCATATTGAGCATATTAATCTTCAGAAACCACAAACTCATCAAGAATGTCTCACGTAGTGTGTTATTCTTCCTTCATGCTGCATAAGTACATAAGTGCCAAATAGTTCTTAGCGTGATTAATATAAATAAACTGCAACAAGTTTCACAGAGAAACGGAAGTCTGGATTCAGTCAAGTGGTTCGTGAACAGCTTCGGAGCTCCGAATCAGAACTTTTCAGACTGTCTTGAGTGTCAGGTGGGTCAGTGACTCATCAGGTCCCGTAACTCTGCATTAATAAGCAAGGTTATGTACACATTGCTTAGTGTATACACAACATGAGATGTATATCGGTACATACACATTAAGAGGTGCCTCTCTCTCTCGCTCTCTCGTTTCATATACACAGTTAAATTTAAACACTATTTTAGTGATTAAATTCTCTTTGATGTTATATAAGTGGCAGGCAACCTTAATTAATGGCTCTCGTACTGTCGATAGGATTTAAACTTGATAAACTAACCATTATGCAAGGCAGCATAATCGTTTAAATATTTAATAAAGTGTGTTAGTGGATGTGACTCGACAGTGTATATACCTGTGCCTCTCTGGGTTAGTGGATGTGACTCGACAGTGTATATACCTGTGCCTCTCTGGGTTAGTAATGCGATGACTTAAGCTGAAGTGGTAATGATCAAGTGTTAAAATAAGAGATGCTCTTACAAGGCCTGGCGCCATGTGTTAATTTCGCGGTGTTACTCTCGTGAAAAGTTGCTTGGTGTTGGTGAATAGCTCTTGATCCATGGAATTGGACTTTTCCCCAGTCTTTCTTGGATCGAGCCTGATTGCTTCTTATATGACCCCTACGGATTCAGCGCTCACCCTTGAACATAATAATAACTCCCCTAAATGTAATAATAATTGAAGCATTAATTCTAAGTAGTGCTGACAACAGTGCGTCCCCAACACCACCCGGATCCAGCATTACCTTGACCCCAGCACCTTGACCTCAGCACCACCTTGACCACAGCATTATCTTGACCCCAGCACCACCTTGACCCCAGTATTATCTTGACCCCAGCACCACCTTGACTCCAGTACCACCTGGGATCCAGCACTACAGGTACTCCTGCACTATCTGGATCCCAGGACATCCTGGGATCCAACATCTCCTGGGTTTCCACCACCACCTGAGATCCAACACCACCTGGGGTCCAACACTACCTAGAATCCAACACCACCTGGGATCAAACACCACTCGGGCTCCAGAGCCACCTGGGCCCCAGCATATCCTTGACCCCAGCACCACCTAGGATCCATCACCACCTGGGATCCAACACCACCTGGGATCCATCACCACCTGGGATCCATCACCACCTAAGATCCAACACCACCTGGGATCCAGCACCACCTGGGATCCAACACCACCTGGAATCCAGCACCATCTGGGATCCGGCAAGTGGGATCCTGCACCACCTGGGCTCTAGCACCACCTGGGATCAAATACCACCTGGGATCCAACACCACCTGAGCTCCAGCACCACCTAGGCTCCAGTACCACCTGGGATCCAGCACCACCTGCGATTCAGCCCCACCTGGGATCGAACACCATCTGTGTTCCAGCACCACCTGGGATCCAACACTACCTGGGCTCCAGCACCACCTGGGATCCAACACCACCTGAGCTCCAGCACCACCTGGGCTCCAGCACCACCTGGGGCCCAGCACCACCTGGGATCTAGCATCCAGCACCACCAAACTACGCCACTCGTCCAGCATCATCTGCTGTCATGTGAAGGCGAGTTTCATTTTAGACAATGGAAAGTTATAATTAATCTTAGTTCCCCTGTACCGTGAAGATTATTTATGTTGCCTCAACAAATAGTTATCTAATAAATCACAAAGTTTCTAAATTGTATGTTGAGCATACATGTAGGTTCAGAATGTAAGGTATAACTGGGGATGATTGCGGTAGGTGCGGGCTGAAAGGTATGCTTGGGACCGGAATTTTTTTTCTAATAAGCACTGGTGTTTACTCTGCAGGTAAGTGAGAAATGACAGCTCATCGAGGGGGAGTTGACATACCATTAGAAAGGTAAGTTCATGTTTTACACAGTCGTCACTGACATTATTTTATGCCTTTAACGTTTATCTATTTCCATTTAGCGCAAACAGGAATATTCAAAATAAGTATTAATGTTAAATTTAATAGTTGGAAATCTATGTATAACAGTAAGTGATATCTGTTCTTTCGTTATCAAAGGCCAAGGTCTTTTGAAAATTGCCAGGTTTTGCTGCTAGAGGTTATAGAAATGAAAGATCCCACACCGTTCCCATGGACAGGAAAGACCTCGTATCTCTGATTTGGTTATGGTATAACATTACTTTTCATTCATGGTTAAAAGTGACGTACGCTTTCCCTCCGAGAAGGATATCAAAGCCTTCCTGTAGTAAATTAAGATGAAATAGTCCAATTCCTAGGCAACTGAGAGAGTTAATCCATTCCAGCACAAAATCTGTACCCGTCATCATTCAGACGTTTACTTACTCACACAAATATATTCCTACATTTACATATGCACAGGCATACATACACCCATGTATACATATGCAAATATATACATATGCAGAATTATACACCCATAAATTATATGCATACACTCAGCATACAAGTGAACATGCTTACATACTGTATGTAGACACACTGCGCTGTGTGACCTTTGTAGGTTTAGTGCTTCCTTCTCATTATAATAGTAATGTATAAAGACACATATATGGACACATACGCATATTCATAAAAATGCACGCATGCATATTTTTATATTTTCGTGCAGTAGAAAGCTAGGACCTCCCTGCACCATACCTGGTACGTTCACTGAGGTACAGAGCGTTTCGACTTTAGGATACGTAATATACCCTTTGCGGACAGTGTAGACCCCGACGAAAGTCTAATTATTGTTAGGTATCCGTGAGGGAGTTTCTTACAGTTGGTGCTTGATTTCTTTCTTCCTTAATAGTTTTCGTTTATAACTTGAAAACGCATAGCTTAAATTCCTCAGAAATTCTATTAATTGTAAATGACTAATTTATATAACCCTGAACTTATATTCATACTGAAATCGTTACTATTTTTTATGAGACTTGATTGGATTATATTTCGCTCATCAATGGATCTGATTGATACAACTTTCTCGGCTTTTAAATCTCTCACGTGAGTAAACAGAGCATTAGACTCTTGTCCAGTTCTAATGCTATAGATATGTTGTTGAAATCTTAGTTTAAGGATTTTTTAAGTTTGACTGTAATAAACTTTATTGCATTTATAACATGGAATCTTTCAGATACAACAATCAGCACTTGGGGGAGTGGGATTCTTAATTAGTTGTTTTGTTTACTGTATCTAGATTTTTAAATGCAACTTAGATTTTAATATCCTTAAGTAGTGAAGGTATATCAGGAAGGTTTTCACGGTAAGGTAGAACCAGCTTATTCTTGGTTGAATGTTTATTTATCCTGTTTTGAAACGTAAATCGTATTTATTCCACGAGATGAGTTATTTAATCAAATCCTGCCGCATTTTACAATACTTAACAATTCGCAAAATTATTTACAAACATTATGTCTCAGCTCATAATAGGGTTGAGTCCTGCGCATCCTGTTCTGGAGTGAGAGATAATGTTTGTAAATTATTTCGCTCGCGCTTGCAAATTGTTCACCACTCTAAAATCTCATCTCAAGTTCGGTGGATGTGGCAGCATTTGATAAAATAACTTACCACACTTCTGGTGCTCCAGGGTATGGGAGAACGTTCTTCTACTTTTGGTTAGGTGCCATACTTATCTGGGGTCTGGATGTGTGGCGAAAGTGCTGTGTACTTTCATGCAGAGTACGCAAGATATATAATGTTTGCAAGTAATTTCGCTTGTTTACGAACTGTTTATGTAAGAGCATACAGACACAAACGCACACAACTGGCTCCTAGAGATCAACCACACCAAGTGCAAAGTCATGAAGATAAGGGAAAAGCAAACAAGACCTCAGATAGAGTACAGTCTAAGGGGTGAAAGACTACAAACCTCTTTCATGGATCTTGGGGTGAGTATAATACTAAGCACATCTCTTAAGGCGCACATGAACTAAACAACTGCTGCAGCATATAGACTCCTAACAATCCTAAGAATAGCATTCCAACATTTTAGTAGGAATCGTTCAGTACCCTGTACACCGTATACGCAAAGCCCATATCGGAGTATGCAGCACCTGTTTGGAATCCACACCTGGACAAGCACGTGAGAAAATTAAAGAATGTGCAAAGGTTTGCAACGAGACTAGTCCCTGAGCTAAGTGACATGTCCTATGAGGAGAGGTTAAGGGAAATCGACCTGACAACACTGGAGGACAGAAGGGATAGGAGATACATGATAACGACATATAAAATACTACGAGGAATCGTCAAGGTAGACAGAGACGGGATGTTTCAGAGATTGGACACGGCAGCAAGGTGACACAATGTAAGCTGAAGACTCAGATGAGTCACAGGAATTTTAGGAAGTATTTATTCAGTCATTGAGTTATCAGGAAGCGGAATAGTCTGGAAAGTGATGTAGTGGAGGCAGGATCCATGTATAACTTTAAGAAGAGTTATAATAAAGCTCACTGATCAAGGAGAGAGTGACCTAGTAGCGAACAGTGAAGAGGCTGGGCCTGGAACTATGACTCGACCCCTGCAACCACAATTAGGTGACTGCACACACAATGTTCATACGTTCATATATTTTGTCACTTTATATATATATATATATATATATATATATATATATATATATATATATATATATATATATATATATATATATATATATATTATCGTACCCTCGAATAAGTGGTATTGATCAATAACAACACTGCGACTGGCCAAGGACTCGAACCCATACTGCTTTGGCCTGCCTCATGGCGGGTGAAAACTTATAGACGCCGTATTCCACAGGACCACACAATCCTTAGGAGTAGCGCATCCAGCAGAGCTGGATGTTGTACCCGCTACCCAAGGACATAAGGTGGCGTGGATCCCTCTGGGCTAATTTCACTCTAGTTCCTGTTTGATGTACTAGTACAACGAGCACTATATTGCATAATTGTACCCACGAACAAGTGGTATTGACCAATAACAATACTGTAACTAGCCAAGGAGTCGAACCCATGCTGCTTTGGCCAGCCTTATGGTGGGCGAAAACTCATGACATCTTAGTCCACAGGACCACACAATCCTTAAGAGCAGTGCATTCAGCAGAGCTGGTTGTTGTACCCACTACCCAAGGACATACGGTTGTGTAGATGCCTCTAGGCTAATTTTCTTCGCTAGTCGCAGTGTTGTTATTAATCAATACCACTTGTTCGTGGATAAAATAATATATTGCTCGTTGTACTAGTACACCAAATACAAAAAAAAGGATGAAATTTGCCTAGGTGCATCCACACAACCGTATGTCCTTGGGTAGTGAGCACAACATCCAGCTCTGCTGGATGAGCTACTTTTAAGGATTGTGTGGTCCTGTGGATTAAGGCATCATGAGTTTTCGCCCACCATGAGGCAGGCCAAAGCAGGATGGGTTCGACTCCTTGGCTAGTTGCAGTGTTTTACACACACACATATATATATATATATATATATATATATATATATATATATATATATATATATATATATATATATATATATATATATATATATATATA
>NC_091318.1:5890546-6008046 GCF_038502225.1 Cherax quadricarinatus
GAATACTAAAAGGTTAACCTGTTGATACCCTTCTAGCACCTAGCTTGTTTCTGGCTTGTAAAAGGTTTGCCAGTAATTGTCCTTCAGCTCATTCTGGCAGTACCATTTATAAGTAGACATGTGCTTTTAAATTTGGTTTTCATAAATGGTATATCAACAGAGGACAAATAATAGATACTAAATGTTTGACAACTTTGATTCTCCAGTTAATATATTGAAATTGAGATATTTTGAAAAAAAATTTAGCCTACACACAACTCGGCTTGTGTTTGGGTTGTGCAAATTTTATCTTATAAATTTTGTTTAAAAAATTGGTCTCTGTGCAGTAACTGGAGTGTGCCTCTTCTGATTATCTTCAAACCTTAATTGCTGGTGTATCATATGTACATATTAAAAATTTTAACTTCATTAAAAATTCATGTTGCATTCTGTACTGTAATCCATTTGTTTGCATTGAGGTGGCTGGGGTTGGATTGCGAAGCAACTGAAATGCATCTAATTTTCATGGAACGAAGTTATTTTTTCTTATGAAGTGATGTGTTATATTTACGGCGTGAGTTATTGGTGACAGCCAGAGAAATATACAGCAACAACAGAGCGGATGGAACAAATTACAAGCTCACAGATTGTGCAAGAAAACTAGAGAGTGTTTCTGTCCAGTTTGGACTAAAACTTTGTATATTGTGTGGCTTGTAAACAACAAGGAACACAAGGATACGATAACTGAAAAAATAATAACGTACAAATTTAGAGAAAATTTGGAGAAAAACGAGAGGTGAAGGGAAGGGGTAAAGGAAGAAAGTCGTTAGCTTAATAATGCATTTTCATTCATAGGTAATTTCATCTCTTTTGACTACAGAAAGGTAAATATAAAGGTGATATTTATCATACGCAATATATAAAAAACACAAAGGCTAAAGAAAACATTTGAGAGCCGGATATGGAGAATGAAAGAGTGATAGAAACCAAGGAAAGGAACGAAAAATAAGAAAGAAGTAGAGAATAATTACGAAAACAAATCTGCACCACAGAGAGACCCAAAACTCTTGAGATAATTGTCTATACCGAGACTGCGTGAGATTGGCTGTTGTGGTAAAATATTAAATCCCATGACTTTAGAATCACTTTCTTAATTTTCTTGAAAATTCCTTACAGATTCGTTTGCAAAGTAAAACTACAGGATTCTCCAGGAGAAGTAGGAAGGAATCATTTATTCAACGAGCATGTGATTACTTGTACTTGGAGGAGAGAAGCCTGTCCTATCCTCCTGATAGGACAGGCTGTTACACACGCATTACAATTCATTAATCTCTGCCCTATCTAGATCTTTATAAAAATTTAATGTTTACTTTGGGTTAAGTTGATGTAAATTAACCTATATTTACTAATAGCTCGCAGATAATAACAGAATAAAACGAATCATTGCTAATCAATGTAGAAATTGAAAAATCTATTCACCTAAACAGGCGCCCGTTTTATTATATTTATCTAAAATTATAAATTCAACTAAATGAGAAGAAAAAACAGCAATTTCGAAGCATAATTGACTATATATCTTACAATTAAGAACAAATGTAATTATATTCAAAATACGATATTATTATGCATGTTTTTCTTTGGTGATTCAGTATTTTGGCTGTTGCTGTTGTGATGTCAGCAGAAACTGTGGCATCAGACTCTCAGTGTATCAAAATTCAAGAACTGTAATTAATACCCATTTCACTTACCTTGGTTTTAATTAACACTATATACTGTAATTTAGCACGAAAAATAATATTAACCATGATAAATAGCCAAAAATAAACCATGTCATGCACCTTTCACATTCGATTTGAAACCTGTACTGATCAGATAATGTAACCCATTTTCTTCTATTTTATTATACCTAAGAGAAGTAGATGAAAAAGACTTCGAAGAAAATATTTGGATTCTTCACTGAAGTCTTGTGAAAGTTCCACTTCTCGTACCACCCCATCTCTTCTAACTGCTCAGATATATTTTATAATGTAAAAAGGTACATACACAAAGCCGCCCTTTAAAGGATATGAAAAACGGGGCTGCATCAACGACTTATATGGAAGACATACCTAGACTCGCTTTCAAATCTTGTCCACCCCTCCATCCACCCCAAGACTGCCGCCCACCCCAAGCAAAAAATCGTCCACCATAGGGTGGACCGTCCTCCCTAGGGTAAAAAAAATATGCGGAATGTATTTCTGTCTGGGCTGTATCTCATGGAAGTATCTAATAACATTGTTTTTATTCCTTTCCCCCCTTTGCTGACTTCCGGACAGTATCAGGACGATAGCACAGGAACACAAGCACAGGAGACGATAGCACAGGAACACAAGCACAGGAGACGATAGCACAGGAGACGATAGCACAGGAGACGATAGCACAGGAACGCAACGACACCAGGGTAGTGTGATGATATCACGTGAGTGCCAAGACATGACTAGGGCGTGACGATATCCCAAGAGCACGACGATATTACAAGAGAGCAAATAATGCCGCAAGAGTGCGACGGTATCACGAGAGCCTGACGATATCAAGAGGTTCTCACAATACTGCATGAGGGCGATATCAGCAGAAGTAGACTATATCACGCATGCGTGACGGTTCACCAAGAGTTCGACGATTTCACATTCCACAAGAGTATAATGGATGACTTTGTTAAAACCAAGAAACTTCATGTCTTACCTCTACTACTACTACTACTACTACAACTACTACTACTACTACTACTACTACTACTACTACTACTACTACTACTATCACCACTTCTCTTGTCCCGTCCCTGCCAGCTGGCCTGTATATACTGGCTCCTCTCCTTTCTGTCGGATTTCTTTTTTCACACTAAATAGTTATAACTGTGACCACAATTTTTAAAAGGGTGGACCCGTAAGCCAGCGGAAGGCCTCGATCAGATGACCTAAAGCTCCAACGGCGGGTTATCATCTAAGTAAAACCTGCATCAGGAAACACTTGTCCTGTTTCCTGACGAACCTTACCTAGCCTCTCCTTCCTGTTAGTGTGACTTTGTAAATGGTAAGTCGGACCCAAACGTCGTCGTAAGCTCCTCTTATGTAAGGGTTATTTGTGTTAACTTCATGTTATCTAATGTGCCCTTCTACCGTGTGTGTGTCACCCTATGGTAGATGCCTTCACTCTTCATAAGTGGTGGTGGTGGTAGGTGATGGTGGTGGTGGTGGTGGTGGTTGTGGTTGGTGGTGGTGGTTGGTGATGGTTGTAGTTGTTCTCGTTTTCAGGGTAGTGGTATTCAAGAGATTGTGATTATGTCAGGGAGTAGTAGCCGTCATCAAGGAGCAGTGATCGTCATCAAGTAGTCATCAAGGAGTAGTGGTCGTCATCAAGAAGTAGTGGTCGTCATCAAGAAGTAGTGGTCGTCATCAAGAAGTAGTGGTCGTCATTAAGGAGTGTTATCTGAAGGTTACTTAAGCATGATTTGGGGGGTCACCTCCTTGCAACCAGACCTTCCAGTTGATGACCTGATCAACTCGACTGTTGGTACTAGCTTCACGCAGCCCAGATTTCGTATGACAGCCCGGATGATCAGGAAATGACTTGAGAATCTTATCAAAGTTGGCACGTGAGGACAAGCAGAGAGGCTGTTGGTAGTTTTCTTAATGTGCTAAGGGAGGCTGTTGAAAAGCCTTGGTCCCTTCACACTTAATGAGTGTGAGGGGACCTGTGTACTCATTGCACCCCTGCTTTTTATTGGGGATATGCACCATCTACTGAGCCTCTTCCTTCCGTAGGAAGTGATTGTGATGTTTAGATTTAGGACCATTCCTTCCAGAATTTTTCATGTGTAAGTTACGATACAATTCTCTCATGACTATGAGGAACTTAAAGCATTTCCAGTAATTTTGATCCCAAGATGAATTAATACGATGAGTGGAGATCATCCGTACATTGTCTAAATGTGTAGTTTTGTCTGCCTTACAAGAAGCTGGAAGTTCACAGCAATATTCAAGACTTGAGAGAAGTAACAGAGGTCGTCTTTTGTAGTGGTGGCCATCTTCATGCTGTGACCATCGCGTTCATGGGGTGATAGTTGTCTTCATGGGGTGATGGTTGTCTTCATGGGGTGATGGTTGTCTTTATGGGGTGATGGTTGTCTTTATGGGGTGATGGTTGTCTTCATGGGGTGATGGTTGTCTTTATGGGGTGATGGTTGTCTTTATTGGGTGATGGTTGTCTTTATGGGGTGATGGTTGTCTTTATGGGGTGATGGTTGTCTTTATGGGGTGATGGTTGTCTTTATGGGGTGATGGTTGTCTTTATGGGGTGATGGTTGTCTTTATGGGGTGATGGTTGTCTTTATGGGGTGATGGTCGTCTTTATGGGGTGATGGTTGTCTTCATGGGGTGATGGTTGTCTTCATGGGGTGGCAATCTTCATGGGACAGTGGTTGTCTTAATAGAACGGTGGTCATCTTAATTAGATAGTGGTCGTCTTCAAGTCGTGTTGGTCGTCTTCTTGGGTGGTGATAGTCTTCGTGGGGTGGTGGTAGTCTTCGTGGAGTGGTGGTCGTCTTTGTGAGGTGATGGTAGTCTTCATGGGGTGGTGGAAGTCTTTGTGGAGTGGTGGTCTTCTTCGTGAGGTGATGGTCGTCTTCGTGGGGTTGTGGTCGTCTTCGTGTGGCGGTGGTAGTCTTCATGGGGTGGTGGAAGTCTTCAAGGGGTGGTGGTGGTCTTAAGGAGTGGTGGTTGTCTTCGTGGGGTTGTGGTCGTCTTCCTGGGGTGACGGTAGTCTTAATGGGGTGGTGATAGTTTTCATGGGATGGTGGTAGTCTTTGTGGAGAGGTGATCGTCTTCGTGGGGTTGTGGTCGTCTTCGTGTGGCGGTGGTAGTCTTCATGGGGTTATCGTAGTCTTCATGGGGTGGTGGTAGTCTTCCTGGTGTTGTGGTAGTCTGATTGGGGTGGTGGTGGGTTACCATACTAGGCATCTACGGGTTAGTAACATTTGGAATATCGTGTCAGGCATCAGTGGGTTAGTTAGAAATGATTTTCCGTCCTAAGCATCAGCGGCCTTTTTTTTTTTTTTTTTTTAGCATCTTGACACACTTCTAGCAATGTCTCAGAGTGAAGAGTAGTATTCTTGCGGGTTTAACGTATAAGTATTATTGGTAGGATATTTTAACCATGCCTTGTGGATTGTTTCAGGATGTTCCTGTCTTGATATCTTGCTGTTCATAGCTTGGCTCTAGATATTATACATTATCAGTAAACCGTCACTGTCACAGTCGGGACTCATGGTAATTACATCGCTTTGCATTATAACTGGAACTTTACTATGGTACTGGGACTTGTATGATCATCTTAGGATGCTTCGTAGCTTTTATTGCTGTTACTTGTTTGTGTCTGTTGATCATGGTGCTGGGTACTGCTTCAACAAGTTGTATCTTTCTAGTATAGGCTATTGAGGGTGCCGTGGGTTTTCGGATTATTATTTTTTAAGTATCTTGGGTTGACCAGTTACTTGATTATTAAGTAAAGCACTGTCTTTTGTTCTCCTGAAAGCATTGTTATTTGGACTTCTTTTATATACCTTCAGTGATAAGAAGGCTTCAGGTTCTTATCTTTGATAGTAAAATTAACAGTGAGATGTAAATGGTAGCAATCTTATTGCAACATGTTTACAGGTCTGTCATTGTGAACTGGATTGTAAGATCTCTTGAAATAGCATAGGTATAAATTTCGTAATAGTATATATTTTCCTTGGTAGTTTATTTACACGGTAAGATGCATGTCTTTCAGTGTATTTATGCTTAGCGGTTAAGTTAATGCCTATTTTAGGGATTAAAGTATTCTTGACTGTTGTTGAACAGGTCACGTGCAGCTTAATGACCTTCGTGAGGTCGATAGGCTTTAAACCCCCATTAACCAACCATCCTCCCTACATCGTGGTTCGCACATTACGTCAACAACGCCAAACTTCCTCCCTTGTCTCCTCTCTTATGTCAACTACAGGACTGGATTCCACTACACAACATTTTGCTTGCTCCCTTTTTCACCTCAGCCAACAAATTTATATGGCATTTATACACTAGACAAAAAATAAACGTTGAAAAACTCGACATATTTGCGACAAAATAAAAACGCCTTCTTTTTTCCCTGTCTGGCGAGAGTTGGCAGTGTACGAGTGTTATATGTATTAAATTTCGCCCAAAAAAAAAAAAAGTTTAAAATATATCTACTCACGGTACGCCAGGCCAGACTGTTCCAAATGAAGCTCAAATCACAACTTACTTTGAAAACGTGGCATTTCATGACAATGTTTGCAGTAATAACACGGACAATCTGTTAATGTATATCTCAGCACAGCAACGGTGAAGTTCACCACAAGCACCAAAATACTTTTATACATGTAGCTAGCTGTACTTTATGACGTTGTTTCTCATGAGCCTATGTAGTATCGGTAAATTAATTTCTTTTTTGCACCAATGTAAAACTTTCTATACAACATTTAAAATGTTCGCTTCCTTAAAGAACGTAAGAGCTCATGCTGCTGTGTAACAGTGTATAAGCATGTATGTATATAGCGCAGAAAAAAAATCATATGGCAATGTAACACTAAAAGTACACAAAAACATTTTATATAGATAAATATTATTTGTTTAAATATTTAATTAAGCATAAACCCGCTTTCGCTGTCCTTAACGAATAGCTCCAAAAATTTGAAGACACTTTACATAAGTGCACTTTTATACACACCAACAATGTAAAACGCTTGAAAACTTTCAGCACCAAAATAATTCACAGCACTCGACTTTACCCTAAAGTGGCCCGGAACTTCTACTGCACGTGACTACTTGCGACACTATACATCTGCCCACTAAGTTACATTACGTTACTACACAGAGCTCTGGAACAATGTTTGCTTGCTATAAGTGGCAGGTTGGGGCGCAGTACTATTTCTTTCGTCTCATAATCAAAGAACCCAGATTCAGTCCTAGGATGAACGGAGAGGTTGGGCATATTTCCTTAAAACTATTTTCGACTTTCTCTTAACAGAACATTGGTACCTGGGTGTTAGCCTACTGCTGTGGGTGGCATACTGAAGCTAGTAGTACATCTTAGATATGCTTAGCTTAGAAATGGACTGAGGCGGATAATAGCTCTTAGCCTGTAAATAAGCTGAGACAGGATAAAGGCTCTTAATCTGTAAAATTTATTGTGTATAACAAAAAATATTGCACAATCCTTCTTGTGGGTTCATATTAATATCCAGAACCTCGTATATTACTATATACATGGGGAAGGCTAAGTCCTTTGAGGTTATGCAGCAGTAGGGGAATGAAAGTTAATCAAGTTTGACTTTAGGAGAAAGTAGGTAGATCCAATTCCTTTAATCAAAAGCATTTTACCAGCATCATAATTTCACTGATGAGAATATTTCGAAAAGCTTTTGTATAAATGTTGGATTTACAATTGAGCAACGTATGAGTATTGGCAGTCAGTTAAAAATATTAATAAACCAAACAACTTAGTTTAGATAGGTCACGCACAATAACGCCACCAAACTTAATGTAAGTAAAACTGAATTTTTGGCAGCTGGGTACCCCTTCAACTCTGGTTACTCAGAAGAAAGACATCATAGAGATACATATTCTATTTACGAAACTGTACACACCGCATTCATCCTGTAGTTTATTGTGCACCCAACATGCATCCTGGAGAGGCAGTGGCTAGTAAGATTAGGGACAAGATAGGCCAACTCAGATAGACAACTCAGGTCAGATCACTGATAGTGATAAGGAAATGTGTGAAATTTTTAACACTTCCTCTCAGTTTTTACGCAGGAAGATACTAGTGGAATTTCGGAAATAGTAAATTATGTAATACAGGATGATAAACTATGCACGATTGGGGTAACTAGTGACATGGTCCTCAGACAAATAGAGAAATTAAAACCCAACAAATCCCAGGCCCTGATGAACTGTTTGCAGGGGGTTTTAAAAGAATGTAAAGAGGAACTTAGGAAAACTTTGGCTAATCTTTTCAATGTTACTACAAACTAGCACAGTGCCAGACAAGTAGAAAATGGCAAATATAATGCCAATTTACAAAGCAGGTGACAGATCCTTAGCTTCGAACTATAGACCAATAAACCTTACTTCCATAACAGGAAAATTTATGGAATCAATAATTGCCGAGGCAATTCGTAGCCATCTTGAATGTCAGCACGGTTTTACAAAGGGGCGTTCCTGCCTTACGAATTTACTTTTTCCACCAAGGCATTTAAGGAGGTAGATCATGGTAATAAATATGATATTGTGTATATGGACTTCAGTAAGGCTTTTGATAGAGTTCCGCATCAGAAGATATTGAGGAAAATTAAGGCACGCGAATAGGAGAAAATTTTTCCTGGGCAGAGGCGTGGTTGGCAAACAGGCAGCAGAGAATTTGCATCATTGGATAGAAATCAGAGTAGGGGCACGTTACAATTTGTTCACAATTTACATAAAGGACATGGATGAGGAAATAGCGACTAAAACAAATTTGCTGATGACACCAAAATAGACCACCTAATTCACTTTAATGAGAACATTAGAGCACTCCATAAAAATTTGAATAGACTGACGTAGTTGTCGGAGAAGTGGCAAATAACATAAGAACATTAGAAAGGAGGAACACTGCAGCAGTTTAATATAGACAAAGACAAATGCAAAGTTCTAAACGTTGGACAGGAAAATAACCATGCCACATATAAACTAAATGATGTAGATCTTAATATTGCTGATTGCAAAAAGGATTTAAGAGTCCTGGTTATCAGCAATCTAAAACTAAGACAACAGTGCATAAGTGTTCGCAATGAAGCTAACAGAATCCCTGGCTTCATATCAAGAAGCTTAAATAATAGGAGTCTTCAGGTTGTTCTTCAACTCTATGTATCCGTGGTTAAGCCTCATTTAGATTATGCTGCACAGATCTGGTCACCGTATTACAGATATGTAATAGATAACGTACAAAGAAGGATGACAAAGTTGATCCCATGTATCAGAAATCTTTCCTATGAGGACAGACTGAGGGCCCTGAATCTGCACTCTCTAGAAAAGCATAGAATCAGGGGGGATATGACTGAGGTGTATAAACGGAAAACAGTAATAAATACAGGGAATGTAAATAGCATGCTTAAAATATCTAACCAAGACAGAGCTTGCAGCAATGGTTTCAAGTTGGAAAATTTCAGATTCAGGAAGGATATAGGAAAGCACTGGTTTGGTAAGAGTTGTGGAGTTAAATAAATGAGTGGATGTGGGTGGGTGTGAGTTCGACCTGACTAGCTTGTGCTGATAGGTCTGATGCCGTGATCTTCCTTAAGTGAGTGTGATCTGGACCTGACTAGGATGCGTCAGAAGCTTAAGCCGGTAGGTGACTTGAACCTGCCTCGCATGGGTCAGTAGGCATGCTGCAGTGTTCCTTCTTTCTTATGTTGTTATTATTATGCACCCCACATGCATCTTGGGGAGATAGCGGGTATTCTATTGTGCACTCAACATGCATCCTAGGGAGGTAGTGGGTAGTTTATTGTGCATACTGCATCTATCCTGGGAGGGGGTAGTGGATACTTTATTGTGCACGCCACATCTTTTCTGGAGGAAGCAGGGAGTAGTTTATTGTGCAGTCAACATGCATCCAGGGCAGGAAGTGGCTGGTTTATTGTTCACCTTAAATCCATCCTGGTGTTAGCAGTGGTTAGTTTCTGCAGTGACAGATGGTTTATTGTAAACCCGTCATCCATCCTAGAGGAAGTAGTGGCTAGTTTACTGTGCACCCAACATCAGTTCTGGGAGTGTAAGTAATTTATTATGTACTCCCATCCATCTTGGGAGCCGTAGTGATTAGTTTATCGGGCACATCACAATAATCACGGGTGCGGTAATGGCTAGTTTACTGCATCCTGGGGGTGGTAGCATCTGTTTTACAACTTGAATTTTCGCACGCTTCCTGAATGAAACATGGCGGCTTCAAAGATCACTTTGCACAATACACTCTTTCGTGAAGTAGCGTCGCGAGTTTCAGTGCGGTCGGTCATTCCGTTGAAGTTAGATGGGCATTTTTTGTTGCGCTGTCTCTTCATTGTTGCATTGTGTTGTGTAACAAAATAGAATTTTTGAAAGAAAGAACAGAGTCATTGTGGTATTCTGTTTCAAGCTGGGTAAAAAGTCGAGTGTTACTCTCAAAATATTACATCAAGCATTTTGTGATGAAGCAATGGGTCAGACAGTGTGTTGAATGGTTTTCTCGATTCAAAGCAAGACAAACATCAGTTGAGGATGATGAATTATTTGGTTGTCCATCAACAAGAAAAACAGTGTAACTACTGATCGTCGTCAGAGCATCCACGACATTGCAATTACCGTGGAAATTTCTTATGGGTCGTATCAAAGCATTTTGACCCAAAATTTGAGCATGAGTCGAATGCTTGAAAAATTTATGCTCCATTTTCCGACTCAAAACTAGAAAGACCAACGTTTTCAGAACAAAAACAACATGGCAGTCGTCCCCCACACTCCCTGCTCCCCAGACCTAGCCCGCTGTGGCTTCTTTCTCTTCCCAAATATAAAAAAAAAGCACTCAAGAGACGGTGTTTTAACGGCACAGAGGTGATTCAAACAGAACGGTAGGCCTCGCACGGCGCTGTTGCGAGAGAAGAGTTCCAGAAATGTTTCCAGAAGTGGAAGAGTCGCTGGGATCAGTGTATAGCCTCTCAAGGTGAGTACTTCCAGGGAAACAACGTCAACGAGGTGATTAGGTAAGCTTATATATTTTTCTCGCTTCAGTTTGGGAACTTATTGATAGCATCTTGTATTGTGTACCCAACATCCATCTCAAAGGACATAGCGGCTAGTTTACTGAATACCTTTGGATATTTACTAATCAATGTTCTTATCGGTTATATGGAATATTAGTACTGCGGAAAATATTTTTCACTTATACCGGATTCCTCAGATAATACAATAACTTTCATTATAGAATTATCTCTATATTCATGTAAGTGGACGATTAAGTACATTATGTTCAAGAAAGTAACCAAAAATCTGATTGAATACTTTACAGTTAATAAGATCATCGTCCCAGTATATGTCTAACTGCATCACGGGCTGTGTCATCAGCAACGATGTCAGCAGCTGTGTCGTCCAAGGTAGCGTCAGAGGCTGTGACGTCAGCAGTGGCGTCAGAAGAGGTATAAACCCATATATTGCAGTCCATACCACATCCACGACCTGTTCCTAGTCACAGAAGCATTTCTTTTTTTTTTTGGAGAGGGTAAAATGGGAAATTTCCCTAGTATTTTAGGTTAACAAAGAGTGTTGATCACAGGCAGCTGAGATCCCACCACCACCATAAGGTGACCAAGTTTTAGGAATAACTTTCCATTTTTCAGTCAATCATTACAGACTCCGAAACTTACAATGATCACTCACTAACTCCGCTGCCACCAATGTTCACTTACTGACTCCACTACCACCAATGTTCACTCACTGACTCCACTACCACCAATGTTCACTCACTGACTCCACTACCACCAATGTTCACCCACTGACTCCACTACCATCAATGTTCACTCACTGATTCCACTACCAACAATGTTCATTCACTGACTCCACTACCAACAATGTTCACTCACTGACTCCACTACCACCAATGTTCACCCACTGACTCCACTACCACCAATGTTCACTCGCTGACTCCGCTATCGATAATGTTCACTCACTGACTCCACTGTCACCAATGTTCACTTACTGACTCCACTGCCAACAATGTTCACTCACTGACTCCACTACCACTAATGTTCACTCACTGACTCCACTACCACAAATGTTCACTCACTGATTCAATTACCACCAATGTTCACTCACTGACTCTGCTACCACCAATGTTCACTCACTGATTCCACTACCATAAATGTTCACTCACTGACTCCACCACCATCAGTGTTCACTCACTGACTCCACTACCATCAATGTTCACTGACTCCATTACCATAAATGTTCACTCACTGACTCCACCACCATCAGTGTTCACTCACTGACTCCACTACCATCAATGTTCACTCACTGACTCCACTACCAACAATGTTCACTCACTGACTCCACTACCACCAATGTTCACTCACTGACTCCACTACAACCAATGTTCACTCACTGACTCCACTACCACCAATGTTCACTCATTGACTCCACTATCACCAATGATCACTCACTGACTCCACTACCAGCAATCTTCACTCACTGACTTCACTACCACCAATGTTCACTCACTGACTCCACTACAACCAATGTTCACTCACTGACTCCACTACCACCAATGTTCACTCATTGACTCCACTATCACCAATGATCACTCACTGACTCCACTACCAGCAATCTTCACTCACTGACTTCACTACAACCAATGTTCACTCACTGACTCCACTACCACCAATGTTCACTCACTGACTCCACTACCAGCAATGTTCACTCACTGACTTCACTACCACCAATGTTCACTCACTGACTCCACTACCAACAATGTTCACTCACTGACTCCACTACCAAAAATGTTCACTCACTGACTCCACTACCAACAATGTTCACTCACTGACTCCACTACCACTAATGTTCACTCACTGATTCCACTACCACCAATGTTCACTCACTGACTCCACTACCAACAATGTTCACTCACTGACTCCACTACCACCAATGTTCACTCACTGACTCCACTACCAACAATGTTCACTCACTGACTCCAGTACCACCAATGTTCACTCACTGACACCACTACCATCAATGTTCACTCACTGACTCCACTAACAACAATGTTCACTCACTGACTCCACTACCATCAATGTTCACTCACTGACTCCACTACCATCAATGTTCACTCACTGACTCCACTAACAACAATGTTCACTCACTGACTCCACTACCACCAATGTTCACTCACTGACTCCACTACCACCAATGTTCACTCATTGACTCCACTATCACCAATGATCACTCACTGACTCCAGTACCATCAATGTTCACTCACTGACACCACTACCATCAATGTTCACTCACTGACTCCACTACCAACAATGTTCACTCACTGACTCCACTACCACCAATGTTCACTCACTGACACCACTACCATCAATGTTCACTCACTGACTCCACTAACAACAATGTTCACTCACTGACTCCACTACCATCATTGTTCACCCACTGACTCCACTACCATCAATGTTCACTCACTGATTCCACTACCAACAATGTTCACTCACTGACTCCACTACCAACAATGTTCACTCACTGACTCTACTACCACCAATGTTCACCCACTGACTCCACTACCACCAATGTTCGCTCGCTGACTCCGCTATCGATAATGTTCACTCACTGACTCCACTGTCACCAATGTTCACTCACTGACTCCACTGCCAACAATGTTCACTCACTGACTCCACTACCACCAATGTTCACTCACTGACTCCACTACCACCAATGTTCACTCACTGATTCCACTACCATAAATGTTCACTCACTGACTCCACCACCATCAGTGTTCACTCACTGACTCCACTACCACCAATGTTCACTCACTGATTCCACTACCATAAATGTTCACTCACTGACTCCACCACCATGAGTGTTCACTCACTGACTCCACTACCACCAATGTTCACTCACTGATTCCACTACCATAAATGTTCACTCACTGACTCCACCACCATCACTGTTCACTCACTGACTCCACCACCATCAATGTTCACTCACTGACTCCACTACCATAAATGTTCACTCACTGACTCCACCACCATCAGTGTTCACTCACTGACTCCACTACCATCAATGTTCACTCACTGACTCCACTACCAACAATGTTCACTCACTGACTCCACTACCACCAATGTTCACTCACTGACTCCACTACAACCAATGTTCGCTCACTGACTCCACTACAACCAATGTTCGCTCACTGACTCCACTACCACCAATGTTCACTCACTGACTCCACTACCAGCAATGTTCACTCACTGACTTCACTACCGCCAATGTTCACTCACTGACTCCACTATCACCAATGATCACTCACTGACTCCACTACCAGCAATGTTCACTCACTGACTTCACTACCACCAATGTTCACTCACTGACTCCACTACCAACAATGTTCACTCACTGACTCCACTACCAAAAATGTTCACTCACTGACTCCACTACCAACAATGTTCACTCACTGACTCCACTACCAACAATGTTCACTCACTGATTCCACTACCACCAATGTTCACTCACTGACTCCACTACCAACAATGTTCACTCACTGACTCCACTACCACCAATGTTCACCCACTGACTCCACTACCATCAATGTTCACTCACTGACTCCACTACCAACAACGTTCGCTCACTGACACAACTACCATCAATGTTCACTCACTGACTCCACTACCATAAATTCTCTTAGTAACTTTATTTCTCTTCCCCTTATCTTCTCCTTTTGTGTCTACCTTCCATGTCTCCTTTTCTCTTGCTTGCCTCTCTCTCTCTCTCTCTCTCTCTCTCTCTCTCTCTCTCTCTCTCTCTCTCTCTCTCTCTCTCTCTCTCTCTCTCTCTCTCTCTCTCTCTCTCTCTCTCACCTTTCTCTTTCTCACCTCTCTCTCTCACTTCTCTCTCTCTCACCTATCTCTCTCTCACCTTTCTCGCTCTGTGTCACCTTATTTTTTTATTACACAGGGTTTGACAGTGTTAGATTAAGGATCCCTAGCTTTATTGACAAGCTATTTACAGGTTAAGGATTCCTAACTTTATTGGCAAGCTAAGAGCTGTTACCTACATCAGCTCATTTGAAAGCATTTTTATTGTTATAAGACAAACAATTAGGGAACAGGATGAAGTTGATCCATCTGTGGGCCAATATCTTCATTTGATCAACTGACTATCTCGTTGACATCATAATGCTGTACGAATGTGTTTCATACTCGAGTCATCCTGTGGATAAACGATCTCAGATAAAGTGATGTTCTCGAGAAGGGTACAGCCAGAGTGAAGTTGCTGCTTTCTGTCCGTCTTGTGGTATAGAAGCTTGCCTCAAACTGTCCTCGAAGTGGATCCAAGTATGGTACTTTGACAATATTGGCCTTGTACATAACAGTAAGGCCACCCACATCCCTCCTGTGTTGAAGGCTCTGCTAAAATGACAGAGCTATCCAGGATAGGACGAGGCGAGAGATGAGACGTCTTGCTCTGTTCTCTACTCTGTCAAGCAGTCGCACATAAGAGGGAGGGGGGGGCAGGCAAACCAAGAAAGTGGAGCATACTCAAGGTGTGAGCATCCTTGTGCCTGGTACAGAATCCTGCGACCCCTACTATCAAGCAGATGCGAGATACGTCGAAGTGCTGTAAGCTTCCTGACTGCCTTGTTTGCAAGATTTACAACGTGCTTCTTCATGGTCAGTTTGGAGTCAAATTTCACCCAAAGGATATCAACTTCTTTCCCAGGTGCCAACACTCTCCCATTCATCCTTACTATTGCACCGGCATTACCATCATGGTGACTAGAGACCACCATCATTTGTGTTTTCTCAGGTGCAAATGTTACTTGTCATCTATTTCCCCAGGTTGATATAACTCTTAGCTGATGACTGATGTAGCTCAGAGCAGCTGGCATTTCTTCTCTTGGATAAGTGAATGTCAGTGTACAATCCTCCGCATATGCATGGGATTCTGGGATGAGATGAAGAAGGACATTGAAGTAGACATTCTATCTATAACAATGGTCCCAGCACGCTTCCTTGTGGAACACTTGCCCCAATAGGATGTCTTGCTGATTCCGTTTCATTGAGAACTACTCTTAGAGATCTACCATGAAGGTAATCACTGAGGAGACAGCGTAGAGCCTGCCATTCCCAGAGCTTGCAGTTTTTCTAAGAGGCCCTGGTGCCACACCCGGTCGAAAGCACCAGCAATGTCCAGTGCTACCACACAGCTGACTTTGGATTCATCCAGTGACTAGTGCCACTTAGTGGAGAGGTTTAACAACAGGTCAGCAGCAGAGTAACCTTTTCTGAAGCCATATTGACAGTCACAAAGTAGTGAGTGGTAGTCAAAAAACTCTGCCATTTGTCTTGAGATTATTGCCTCAAGGATCTTGCCAGTGATTGACAACAGTGACACTGGTCTGTAGTTACTGATTTCTGCTCTGCTTTTCTTTTTGTGAGCAGGGACTACATTTGCCTCTTTCCACAGAGAAGGCCATTTACACTGTACTAGGCAGTGCTGAAAGATGCGAGTTAGAGGTGCTGCTAGCTGGTCTGCACATCTCAGCAATCTTGGGCTCAACTTGTCTGAGCCCACAGCCTTTTCTTGGTCAAGCGATTTAAAAAGGAAATGCACCTCCTTCTTAAATCGCTTGACCAAGAAAAGGCTGTGGGTCCAGACAAGTTGAACCCATGATTGCTGAGAAGATGCGCAGACCAGCTAGCAGTACCTCTAACTCGCATCTTTCAGCACTGCTTAGTACAGTGTAAATGGTCTTCTCAGTGGAAAGAAGCAAATGTAGTCCCTGTTCACAAAAAGAAGAGCAGAGCAGAAATCAGCAACTACAGACCAGTGTCACTGCTGTCAATCACTGGCAAGATCCCTGAGGCAATAATCTCAAGACAAATGACAGTTTTTTTTTTTTTTTTTTTTACACAGGGTTTGACAAGGTTAAGGATCCCTAGCTTTATTGACACGCTATTTACAGGTTAAGGATTCCTAACTTTATTGGCAAGCTAAGAGCTGTTACCTACATCAGCTCATTTAAAAGCATTTTTATTGTTATGAAACATACAAGTAGGGAACAGGATGAAATTGGATCCATCTATGGGCCAGCATTTTCATTTAATCAACTGACTTTATCTCGTTGACATCATTATGCTGTACGAATGTGTTCCATACTCGAGTCATCCTGGGTATATATGATCTCAGATGGAGTGATGTTCTGGAGAAGGGTACAGCCAGAGTGAAGTTGCTGCTTTCTGCCCGTCTTGTGGAATAAAAGCTTGTTTCACGCTGTCCTCGAAGTGGATCCAAGTGTGGTACTTTGACAATATTGGCCTTGTACATAACAGTAAGGCCACCCACATCCCTCCTATGTTGAAGGCTCTGCTGAAATGACAGATCTATCCAGGATGGGTCCAGGCGAGAGATGAGACGTCTTGCTCTGTTCTCTACTCTGTCAAGCAGTCGCAGATGAGAGGGGAGGGGGCAGGCAAACCAAGAAAGTGGAGCATACTCACGGTGTGAGCGTACTTGTGCCTCGAACAGAATCTTGCAACCTCTACTGTCAAGTAGATGCGAGATACGGCGAAGTGCTGTAAGCTTCCTGGCTGCCTTGTTTGCAAGATTTACAACATGGTTCTTCATGGTTAGTTTAGAGTCAAATTTCACCCCAAGGATATCAACCTCTTCTCCTTACTACTGCACCAGCATTACCATCATGGTGCCTAGAGACGATCGTCATTTGTGTTTTCTCAGGTGCAAATGTTACTTGCCATCTATTTCCCCAAGCTGATATAGCTTTCAGCTGGTGATTGATGTAGCTTAGAGCAGCTGGCATTTCTTCTCTTGGATAAGTGATGTCAGTGTACAGTCGTCTGCATATGCATGTGATTCTGGGATGAGATGAAGAAGGTTGTTGAAGTAGACATTCCATAACAATGGTCCCAGCATGCTTCCTTGTGGAACACTTGCTCCAATAGTACCACTCTCTCTCTCTCTCTCTCTCTCTCTCTCTCTCTCTCTCTCTCTCTCTCTCTCTCTCTCTCTCTCTCTCTCTCTCTCTCTCTTTCTCTCTTTCTCTCTCGCTCTCCCTCTCTCTCTCACCTCTCTATCTCACCTCTTTCTCTCACCTCTCTGTCTCTCACTTCTCTCTCTCTCTCTCCAAGCTCATATATTTTCGCTCCATTCCTCAGTTTATTGGTTCGTCTAATTCCACAATTATTCCTCCCCCTCTCCACCTTATTCTTGCGTCTCATCGGGTAAAGTCAGGACGTCAATACACATCCATTTATCCTCTCTCTGTGCCCCTCTCTAATCTGTTTCATTTATGTTCGCTCCTTATATCCCTCTCTTATCTTGCTCTCTTAATTCACACTTTCCCCTTCCAATTATCTAATTAAATACCTGTTCTTGTCTCCTCCCCTTTCTATCTATTTGGCAATTAGGTTTCTTTTTCAATTTCTTGACTTTGTTGAATTGTCCACTTTTAGTTCATTCAGACTTGATTTTCTCTCCCTGAGTTGCACTGCTCCCAGGTCCTTCACTTCTTATTCCTTCGTTCCCCTATTCTCCCCTCAACTCCCTACCCTCACATCTCTTCCCTCACCTTCTCTGTCCCTTCGCCTCCAGTCTTCCCCACCAAGGTGAGTTAATTGAGCTTTAAGTGTTCATTGGAAGACTCTGAGCTATTTGGAACAATTTAAAAGCAATGAGCTATTATCTGACCTCAGCTCACTTCATAGTCAAACCTCAGTCTAAGGTCTGTTACCCAGGATGCGACCCACAGCAGTCAACTAGCATGTAGGCACCTATTTACTGCTGGGTGAATCCGGGTGACATGCGTTGGAAGTCTTGCCCATACGTCTCGTCCTATCTGTGAATCGAACCAAGGTTTAGCCGGTTTTGAGCCAAATGCTTTAATGAAGAGTAACAAGTCACCTGTACTGTACTTGATCAAGCAAGCGACACCGTAAATGTTAAATTTCAGACTCTCTCAGAAATGTTCAACGAAGTGAATGTTACTGAGGTTATGAATTGTAATGACACAACGACGCTCCTATTGAAAAAGTGATACTTACCTTGTATTTTGTCAGAAGTGAGTGGTAAAACTGTGTTATTTATTATCCAGTATACCTAAATTTAATAACCTGAATTTATTAAGAGATAGACAACTTCAAGTTCCTAACGCTTTCTGGAAGCTTATGAACAATGTTTTCTTTGTTTTAATTTAGGTTTCATAAAACAATCCAAAACGTACGGGTTTTTTTTTCCGACTTGTGTCTGGCAACGAGGCTGCAGAATATAACTGTTATTGTTATTTTCGAGGTCAGTGTTTTCTATTGATACTCAAGACACCTTCACCGAGATTTTATCTGGAAGTGATGTTACATACATACACGATATTCAGACTGGAGCCCAGGAGAATGCAGTATGGCATATACTGCCGTCTAGTAATTGAGATTGACACTGCGAACACCAAATTATTATTATTAAAGACGTGTCACTCTGTGTAGAGCTTCATCATGACTTGATAAAGTTGCAAACGGAGGTTTGTCTAGAGTTTTATCATGACCTGATAAAACTCTACGCACAGCATTGTGTAGAGCTATTTCAGAACATTAAGAAGCTCTACATACAACGAGGTTCTTCCCTTAGCCTGGCTGGCTACGAAAGATGCCACGTTCATCTCATGATGAGCGGAAGAAGGATCGAGTTTCCACTACTTGCGCTGAGTGACCAACACAGGTTAAAATATACACGCAGCGAAACGTCGTGTATGACGGAGGATTGTTTTGCCACAAGTGTCAATCTACCATACAGTGCAAGATATGTATGAGCCATGCTCAGAGTTACCACGAGTCATACATGTGTATTACATGGTAAGAACTTCCGCGAGGGATACATATGTGATCCAAGTAAGGAATACCACGAGTGACACTTGGGGTACATTGTAAGAACTACTATGAGTGATACAAGTCTGATACATTTAAAATTACTATGATACATGTATGATTCACTGAACTACCACGAGTGATACATGTATATGTTGTAAGAACTACCACGAGTGATACATGTATATGTTGTAAGAACTACCACGAGTGATACATGTATATGTTGTAAGAACTACCAGAAGTGATAGCTGTATGATACATTGTAAGAAATGCCACGAGTGATGCATGTATGATCCATTGTAAGAACTACCATGAGTGATACATTTATGATGCACTGAGCTACCACGAGTGATACATGAGATTCATGGTAAGAACTACCACGACTGATACATGTAAAGGACTGCTTCGAGCCATGCATTTCATTTTGGAGTCATTAAACTCGTTTCTGTATATCAATCGTTCGTTATTTTTAATGAACATAAATACACACACACACACACACACACACACACACACACACACACACGAACCCATCCAGCTTGAGAACCTGACACATACAAGACTCGTCCAGTAGTCTAATAAATTTGTGGGTAAAACTGGAAATAATTGTAATAGGATTCTTACCGAGAAAGACGATGGTCAAGTGTGTACCACTGTCAGTCCGCGTGCTAAGTCAATATGGCCGCCATTCCAATATGGCCGCTTCAGGGAGAACTGCTTTCATTTTTTTCTTCCCAATTTAATATTACAAATACGTGAATTGGCTCACTATAAACGTTTTTCTGATTGAAATTACCTTCGCAACGATTTAAAATTAAAATATATATATATATATATATATATATATATATATATATATATATATATATATATATATATATATATATATAAACCTATTTTGAATTAGTTTGTCTATGTCAACAAACATTTTTGCTTGTAACGCATTAAATAGTATTGGTTTACACAAAATTTCTTTAAATGAAATATTATTGGTACAAAACTTATGTTTCCAATGAAACACAATATTTCACTCAAACATAATTAGCTTCAAAATTATACAGTGAAAAATCTCAGTTAGTCAATGTTGTCAATATTGTACAATAAGGATATTATTACGTATTTTGCAATACACCCGATAGTATTCTACGTTTTTTTTTTTATTGTTGATCCTGGTAGTAATGAAAATGTAAACAAATCTAAAAAGCGTTTTTCTGCATAACTGCAGTTCAATACAAAATCAAAGTTTTGTTATTTGTATCAGTTCCCTTGTGGCTACAGTGTCATATCCTCCTGGTCTGTGTATTTCATCTATATAAGAGTCTTCATCGTGAAGGAGCGTTACCTGCAAGCAGCAGACAAGGTCTGAGGACACCCTGATCGTGCACAGGGCGAACGAGCACATCTAACTAGCAACAGCCTCGGGAATTACAATTAAATAAAAAGAAAGTATGCCAGCATCAGTGCCAAGTAAGTCCTAACATGGCTGGGGAATGTAGGAGGAGTACCAGTACATCAACAGTGGCTATATTAAAGTGAAATTATTGCCTTCCTTCACAGCAAGCTGTCCTATTTCTCACCCTTCAAGCCGTTGAAGTGGAGTGAGAAATACTCAGGAAGATAAGCAAGCTGATTCTCCAGGTAACACTCATCTCCTCCCTGACAGTCCTGGACCCCCCACCCACCACATCCTTCAACATCAACCACCCCTGACAGAGTATGGCCCCATGCAGTGCTTAATTTTGCATTCTGCTCTCTTTCATTGCCTCCCTGCCACAATATACTACAAATAAATTGTGTGCAAAGCCGGTTATTGCTTCTACATGCGACAGAACAGGTGAAGAGAGAAATTCCTTCTAGAGCGCCCACCTATAAAAGGTCTATTTCTACTTACGACAAGAGATGGCGCTTTCTTCACTTTCTTAGGAATTAACAAGGCTCACCTAATCGTTCCTGTCAGTATCCAGAAGAAGAAGAAGAACAACAACGCTTTTCCTCTCATCTCGTCGATTTTTCATAGACATTAATAAGCTTAATGATGTTATGCTTACTTTTTTTTTCATATGCATAATTTCAATCACTTTTACCACAGAAGTGTGCGGTTAAAGAGGGGTTGTTGAGGTGGCGTATAAATCTGTAGTAGAGGAAAGGTGGGGTAAGGGTCGTCTTAGGAAAGTTTGAAGGGAGGTTGTTAAGGAGGTTTTGTGTGTGAGGGGCTTAGACACCCAGCAAGCGTGTGAACATGTTACATAGGAACGGAGGAAAATAGTTTTTGACTTAGCATGCAGCTGGAGTGGGAGGAAGTTAATATTTATAAAGGGATTCAGGTGAACTAGACTTGAGTGCTGAAGGTGGAAGTACAGTGTATTACGCACACAGGTGATGATGGTCTGTTGACCTGGTTGTAATGGGGCTTGGAGCAAAAATAAACACAGCAGTAATCTTTAGCTTGTATTTTCCTTCACCAAGTATGTATATTACGTAAAATTATGTACACTATGTACGAAAGTTTGAAATAGCAGTGTACCACACGGTAATCAAGGCAAAGACAAAAGCCAGAGAGAGAGAGAGAGAGAGAGAGAGAGAGAGAGAGAGAGAACCGTGCTCAACCAGCACAAGGGTTGACTGTGATACCACGTCATCTCAACACTTGGCAGACCCATCTGTGATTGGTTAATAAACCAATGTACTGATTTAACGATGGGGCCCCAAAAGATCGTTAAACCTTTAGCACTCGTTTCGCTGGTTGGGAGGTAGCCTATATGGGAGTGTGTACATATGCCGAATAAAGTGTAACATACTCTTTGCATGCCAGACAGTGCCTCCACTTTAAAGGGGTGGGGATATTTGTAATTTTGAGCTGTAGTATCAGCGCCCCTCTGGCAAGACAGTAATGAAGTGATGGTGAAAGTGTTTCTTCTTTTTTTTAATTCACCCTATCTCGTTGGGAGACTGCTGGTTTGTTGAAAAAAAAGTGTACATAAATGTATTTCCATTTTTCTCACTGCACACATTTCTACTAGTCTTACATTTCTTGATTTAAAATCTGCATTAGATATCGCAAACAGAATCGCTATTCTATATAAATTAGCCAAAATGAATGTATCCACTGTTCTCTACCAAGGCTTTAGAAGGAAGTTTAAAGAATTGTATAAATAAATGGTTCATAGAACCGACAAGTTGATGAATTAGACACATGTACGTAACACTTGAGTATCTTTACTGAGGAAATGTTTCGCCACAGTGGTGAAACGTTTCCTCAGTAAAGATACTCAAGTGTTGCAAATGTGTCTACAGAGTTGTACTTAGGTACACCGTAGGGAGTTCTCAGTCCCAAGCTATTTAATGTCCTGATTAATGCTCTCCTAAATAGTCGATTTACCTCACCTAAACATATAGCTAAATGCTATGATGATGACATGATTATCCATTCAACAGAACATAAGATGAATACCATTCTTAACCAGGTTAAAGTAATTTGTAATCTACTAGGCCTCATCATATCTTTATCTGAAACTAAGATAATGACAAGCAAACGACATCCCCCACCCATCTGTTTGCAGGGTGAAAACATCTATGTTAAATTTTACAGATATCTTAGATAACTAGTGGCGAGAATATTTTGAGGAACTTTTAAATGTCGACGAAGAAAGAGATGCGGTAATTTCATTCACTGACCAGGGAGGTATACCATCTTTTAGGAGTGAAGAATAGGATGTGAGTGTGGGGGAGGTGTGTGAGGCATTACCTAGAAAGTGGGTAAAGCAGCTGGAACTGAGGGGATTATGACAGAAATGTTAAAAGCAGGGGAGGGAGTTGGAGTAGTTGGTATTTTTATTTAATAAATGTATGAAAGAGAGGAAGGTACCTAGGGATTGGCAAAGAGCATGTATAGTCCCTTTATATAAAAGGAAGGGGGACAAAAGAGACTGTAAAAATTATAGAGAAATAAGTTTACTGAGTATACCAGGGAAAGAGTATGGTAGGGTTATTATTGAAAGAATTAGAGGTAAGACATATTGTGACCCCTGAATGGGTCACAATGTATATAATGCATATTACATGTTCATATAATTTTATATTGCTTATATTTTGCGATGTTAGCTTAATTGTAAATATATTGCTTTATATTATTATTTGACTTAGTTATATTATTAGGTAGGATGTAACATTTATATATTATTCAGTGTTCATAGTTCGAGTGTTAAGTAGCTGAGAGCATTGTCTAACTACTGTAGTTTTCACTCTGCTTGTTTTGCTGCCGGCTTCTGTGTTCCTGGGCAGCAGCAGTCCACTGAGAGTCACGTGATCAGGGTGGGGTGATCACATCTCACCAGGAGTGAGTCTGCCTGGCCTGCACTAGTTCTTGTCTGTTTGGCGTGCCTTCCAACAAGACGGCCTCTCCAACTCTCCCTTGATGGCCCTTGTTGGAAGATCGTCTCTGTCACTTTCTTGTTGTTGGTTCTGTGTAACTCTGTTCACAGAACATAGCCTAGACTTAGTGATTTTCGACGTTGTACTGAGGTTGTGTGTCACATGACACTCTGAGAAACTCGGGTCCTGAGCTGTAGCTTCTGACCTAATTTGTACTGGTATCTGTGGACTGTCACAGTCGGGGATTTTCTAATGCTGAACTTAGATTCAATAGTATGGGAGATTTGTGACTTTTGTGGAGGATCTGCAGATGGTCCCTACTTAGTGTTGTTATATTATCTCCTTGTTCCTGATTCTGTGTCGCTGTTGCTTGTTATATTGCTGTTCGGCTTATCAATCGTTTTATTGCTCAAGCAAGCTGTTCTGATTGCCAGGTTGGTCAAGAAGTTAGTTTATGTGAGGACTTCTAGTCAGTCACTGGTTAAGTCTAGTCGAGTCTTGAGACAGCGAACTGCTTAGAGCACTTACACACATACACACAAACTTGTATATATTTGTATTATGTTATTAAATGCTAACAATGTACCAGACGGTACTTAAAAGCCATAAAGATGTGATATGTGCCATCAGCACTATACTACTGTACACGAGAGAAGTGATTATTTTAATTACTTTAATATACTTCGATATTATATGCCTAGACAACTTTATTGTTATTAATAAACTTATTAAATTTTAATTTCTTTAGTTAGTAGCCTACCAGTTGTAATCCTGAAACACTATTGAATCTTACTAAATTCTAATGGATAATTGGACAAGGATACTGACTACTTGTTACAAAAACCCAGTAACAGGCTGGATGCTAGAGGGGCATTCTTTCTAGTATTCACTGGATATCTCTATCATTATTAGATATCGCGTTTTTTGTAACAGACAGAACGTAGAATTGCGGATGAGCAAGGAGGTTTTAGAGTGGGTAGGGGATGTGTAGATCATTGAAGCATATATGTGAACAGTATTTAGATAAAAGTAGGGAAGTTTTTATTGCATTTATGGATTTAGAAAAGGCATATGATAGCGTAGATAGGGGAACAATGTGGCAGATGTTGCAAATATATTGAATAGGTGGTAAGTTACTAAATGCTGTAAAAAGTTTTTATGAGGATAGTGAGGCTCAGGTTAGGGTGTGTAGAAGAGAGGGCGACTACTTCCCGGTAAAAGTAGGCCTTAGACAGGGATGTGTAATGTCACCATGGTTGTTTAATATATAGATGGGGTTGTAAAAGAAGTAAATGCTAGTGTGTTCGGGAGAGGGGTGGGATTAAATTATGGGGAATTAAATACAAAATGGGAAGTGACAGTTACTTCTTGCTGATGATACTGTGGTTATTGGAGATTCTAAGGAAAAATTGCAAAGGTTAGTGGACGAATGTGGGAGTGTGTAAAGGTAGAAAGTTGAAAGTGAACATAGAAAAGAGTAAGGTGATGAGGGTATCAAATGATCTAGATAAAGAAAAATGGATATCAAATTGGGGAGGAGTATGGAAGAAGTGAATGTTTTCAGATATTTTGAAGTTGACTTGTCAGCGGATGGATTTATGAAGGATGAGGTTAATCATAGAACTAATGAAGGAAAAAAGGTGAATGGTGCATTGAGGCATATTTGGAAGCAAAAAACGTTATCTATGGAGGCAAAGAAGGGAATGTATGAAAGTATAGTAGTACCAACACTCTTATATGGGTGTGAAGCTTGGGTTGCGAATGCAGCAGCGAGGAGGTGGTTGGAGGCAGTGGAGATATCCTGTCTAAGGGCAATGAGTGGTGTATACATCATGCAGAAAATTCGGAGTGTGGAAATTAGGAGAAAGTGTGGAGTTAATAAAAGTATTAGTCAGAGGGCTGAAGAATGGTTGTTAAGGTGGTTCGGTCATTTAGAGAGAATGGATCAAAGTAGAATGTCATGGAGAACGTATAAATCTGTAGGGAAAGGAAGGCGGGTTAGGGGTCGTCCTCGACAAGGTTGGAGGGAGGGGGTAAAGGAGGTTTTGTGGGCGAGGGGCTTGAACTTCCAACAAGCGTGCGTGAGCGTGTTAGATAGGAGTGAATGGAAATGAATGGTATTTGGGACCTGAGGAGCTGTTGGAGTGAAGGGATTCAGGGAAACCGATTATTTTACATAGCCGGACTTGAGTCCTGGAAATGGGAAGTACAATGTCTGCACTTTAAAGGAGGGGTTCAGGATATTGGCAGTTTGAGGGGATATGTTGTGTATCTTTATACGTATATGCTTCTAAACTGTTGTATTCTGAGCACCTCTGCAAAAACAGTGATTATGTGTGAGTGAGGTGAAAGTGTTGAATGATGAAAGTATTTTCTTTTTGTGGATTTTCTTTCTTTTTGGGTCACCCTGCCTCGGTGGGAGATGGCCGACTTGTTAAAAAAAAATCTTAGCATAGACGCACCCATCAACATATCTGTCATATCACAACAAAATATGAAATGCAAAGATAGGCTGAATGTTCTCAAAGCTGCTGCTAACTACAATCCCAGCTGTTGTGCTTATGAGAGAATGGTGTACAATAAAAGTTTGATAAGATGGACTATTAAGGGACGGGAGTTTCTGATTTGCCGAAATTTCTATTGTATTGAATGAAATAAATTAACTGAAACATTCGGTAATCAATCGATTAATCAGCGGATGTTGTACATGTAGTACGCTTAAGTGATCGACTATTGGACATGGACAAACGTCCAGTACAACAGACTTAGTCCGCTTTATTGATGACACGACCGAAGAGCATACTTTGATTCTCTCATCTCTCTCTCTCTCTCTCTCTCTCTCTCTCTCTCTCTCTCTCTCTCTCTCTCTCTCTCTCTCTCTCTCTCTCTCTCTCTCTCTCCCTCTCCCCTTTCCATTATATCTCTCTCCATTCTCTTTCTCCTTCTTTCCCATTCACCCTCCCTTCCTCTCTCTCCTCCCTCTTTCACCCTCTCTACCCCTCTTAATGGAAATATTGAAAGTCTGCCTGCTTGCCTATCTTAAATGGAGTGATGGTGGAGGGAGTGTTGGAAGTGAGGAACGAGGGATAGGTGGTGGGTGGACCTGAGAAGCAGGGAGGGGTAGGTGGACGTGGGGGGATGGATGGATGGGTGCTGGGTGGACGTGAGAGGCAGGGAGGGGTGGGTGCTGGGTGGGGGTTATGAGTAAGTAGCGGGGGATGGGATGGGGAGGAGGGGGGGAGTTTGGGTTAACGCATGGGGGAGGTAGGGGCGGGTGAACGTATAAGGGAAGAAAAAGGTGAATTTGGGTTAACGTGAGGGGGGAGAGAGGGAATCATCCGGGGGAGGGAGGGGTGAGTTTGGGTTAACATGATAGCGAGGGAGGGGGTAGATGGATGTGAGGGGGAGGGAGAGGCGGGTGAACGTGAGGTGGGGGGAGGGAGAGGGGGTGGACGTGAAAAGAAGGAGGGAGGAGTGGGTGGACGTGGGGTGGATTGAGGAGGTGGATGGATGTGAGGGGGAGGTGTTGGTGGACATTGGGGGAGAGGAGAAATGGGCGTGAGGAGAGGGAGGGGTGGGTGGACGTTAACGGAAGAGAGTTGTGGACATGAGGAGGAAGGACAGGTGGACGAGAGGGGGGAGAGTGGGGTGGTTGGACGTTAGGGGAGGGAGGGAGGGAGGGAGGAGTTGGTGATCATTATGGGGAAGGAGGGGAGGGGTGGTTGGGAGATTGAAGTGAAGAGGAAGGAGGGTTGGTGGACCTGACCTGGAGGGAGGGGTGGGTGGGTTTTCGTGAGCGAGGAGGGGTAGATGGACGGACGTGAAGGGGAGGGTGGGATGGGTGGGTGGGGGGGACCTGAGGGAAATGGGTATATGGACGGACATTAGGGAGTAGGATGGGTGGGTGGCAGAAAGCAGTCATACCATACATGTATTAGGCACGGACGACAGAGAAAGGCTGTATAGTACATGTAGCAGACCCGGGAGACTTGCGACAACAAAAATGTAAATATCAAGTCTGGCTGGCTAGCTGGCTGGCTAAATGGTTAGCTGGCTGGCTAGATGGTTAGCTGGCTGGCTAGTTGGCTGGCTAACTGGTTGGTTAGCTAACTGGTTTATTGGTTGACTGGCAGGCTGACTGGCTGGCCGACCGGCTGGCTTCCTGACTGGCTAACCGACTAGTTGGCTGACTGGCTGACCCGGCTGTCTATTTTCTGACTGGTTTCATGCTTGCTTACTTGCTTGCTCTTCCTTGCCCTACCTGCCCTGTCTGCATTTCTTTCAAACAGTTTTGTCTCTGGCAACATAATTTTCAGCTGGACACAGAGGCTTGTCTCAACCACCACACTCATAATGGGAAGGTGATGGACGAAGCCTGGACTATATAAATTTGCGATTAAGCGGAGTTGGTCCGTTTTATTGTGCGTATGACTGGACCGGACAGCTGTTCGATTTAGCAGATTTTGTCCACTTCATGACTATTTTAATCGGACATCTCTGTAAACGTGTATTTTAAGCCTTTGTTCGGCCGGAACTGAATTTTGTACTCGCTACCCAAGGACATACGTTGGTGTGGGTGACTCTAGGCTAATTTCATTCTGGTCCCTGTTTGGTGTACTAGTACAACGAGCAGTATTTTATATTATTGTGCCCACGAACAAGTGGTATTGATCAATAACAACACTGCGACTAGCCAAGGACTCGAACCCATGCTGCTTTGGCCTGCCTCATGGTAGGCAAAAACTCATGACGCCTTTATCCACGGGATGGGTTCGAATCCTTGGCTAGCGCAATGTTGTTGATATATATATATATATATATATATATATATATATATATATATATATATATATATATATATATATATATATATATACAACATACAACCTCTACAACACCATCACCATCACCACACCCCAGTTTACCATTACCCAGTATTCACATTAGCTCATAGCACGCTGCTACGAGTGAGTAAAACACTATCATTTATAAACAGGGATGCTCCATAACTTCCCCCCTCCCACTTTTTGTAGGCTGCTCAACCTGCAGGTTGTACGAGTACTCTCCCAAAACATAAACAGGCCTCTGCACACTAGGGCCTTACAGATAAACATGAAAGCACTTAAACCAATAAAATAACCTATGGTATAAACTTACAAAAAAAAAAAAAAAAAACCATCCCTACAAACACCAAGCCGTGACGTCTTAGGACATCATGCTCCAGCTGCTGCGCTCCACTTACTGACTCAAAACACACCTCACTCTCCTGGCTACTCTGAATGACCAGAAATAATGCGCGTCTGGTTTCAGAACAAATCCCGGAAACTGAAATTATATATGAAGCGTTTTTTTATACAATATTCTCTACAGAACACTGAGTAATAACACTGTCCACCAGTAGCTGAAACTCTGATAGTATATATTCTTTACAAGTTCTTTTGATTTCCATTACACCTTTTTCAGTCACCATATTGAATAAAAGCTTCCCAAAGTAAACATTTCTCTCCCTCATCTGTTGTAGATCATAAAATCTTTAGTCAAAGTATCAGTAACATAGAACTAGAAATGTTATTGCACTGTCTAGACCCATAAAAAACATATTTGCACACCTTTTAACACATTTAAGGGAAAAATAGTCATTAAGATTGAAAAGTAAATTAAAAAATATGTTAAGAATTCAATTAAATTGTGAAAAATTTGCCCTACAACAAACTTTTAAGTCTAGTTGGAAAGATAATTTCAACCAGGAAAAGACTATAATAATGGGCCAAATTCACGCATTTGTAATTTTAAACTAACAGGAAAAACGTGAAGCCTTTTTTCCATTAGGCGGCCATATTGGACTGGCGGTCATATTGACTTAACACACGGCCTGACAGTGGCATACACTTTACCGCCATAGGTGAATGAGTACACACTCGTACATACATATGAATCCGCCCGGTCTCCTACAATGTTTGTGTGAACCTGAACCTGAAACTAACGTACGAACGAGGCCAGTCTCTTTTGATATTTGCAAAAAGCAGACACCCACATTAATTCGTGTATGCGTCTGGTATCTGTTGTGAGAACCGGATTTTCAGGACTACTACCGAGACTTCAAATATCTGCAAAAAACGATCATGTAGAGTAGAAGTGATACTCTGTCATTTGTGCAATCAAATACTTTCTGTGATGATTATTTTTTTATTTAGCAAAACTGGATACTCCAGAAGTGTTTCTACTCTACGTGGCATCCTTGTCTTATTTTATCACAAACGTTGGCTTGCATACGTAGTGATGAAATCTGTCAGCTTAAGCTGGGAGACTTCAGTAGAACATTGATAATGTTATCAATAAAAGGTTCATCAGCTACGCGAGCATCTATGGTTTCGTATCAGCAGTGAGCACCCACGACGATAGGGACAGTATCGACGCTCCTGAGCAAAATGCCACTGTGTAAGTATTTAAGTGTCGACAAGAAGACATGTACAGATTTGCCGGTACTTCCGGCCCGGGTCTTCTCCAGAAGGTGACCCGGCGACAGAGTAATGTTTTAGTGTAACAACATTTTGTAATGTGTAGCTCTATATCAAGTTAATAACATGATGTCTACTTGATAAAGGTTTAGTCATAGCGAAACGATGTAACAATAAAAGTTTGTTTTGCACCTGTCATTTCTTCAGCTGTGTGGGCAGTACCACACTGTATTCAGCAGAAAATTATTCATAAACTGCAGAAACAAATGTTAATAATGAAAAACTATTCACGAATATGAGCCTGACAGTGCGTAAAGAATATTTAAGTGGTAGCCTATGAAGGTTGGTTAATGGGGTTTAAAGCCTGTCGACTACACGAGGATCATTAAGACTGCAAGTTAACCTTTTCACAACCAGATAAGAATGCTCTAATCACTGAAATATAAATTAAGGTAAACCTCAGCATATATTCGCTAAGAGAAATACTTCCTTCAGGGTACATATCCTGTGAGTATGTAATACACGAATCCAGGATCATAATAGATTCCTAACACAAATATGTATATATATACATTATATATATAAATATATATATATATATATATATATATGTATAAATATATGTATATATATACATATGTATATATACATATACATATGTACATATATATATATATATATATACATATATATATATATATATACATATATATATATATATATATACATATATATATATATATACATATATATATATTATATATATATATATATATGTATATATATATATATATATATATGTATATATATATATATATATATATATATATATATATATATATATGTATATATATATATATATATATATGTATATATATATATATATATATATATATATATATATATATATATGTATATATATATATATATATATATATATATATATATATATATATATATATATATATATATATATATATATATATATAATATGTCGTGCCGAATAAGCAAAACTTGCGATTTTGGCTTAAACAGTAAAGTTCCTCTTGTCTAATATGGAAAGCGAAAGTTTGTGTATTCAATAATTTCGCAAAAATCACTCTGAGCCTAACGAATAAAATATACTTCATTCTGTTTATTATTAAATTATTGTAAACTTATCTAAAATATATTTAATTGGATAGACTAAATTAAACTGCGTTTGTTATAATAAGGTTTGGTAAGTTTTCTAAGGTTCTTTTGGTACAAAATTATGAATTTTTACATTAATATAAATGAAAAAATATATCTTTAAACGTATAAGAGAAAATTTTCGAAAGGACTTAATTGTAAGTGAGTTCCTGCTAATTTATCAGTTTTACCTATTCGGCACGACACACACACACACACACACACACACACACACACACACACACACACACACACACACACACACATATATATATATATATATATATATATATATATATATATATATATATATATATATATATATATATATATATATATATATATATATATATATATAAACAGAAGAGTAAATGAGGGGGTCGAACCGCGGCCCGTAAATTGATAGTCCGCCGCTCTACCCTCAAGGGCCTAGGAAAGGATTTCAGTTGGGTTACAGTTGGTGCCTCTGACGGAATGTAATACAGTATTACTTCTGAATCCTTCCTAGTAGAAGCCTGAACAGTCGAGACGGTAGAGCGCCGGACTGTCAATTTACGGACCGCAGCTCGAACCCCTCGAACACCCTTCAGTTTATTCATTGACAGCTGCTTATTACAACTTATTTTGATTTTCATACCCCGGTGGCTTTTTTTGCATCATTATGATCAAAAGTCTGAAATTGTATATTATGTATATTCTTGACAATTCGCTAACTGGTGAAATTTAACAAACATTATTTCTCTCACTCCACAGTAGGATTCAAACCTGCACACTCTGTATCAAAGTACATAGTACGAACTCCCTTAAATATTACGAATTTTCAGAAAATTCTTTTACAGAAAGTCAGAATTTTATTTTTCATTGACAATGCTATAAAGATTTTTGCTTTTGGACCAAAACTGACTTAGATACTTCAGTTAAACCAACTATTTTTTTAGTTAAATTCTGCTATACATATCATAGGTCAATTTAGATTTCTTTAATATTTCTTAAAATAAATTATATATATATTTTTTTTCATTATGCACAGATTGAATTTCGCAGTCATGGTTTAAATAAATTCCCTCTTCTAATTCAACCTTGCTTTATAGGCCAAAATGGGCGATTTGGGTTAATCGGCACGACATATAAATAAACAAAAGAATGGGCGGGGATTCGAATCGTAGCTCTAAATGGCAGAAGGTCCAACGCTCTAGGACGAGTCTATGACGAAACCAATAGGAAAGTTTTAGACAGAACGGCTGCGTTATATCTGTGTTAGAGGTCACATCTTGGACCCAACTGTCCTCTCTTACCGCCCCAGGAGCTTAGATCAATTCTCATACCCCTCAAAGCCACATAGTTAATGTCTGTGAAACGTTCCTATTAGAAGCCCCATAGCCTAGTGGTAGAGTGCTGGACCTGCTACCATAGAAGCCCACGGTTCGAATCCCCTCTCAGATATCTGAGTGGAACTGGTTGGCGTCACCACGCTACCTTACTATAAGAAAACGTCCTCTCATCCCACCTGTTGCTATTCTTGCAACAATGCATAGATCCGGAAGACGCAGTGAGATGCGTGAAAGATCTTGAGCAGAAGATTTCCTTCCCCGTGGCTTGTCTTGCATTGTTAAGATTGGAAATCTGCGATTGTAGTGTATGTACACACACACAGACACAGACACACACACAGGTGTGCGTATATATATATATATATATATATATATATATATATATATATATATATAGATATATATATATATATATATATATATATATGCAAGGAATTCGCAAGAGCAGGCGAAATATACACAATCACTGATCTCTGGCTGAAGGAGACTCGAACCTACGAACCTTGGAACAAGGTACGCAGTGCTATACCAATCTCACCACACTGGACAATACCTTGACGTTCAGCTTGCGCTACACGTTGATTTAAGGCAGCCAGCTTTCAGGGAGAAGGCTTACAGCATTTCATCTCATCCCCTGCATGCATCAGCCTTACTAGAGATTTTAACAATGCAAGGAATTCGCTGATGCATGCAGGGAATAAGATGAAAAGCTGTAAGCCTTCTCCCTGAAAGCTGGCTGCCTTGGATCAACGTGTAGCGCAAGCTGCACGCCAAGGTATTGTCCAGTGTGGCGAGATTGGTATAGCACTGCGTACCTTGTTCCAAGGTTCGTAGGTTCGAGTCTCCTTCAGCTAGAGATCAGTATATATATATATATATATATATATATATATATATATATATATATATATATATATATATATATATATATATATATATATATTAACATATCGACCTGCTCCCACCAAGGGAGGGTGGCCCAAAAAAAGGAAAACATTGATCATTCACTCCATCACTGTCTTGCCAGAAGCCCACTTACACTACAGATATAAAATTGCAACATTAAGACCTCTCCGTTTATTAATGAAAGCAAAGAGGGGAATGTATGATGAGAGTACAGTTATACCAACGCTCTTGTATGGGCATGAGGCATGGGTTGTGAATGTTGCAACAAGAAGGCTACCTACCTACCTGTAAAGTAAAAGGACACAAGTGCAACTAATGTGACATTTATTGTGGCAACGTTTCGCTCTCCAGGAGCTTTATCAAGCCATTACAAACAATACATGGACACAGAGGGTATATAAAGGCTCAGAGTGAGGTGAATACTAGTGAGGTACCATTTCGATGTTCACTAGTGGTAGTAGTAGTAGTAGTAGTGGTAGTGACAAAAGCAATTAATTCGTACATGTAAAAGGATATAAAAGCTATTACTTACCCAAGTAATAGCTTTTATATCCTTTTACATGTACGAATTAATTGCTTTTGTCACTACCACTACTACTACTACTACTACCACTAGTGAACATCGAAATGGTACCTCACTAGTATTCACCTCACTCTGAGCCTTTATATACCCTCTGTGTCCATGTATTGTTTGTAATGGCTTGATAAAGCTCCTGGAGAGCGAAACGTTGCCACAATAAATGTCACATTAGTTGCACTTGTGTCCTTTTACTTTACATATTGTCGGTAATTCTACCAACTTTATTACTACCTACCTACCTGGAGGGTATTTCGGGGATCAACACCCCCGCGGCCCGGTCCATGACCAGGCCTCCCGGGAGGAGGCAGGCTGGAGGCAGTGGGGATGTAATGTCTGAGGGCAATTTGTGGTGTGAATATAGTGGAGAGATTCTATAATTTGGACATTAGGAGACGGTGCAGGATTACCAAAACTATTTTCCAGAGGGTTCAGGAGGGGTTATTGAGATGGTTTAGAAATGCAGAGAGGTTGGAACGAAAAGGAATGACTTCGGGAGTGTATGAATCTGTAGTGGATGGAAGGCAGGATACGGGTTGGCCTAGGAAAGGTTGGAAGGGGTAAAGGAGGTTTTGTGTGTGAGGGACTTGGACTTCCAGCAAGCGTACGTGAGTGTGTTAGACAGGAGCAAATGGTAACAAATAGTTTTTAGAACTTGACGTGCTGTTGGATGTAAGCAAGGTAACTTTTATGAAGAGATTCAGGGAAACCGGCAGGCCGGATTTGATTTCTGGAGATGGGAAGTACAGTGCCGGCACTCGGAAGGAGATGTGTTAATGTAGTGTAAGCATGTCTCTGGCAAGACAGTGTTGGAGTGAATGATGGAAGTTTCTTTTTTCGGGCCATCGGCCGATGTGTTAATAAATATAATGTATACATATATATATATATATATATATATATATATATATATATATATATATATATATATATATATATATATATATATATACGCATTATATATGTTCTCTTTCCAGCATTATCTGGGAATTTCAGAGTGGCCTAGTTAATGCTTTACCAACAGCGCAGTTTGTGTTGAAAGGTTTGGGTAAAGGAATATACGCCTGCAACCACATTCTCTTTATTGTAACGGTAGTTAGTATGATAAAGGCGTTCGTTAAAAACGAATCATGTCCAATTTATGCAGCAGGGAAGCTTATCCAATTACAACTGCAGCTAAACTGTATGCAGTTATTCTCTGAATGAAATGAATAAGCCAACGTGAGATTCATTCGACATAATATCTCCACGAGACTTATATTTCATCTACAGCTGGCACCAGCTGCGAATGTTTAATATAATAACACACACACACACAGCACTTAACACACCCCAGCATTTCTAAACATATGTCCAGCACTTCTTAATACATTCTCAGTAGTCCTTAATACTCAACACTTCCCATCACCTGTCTGTTCTTAACAGTCACCCTCCACTTATTAACACATACCGAACACTATTTAATATATGCACCACACTTCTTAAAACAGAAAAATGCAAAACGTTTTGAAAACATGAATACATGATAGATTGGAAAATTAAAATAGACACAAAAATTATATATATAGTTACTCAAGCATAAAACACACAATCATGAGATATTTCCTGAGGACATAAAATGAAGTATTAATTACAGCTAAGACATGGAGAACTTTTTATAGATTCCTCCAGTAGGAGGTATAGTGCAGCTAGCAGCACTATAATGTGGCTCTGATTCCCTGTGATCCATAGTAATGTGTGTAGACTAGAAACTTGAAGAAATGTATTGATTAAAGCAAAAAATTCAAATACCTCGGGGTGAAGACTGAGATCATAACACCCGTGGTAAAATACACATGAGCCCTAATGAGGAGCATACGTCAACACATGAGCTAGTGCAGTACGACACTGACTTACACCAAGGTTAACCTTTAATAATATGGTAGGTGAACCCAGATCTTTAAGAACTCGAAGATGGAAAGAGATAAAGAGTAGACAGCACCACATCCAGAATGACAGAGTTGTTCAACTTATTAGAGTTTATATCCTGTTATTTAAGGTAAAGTCTAGTAGAATAAATCACAAACTTGTTGTCAAAGTGCACGCAACCCGGCAGCTCCCTCAAGGTTTCGCTGACCTGCAATTTAAAACACTCGGGATGGGGAAGACAAGCATCTACATATGAAGAACCATTATCACGTGTTTCATTCGATAAGCTGAGGGCTTTATAGGCACGAGAGAGAGAAAATAAGGTATAACTTTACTTTGAAAAACAAAGATACCATAAAATCAAGACAGGCAACGGCTACAAGAAAAAAATATACACGATTATGCTAGCACAAAACACACAGGACTGGATACTCAAAATTTTCCTGGAGCCGAGCAGTTAGGTGATCCCCTTGGCTTCCAAGCTCGTATCTTCTAGTAACCTAGAGTGAGCGTGGAAAGAGGTTGTTATATGGCACCGAAGTTTGCATTCTTCTGAAACAAGCACTTCAAACTTCAAACGACCTACATCATAGTCACTCTCGCATGCACACAAAATTACGAACAAACAAGTGAACTTTTTTTTATCACAAGCCCAATGCTTCTTAACACACACACAACACTTCTGAAAAAGCATTCAGTACTTCTAATTAAGCTCCTAGTTCTGATTATAATATTTATAATCAACACTTCTAAATACACAAAGCACTTTTCAACACACACAAAGGGCTTTTTAACACACTCCCAACACTTAATAAACACACGTAGAGAACTTGGGTTATGCAGTACTGGGATACTTTTCATGAATCTTGCAACGACCGAAATATATCTGGTTAAGTTAAATATTCCCAAGTTTTATTCCTGGCTCCTATAATCTGAGAGTTAATAATTAATAATATAATGAGTCGCCAAAGATAATAACTCGCACGAGTGTACCTTTTAGTAAATTAATATTGTTTATAAATTATTACTTTCAAATTTGTGTTGTATTCTTCTGCTGATCCAACTCCTATACTGTGTGAACTTGAGTTTACCAGACCGTAAGAAACAAGGAGATTCATTACCACGAACAGCTATTAACACACACCAGTACCTCATAAAACACACCGGCACTTAATAACACGCACCAGCACCTCATAACACACACTGGCACCTAATAACACACACCAGCACCTCATAACACACACTGGCACCTAATAACACACACCAGAACCTCATAACACACACCGGCACCTAATAACACACACCGGCACCTAATAACACACACTAACACCTCATAACACACAACACCTCATAACACACACCAACACCTCATAATACACACCGGCACCTAATAACACACACCGGCACCTAATAACACACACCGGCACCTAATAACACACACCGGCACCTAATAACACACACCGGCACCTAATAACACACACCAACACCTGATGATACACACCAACACCTCATAACATACACCAACACCTCATAACACACACCGGCACCTAATAACACACCAACACCTCATAACACACACCGGCACCTAATAACACACACCAGCACCTCATAACACACACCGGCACCTAATAACACACACCGGCACCTAATAACACACAGCAGAACCTCATAACACACACCGGCACCTAATAACACACACCGGCACCTAATAACACACACACTAACATCTCATAACACACAACAACACCTCATAACACACACCAACACCTCACAACACACACCGGCACCTAATAACACACACCAGCATCTCATAACACACACCAGCACCTCATAACACACACCAGCTCTTCTTAACATTCACCAGCATTTCTTAACACACACCCAGCGCTTCGTAACACACACCCAGCACTTCGTAACACACACCCAGCACTGACACACAGCACAGGACTTCTTAACACATACAGGCACCTCTTAACACATTCAATTATCTTAAAATTCACCAGCACTACACGTACCAGCACTTCTTAAAGCATACACACACACACACACACACACACACACACACACACACACACACACACACACACACACACACACACACACACACACACACACACACACCCAGCACTTCTTAACACACAATCAGTACTTCTTAACACATACACTCAACACTTCTTAACACTCACCTAGCACTTCTTGGCACACACCAAAACTTCTTGACACACACACACCCAGTACTTCTTGACATACACCCTGTACATTTAAACCCACAACCAGTACTTCTTAATACACTAGTTAGGTTGTGCGTCAGACTCGCGTTTAGCAAACGGAGGATCGAACCTCCACCACTTGCGCTTACTGACCAAGATTTTAACGCTTAATAATAATAATAATAATAATAATAATAATAATAATAATAATAATAATAATAATTATTATTATTATTATTATTATTATTTATGAACCTCCAACTTTTTTCCATGTAATAGTCGAATAAATACGTTATGGAAGCGAGACAAATGTAATATTTATTAATGTGATCTGCCTATGCGTTTGCGGATGGAGGTGAAGTGTTAGTGACACCGAGGATACTAACTCGACAACCCCTGATCAGAAACCGTGCAGCCTTCATTGGAACGAGGATCAAGCCTCCACTAGTCTATGTGCTGAATGGCCCAGTCTATCAATGGTTTATCACTCCGTGAAACATAATGCGTATTTTAGTTTATAAATCGCAAGTTATTCATATATAGAGATATTTCTGTTGCTGTATCTGTTATTCCTGGACTGTAATCACTCATGATCCAATAATCGCTGCCTTGTTGTGAATTGTTACAGCCACGGTATTGTGGGGCATAGTTGTGAATTGTTGCAGCCAGGTTTCTGTAGGTGCCAGTTGTGAATTGTTTCAGCCACGGTATTGTGGGGGATAGTTGTAAATTGTTGCAGCCATGGTATTGTGGGTGCTAGTTGTAAATTGTTGCACTCATGGTATTATTCTGAATCGCTTACACATGCACATGACTGGTGTTTAGGCTTAATGTGTTCGAATGAGATGCCCACTGCCTCAAAGCACATTATTCAATGTGACATTTTACTGTGGCAACGTTTCGTAACGTGAAAAATAATTAACTAAGCAGGGAGATGGAAGGTTACCTATGCCTCATAGAAAACCCAGATGAGCTACAGACACAAAGATGTCACTTCTGAAGCTAGTGTCAGATGAATGACAGAGGGTAGGTAATCACTACAGAATGGACACTCTGAGGGAGAAATTTTAAACTCTGAATACTATAAAAACTCGATGTATTTCGGTCTCTGCGAGATCCAAGAAAAGTATTTCCGTATTATATAACCCCAATACACTCTGTCTTAATGCGCACGGTTGGAATAGTGCAGAGTGCGGCACAAATTGATAATGTACCTAAATGTTAGCATTGAAGATTTGAAGAGAATCTGAAGAGGCAATCACAAGTCTTCACATGGAAACTAATATCCAATAAAACTAATATCAGTATATAGCCTAAATCTAATTAAAAGCTTTCAGAGAGACTAATTTATTTAAATACACAAACACACAGTAAGTTTGAAGCCGCTCATAAGTTCCCTTTCCAAGTTGACAGCATAGAAGGGTTGAAGCAAATCGGACGCGACACTCAGAAATTTTTGCATTAAGAGTTGTATTTCAATTTTTCCAATTTCCTCCATAAAAAAAAGTCTGGGACCTGCACAGGCCTAACCAATCCAAACTTTTTTTTCCAAATAAGATTAACCAGTTTCTAAGAAAGTTAGTAGAGTAAGTAGGTAAGTAATTAAGTAAGTTATATGAACATATTTTTAACACTGGTCTTGAAGGCACACAAATCTTATTGACACATTAAAATACATTATGTTGATTTATCCTAGAATACCCCCAAATAAAGTCAAATACTGTGACTTATTTCTGATCAGAAGAGACATTCTTCAATTATTTCACTGAAAACCTTTTGATTAATAAAATGAACACATGATAACTTACACAACATCAAGACATTGTTTCCTTTGTGGAAAACATATCAGCATTAAAAGTTTAAAACTTAGCAGATGATGCATTTCCAAGTTACTGCAGAGAACCTAACAAAATTTGTACCTACACAGCCTAAACCCAAGAAACATTCCATCCATTTCAGTCGATGCATCAGTCATTGGAAATTTAGTATAATTTAATCAGGGAAAAGGGCTAAACCCGATGGGATCAGTTAGCACCTGTGGGATGGGAGACACTTAAATTCGATCCAAGCAAGGGGGACAGTAAGTCTAGTTCCTTGCATCACAAACCCCTCACCAGCACTAAGGCAAAATAATGCAAAAATGTTAAAACTATGCAACTTCGACATTGAAAATGGCAAAATGATATCTAGACACCATTAAATATACCAGCTTACTTCTATGATACACCAGTGTTGAAATTTGAAGCCTATCAGATAAGTCTTTCTCCAGTTATCACACGGACGTCTAATTTGGAAGTGACTTACGTAACACTGTGCAGAGAGCACCAAGGCTTGCAAATATTCCCACGAATCTTGCCCAACATATATTACACCAGCGTTGAAAATTTGAAGCCGGTCGAATAAGGAGTTCTCTTGGAATAATGAATGATTTGTGAGAAAGTCAACAAAAGTGTTGACGAAAATGTTCGGAAAACAGGAAATTCTGTCCTCGTTAAACCTAACCTTATCTTAACTACATTATTATTCAAAGTCTCTACAATCCTGTAGGAAAAAATATCTGATTTTGAATTTGTAAGAATATCATATTTGATAAAAGTGTTAGCATGGGCTGTTACCAAGCACCATGGCTTGTTGAAGTTCTTTCAGGATCTCAGGTTCAAGTGTTGAAGAAGGTTCTACTTCTTCAGGAGGAAAATAGGAGGCTGAAGCTTCGCATAGATGAGTTTGGGAGCGAGTGTGAGAAGGATTTAGCTGGTAAGGAAGGAATGGTCACCAGCAGTGAGAGTGGCAGCCGCTTTAAGTGGCAAGTGGTACACAGTTCAGGAAGAAGGAAAATGAGAATTAATAGAGAAGATGTTAAGGTAGGAAATCGGTTCTCTGTTCTCCAAGACGAGTGTACTTCAGTGGTTAGTGAGGTTGAAGGTACCACTGATTCCCCTGCTAATCAAGGTAAGAATATTTTAATAGTAGGTGATTCTCAGGTAAGATATATGGACCGTCCATTTTGTAACAGAGACAGAAAGTTCAGACAGAGAGTGTGTCTTCCTGGAGCTGGTGTTGGTGACATAGTCAGCAGGTTGGATAATATTATGGCAGGTAATGGGAACAAGCCCATTATCTTAGTACTGGGGGTAATGACATTGGGAAGGGCAGGAGAGAGGAGCTGCTGGATAAATACAGGTTAGCCATAGAAGTAGTTAGGTCTAAGGGAGGGATCCCAGTCATAGGTAGCATCCTGTCTAGAAAGGGAGTTGGCAATGAATGGATGTCCAGGGCAATTGGTATAAATTACTGGCTAGACAGGTACTGCAAAGAACTTCCAATCCCATTCATTGATAACTGGGACCTATTCGTTGGCAAACGTGATATGAATGCAAGGGATGGGGTTCATCTCTCTGGGGATGGATTGGTTGCATTAGCCAATTCAATTGAGAGGGTAATTGATGACTTGTGTAGATTATAGAGGTATGGGTGTTTGTGGGAAACAATCAGGCTGCAGCATTAGGGTTAAAAACAGCAGTTATTACCGGGATACCTCAGGGATATGTTTAAAAGACAATATTCAAAATAAAGTTGTTAGTAATGGCAAATCAATTGATCAACAAACAAAGAGAGATAGTAGAGGGCAACGAGTGACTAGCTTCCTTAAGGTTTACTATACAAATAGTAGGAGTCTAAGAAATAAGATAGATGAGCTAAGATTACTTGCAAGTGTAGGTAATATAGATATTATTGGTATAACAGAGACCTGGTTCAACCTGAAAGATAGAGAAATGCCTTCTGAATGCAACATACAGGGTTATAAACTATTCCACACTGATAGGGTCAACAGGAAGGGTGGTGGTGTGGCGATGTATGTCAGAGAAAATTTAAATTGTTGTCTTAGACATGATATAAGATTAGAAACATCGAACACAGAATCTGTTTGGCTATCATGTGGGAGTTCGATACGTGGATAGGGTAAAGTAATACTCACGTAGGCTGGTAGTACGTATAATTACAGATAATGTGAGGAGCGCCCTAACAGCCGTAACCTTGTCTCTCTGCTCACTCTCGTAACACTGACTGGCCGCCCACAGTACCCATATGTGAGGGGGTCTTTGAATACTGCTGTGGTCAGCACATTATGAATAGACAGTGACTCAGGCAGAGACGGTTGGTAGTGAGTCAACTACTGGTACACTGGTTACTGGTAACTGGTTACTACTACTGAGAGCTCGGCGACGCTAATGTATGTCGTCCCGACATACAACTAATACAAACTAGAGATGGCAGGTGTACGGCTTGGGCTGATTCTATACAATGTCAAAATACACAACAATTAAACATTATAACATACATAAGTAGAACATTGGAATGGAAGCTTACGTAACTGAAACTGTAATGCAATACAAGGTATAATATAGCACAACTCATCGAATGAAACTCAACGTTGGGATTACACAGTGGAAGTGATAAAAAAAATTTGATCGATCGATCTGTATTCGTGTGATCTACAGATTCTGAGGAAGGAATATATACAAAGAAGTGTTTAACAGAAAGGCAGATTCGGTGCACTCAAATCTAGACTGTTAACTCTCAGAATGCGGAGAGAACATGAACACACAAAAAAATTCTTGAATACTGATAAGTTGATACTGTAATTATTCATCTATACAGGTTATTTACATTTAACCCCAACTCTGCTAGGGTGAGATTGACATATGCAGAATGGGTATCATCTCTGGGAGGATCAAACTCTGTAGCATTGGCTAACTCATGCTGTATTTGAGGCAAATCTGAATTGGATGTTACAAATGATACTTGAGGATTTCTCAATACCTGTCGTGTACGTAGGGAATAACGACATTCAGGTTGATCGTCTGACTGAGTATCAGAGGAAGAGAGTACAGGATCAGGAGGATTGTTAGAGTCTGTCACATTAGTCTGGGTTGGAACATCATTATCATTACATACTAACTTCATATGATCTAAATGCGATTCGTTATACTGACCAGTACTAATCTCTCTAACCTTATACTTCTTAACAGTGATATGTTCAACTACTCGATAAGGACCAACAAACTTTTGATCAAGCTTTGGCATTGCAGACGTTTTGTTAAAGTTAATCAGCATAACTCTCGAACCTACTTTGATTTTGGATGGCTTTGCTCGAGTGTTTGCGACTCTTGTAAATTCTGCTGTTGATTTATGAAGTGTTTCACGGATTCTTCTAAAAACACTTTGAGCTAAGCTGGTACGAGTTGCTATGAAATCATCAGGGTTGTAATTTGGTTTCGGATTAGAATATAACAACTCATAAGGCAAACGTTTATCTACACCGTACAATGCATAATGTGGAGTGTCACCTATCGAAACATTGTAAGCAGAATTTATAGCACACTGCACATCAGGTATAACTTCATCCCAAGTTTCACTGTTGGGATTGATAGTGGCTCTCAAGACATCAAGTACTTTCTTATTGGTTCGTTCCGCTAACCCATTGCTGGCAGGATGATGAGGAACAATGGTGGATTTAGAGATCTTGTACAAGGTGCACAAATTTTCAAGAATTTCATTACAAAATTCACCTCCATTATCTGTTACTAGGGACTTAGGAGTGGTATGCCTGCAGATAATGCGTTCTTTAAACGCTTGCTACTGTCTCGGCAGTCTTATCTGCAATGGAACTAACTCACAATATCTGGTGAAATGGTCTACCATAACACACAGATGTTTGTTACCTTGGAGGGAACATTGGAAATTAGTTAACAAATCTAGTGCAACTCTTTCCCACGGTTCGCTAGTAGTTGGATATACTTGGATTGGATTAGGACCATTAGCATTGCCTTTATGTTGCATGCAGACACTACATTTCTTAACATACTCAGAAATATCAGTTGCCATACGAGGCCAAATTTCAATCTGGCTTGTTTTACTGAACGATCCATACCAGGGTGTGCAACACCTGGTACATCGTGAACTAGCTGTAAGGCTACATTCACTAGTGACTGTGGAATTACTAACTGGTATACTCTTCTGCTAGGAGTACCCAACTCGGCTGTTCGATACAGTAATTCTTGGTTCATGACAAAGTCACTGATGGGTGCTGGTGGCTTCACATGGGATCTGTTCGTTGAGCATTCTTTACATCTTCAGCACTAAATGGAGGGTCTGCAGTTACTATACTAACATGTCGCGATAAGGCATCTGCGACTACATTTGACTTGCCAGGTAAATGCTCAAAGGTGGGATTGAACTCTTGGATAGTCAAGGTCCATCTGGCTAACCTTCCAGTAGGTTGTTTGTTCTGGAATAAAGGTATCAGTGGAGCATGGTCTGTCAAGACATGAACAGAGTACTGATAAATAATGTCTCGGAAGTGCTTTAAAGACCATACTATTGCTAAAGCTTCTTGCTCAGTTACTGTATAATTACGTTCAGCCTTCGTAAGGACTCGGCTAGCAAATGCAACTGCGTTGTACTTGCCATCGGTCTTCTGAGCTAGTACGGCACCTATGCCAATTGAACCAGCATCAGTTGTCAGATAGAAGGGCTTAGAAAAATCTGGAAATTTCAAAATTGGAGCAGATGTTAGCTTTTCTTTTAGAGTTTGGAATGCTCTTTCTTGACGGAAGGTCCAAACAAAAGGAGCATCTTTCTTAAGCAACTCAGTTAGAGGAGCAGCTATGGAAGAAAAATTGGCAATGAAAGATCTATAAAAACCTGCTAAGCCCACAAAGGATCTTACGGCATCAGCAGTTTTGGGTGTTGGAAAATTTAGTACTGCAGTTACTTTACTTTGGTCAGTCGTAACCCCTCTCGGATTGAATAAGTGACCAAGAAACTTAATTTCTGATCTGAAAAATTGACATTTAGACAGTTTGATCTTTAAATTGGCTTCTTCAAGCTTACCAAGTACTACATCAAGTCTTTTCAAGTGTGTATCCACGTCTTTAGACATGACGATTACGTCATCTAAGTACACCATAAGTGCATTACCTATGAGACCTCTAAAGATATTAGTCATGAGCCTTGAGAACGTGATAGGGGAAGATCGTAATCCAAACGCCATACGGAGGAAGTGATAATGACCTGTAGGAGTGGAGAATGCAGTTAGCTCTTGGCTGTCCTCGTGAAGAGGGACTTGCCAAAACCCTTGTAACAAATCCAGGGTTGAAAAGACTTTGTTATCTCCGATGTTACATAAAAGATCACCCAGTACAGGGAGTGGAAAGCGATCTGGAATGGTTTTCGCGTTTAACTTCCTAAAGTCAATCACTGGGCGCCAAGTACCATCCTTCTTAGGTACTAGTATCAAGGGTGCATTCCAAGGGGAATTGCTAGGTGCAATAACTCCATCATCAAGCATTTGATTGATCAATTCTTCTGCGACAGCAACTTGTGAATGAGGCATTCTGTACGCAGGTATGTAGATAGGTCTACTACCAGGTTCAAGTGGAATACGATGGGACAATAAGTTCGTTATACCCATCTTCTCACCTGGTAAAGCAATGGCTTTACGACGTTTGTTCAACAGTCAACAAACGCTTGACTTCATCTAGGAAGTCAGTGGGAGCTAAGTCTTTCTCCTCAACTGGTGGAACAGATTGATCCAGTGAAGTGGATGAGGTCTCCCCGGCAGAAATAGCACCAACCCATTGGTCAGGTGACAACTCATCCTCCACCTGAACAGGGTAAGGATAGTGAACAAAGTCAACAAGATTGGTATTTGCTCTGAGGCGAACACTGTGACCAGAAGTGTTGGCTAGGAAGAAATGGATCTTACTATCTCTTACAACATGTAAGGATGGTTCAACAAATAGACCTTTTACTTTGCAGGAATCACTGTCAACTAGGACGTTATCACCATCTGGAACACTAGGAACATAAGAACATAAGAACATAAGAACGAAGGAACACTGGAACAACTACAGACACTCTAGTGAGGGCACTAGCTGCGACAGAAACGTCTTTCTGCAGACGGCATGTGACATCAACAAGAGATGGCATTACTAGTTGCAAGTAATTGTTTTCCGACAAGGCGTCCCCTGTGGAGAAACTACTACTTGAACTAGCAGACATTGCAGGGATAGGCTCAGCACTCAAGGTAGTCAGAGCGTCCTCGGACACTTGAGGCAACTGGACACTATCTTGCAAGTCTGAAGTCGCAGGAACACAGACAGAAGTGACAGGATCATCAGTGCCTGACCGCTTGGGTACGCTACTGGAAAATGCACTGGCCTGTAAGGACTTAATTCGAGTGTCATACTCTGCGGCAGTATGGCAGATCTCGGATCCAAGCTGGTAACCCCAGAATGGAACGATCAAGTCGTCAATTTGGGCATGCCATCGATAAGGGTCGAGCACAATGCGTAAGTCTCGCATGGAAGCAAAGCCCAGTAGAAGGTCACCAGGGAAAGTAATCTGGTCGACAACAAGGAAGGAAGCAGTGAAGTCTCTACCTTGAATAGAAAAGGTTAGGGAAGTCCGACCTCGGACACGCAGGTGAGAACCAGCTACTCCACTAAGGGAGGACACATGAGTCGGTTCTACGAGAAGGACATGTCGTAACTGCTTATCCTTAAACAAACTAGACGTAATAATATTGACTTGCGCACCAGAGTCCATGAACAAATGAACGGGCACATTATGAACAGATGCTTGCACTATAGGGCCTATGGTTGCATTGGAAGTTATGTGCAAACAAAAAGGTGGATTGTCATCAGAAAAGACTTGTTCTACTTCATCCCCAAAATCATCTACGTCAGAGACATGTGAAGCAACATCATCAGCAGGATTGTCATTCTCGAGACTGCTTAAGGCTTCAAAGGAATTGTGAACGGGGATGGTGTACTCATTATCACCTACTGTCACCATGGGACGGCTTGACTGGGGCGCTTGAATTCCCCCGAATTGGAAGAATGAGCCTGGTTCTGGTTAGTTTGAGAACCACGACGTCTGTTTCCTCTACGGGTTCTGCGGTTGGAACGGCCACGGAAAGACCTAGAGTACTGAAGGTTATAGAGAGCATTGCACTCAGATGTGTCATGTCCATGTATTCTATGATAAGTACAGTAGGGAAGATCTGGGTACTCATCATCAGTACGACGTCTCTTAGGGTAACTATCAGGACAATTAATGGCAATATGGCCACGGAAACCACAGTTGTAACAAGTCCGCCGACTATGGTTACTGAATGTACTATGAATACTATGAGGTTTATAACGACTCTGTACACTGGTTCTTGGTGACCTCGGAGATGGTTGACGACCACGATTTGTCTCTGTGGCGCAAACAAGAGGTGGTGCAGACTGAGGCATAGGTGTGAAATTACTTTTAATACATGGGAAAGTACCCTGGGGGCACAAGGAACGTACATGATTTAAGGCTGTAAGTGGTTCCATCGTCACAGTTGGGGGATGAGCCTCATAAGCACACACGGAAGCAGGCGGCATTAGTTCTTTGATTGCTCCAAAAGCTGCTATTTTAGCAAACGGTTCTGTGAATGGTTTAACCTCTTCAGGGAGAAAAACTGATGACTGGACAGCATTGATAAATGATGATAAAAGTTTGTTTAATCTAACAGCAAATGCACTCAACGATTCATTACTCATGGGTGTAGCATTCACTAGTTCCCTAAGAACGACATATGGATCAGCTGTTTTTACTGGGAGAAGGAAAGAACGAATCAGTTCCTCATATTGTGACCACTTAGTAAGATTCCTGAAGTCACGCATATCAAGGAGATCAACAACGTGAACAGCAGCAGGGGATCGATGAAGAGCTTCTTTAGCAAGTCTGATAAGACTTTCCTCTGAAGGAGGACCTTCAACTAGAGCACTAACACGAGAACGAATGGCAGTAAACCATGCTTCAAGACTATGTACATGGCCATTGAATAAAGGTAACGCATCAAGGGAATCACGAGTATAACTATAGTATCTCGGTGTCTGGGTCGGTCTGTCAGTCGCTAAGGAATTGTGAGGACTGATGAAAGCAGCAGCAGTAGCCTGAGAGGTCTGAGTGTCGACATTCACTAAAGTATCACTTGACGGTATGTGAGACATAATGGCAAAGAAGTTGCAGGAGAACAAATAAGGCAAAAAATAATGAACAATAAAAATGATACAAAATTCTAGAATTGAAATAAATGAGATGCAACTAATTCTGCAGAAGTAATAAAAAATGTCTAAGATACACTGCAAGAGGAAGGACAACTCAATGTAAAGGACTATTGGCCAAGAAAAAAAAATTACATTGAAATATACAAGTAAAAATATTACTGGAGACTGAATTAAAGGCAAAATGAGCTGTCTTTACTCTTGCTAATAAAGAAATTAATTAATAAAATTTTAAATCAATGTAAAAAGTAGAAAATAAAATTACTAAATTGTTAACTGGGAAATTTAAGTATTTTCTAAGAATGCATAAACAAAATTAAAATATAATTCATAAAAATATCAATAAAAGAAAATAATTCACTGCAGAACAAGTGCAACAAAATAATTCACTGCAGAACAAGTGCAACAAAATAATTCACTGCAGAACAAGTGCAACAAAATAAGGTGTAGAAATAATCACTGCAGTAATAAAGTGTCACTGGGAAAACTCAGGTTAAATAATGAAATAAAAATATGAAGAAAAAAAACTGATTGAACACTTTAACTCTTAATTGTAAATTAGACAAAACAATTTACTCAGAGTAAAGAAAACACTTTACATTAAAAGTAATTGAAATTGCATCAAGAGTGAATTTGTTCAAAGAAAGATAAAAATATGAATAAAATAAAACAAAGGAACAAAACGGGTAGTGTAACACTTACAGTGGCAGGGCACACAACACTTAATCACGTATTCATTTTTTTTAGTATATTCTTACAACAAAATCTTGCTGTGACTGATACGACAAAAATTTGCTGGCAAAAATAATGGTACACAGTCTGCGAAAAAATTAGAGGAATGAGACACTGCTGGCATACGAAAAAAAGACACACATAGAAATAAATGGATAATTTGGTATACTGGGGTGAATATCACTGCATGAAATACAATGTCAATTACTGGAGAATACAATGCTGAAAGAATACACGATAAAAAATGAATCACTTCACACAGAGTGACTGACTGGTACACTACACAATAATACTTACTACAGACAGAGAGTAGAATAAAAAAAAACACACAGATAAAAATATAAGATGAGCAAAAACACTGAAAAATATGGCAAAAAAAATGAGTCAAAGAAACACTGAGTCTACACTGAAAACACAAGGGTTAGAGTACACAAGAAATTCACTATAAATGTCTCACACACGCAAATGTCTTTAAATGCAAGAAAAATGTCTCTAAACAGAAAATTATCACTGAAGGCTGGAGTAGTCGACGGTGATGACTGGTGATGAGGAAGGTTGTCCTGCGAGGTGATGACGCCGACACTCACACTGTCATCGTGAAGAAATGCGCTTTCTCGGTGAACTCGCATAATTGGCTTTATCGTCGGCGCTCAGCTACATCTCTTGACCAATTATGTGAGCCAAAACAGTATTAGGACCCGGTACAAGGGTGCAAACAACCACAGGTAGATGAGTGGGTGGCTGGTGGTGGGTGGTTAGTGGTGGGTTGGTGGAGGGAGAGTGTATAGCGGTGGGTGAGACTCTCGCTGGCGCTTTGGCGCACACTCCACTCTACCCACGAAGGTGGCTTGATAAGCCACTATGCCACAGGAATGGTGAAAACCACGCTTAGCATCCAACAGGGAGCACAAAGCGATATGAAAATACTTCAGAGGAACTTGGCTTACTTCTTACTGCGTGGCTTACTTCTCTCTCTCAGCTGGGTTAGAAGCTGGGTTGACTGACTGGCTTACCCCACGAGAATGGCTGACTGGAAGACGTGTAACGATGCACACAGCACGGAGGAGCATGTGGATGACAGGAGACAGGCTGGATGATAGGCTGACTGGCGTTCACTTCCACAGTCTGGCTTACTAACTGGCTTAATTGCAAAATCCGGGTAACCCCTCGGAGATTGAAGCAATTAGCACACGAACTAAGCCAGGAAGCTTGAAAAACTTCTGCAACAGGCTTGCAGGCTACAGGTTGTGAAGGGGAGCGAGTAGCTGGTGGGTGAGACGGTTCACCTTTGACCCTGCCGGCTACTCACAAACAGTCTTCTAACGTCTTGAATTACCCGTAAAAAACTTAATCCACGCTCCACACCGGTGCCACCATTTATCATGTGGGAGTTCGATACGTGGATAGGGTAAAGTAATACTCACGTAGGCTGGTAGTACGTATAATTACAGATAATGTGGGGAGCGCCCTAACAGCCATAACCTTGTCTCTCTGCTCACTCTCGTAACACTGACTGGCCGCCCACAGTACCCATATGTGAGGGGGTCTTTGAATACTGCTGTGGTCAGCACATTATGAATAGACAGTGACTCAGGCAGAGACGGTTGGTAGTGAGTCAACTACTGGTACACTGGTTACTGGTAACTGGTTACTACTACTGAGATGGCTACAGTTTCTCGAGGGACGTGACAAATTAATTTTGGGTGTGATTTATAGGCCCCCAAACCTAGATAGGGAGTGCGGTAAGCTGTTATGGGACGAAATTCATAAGGGGTCTAAATATGAAAATGTTGTGATAATGGGAGATTTTAACTTTAAACAAATTGATTGGAACAATATGAAAGGAAATCTTGAGTCTAGTGACTTTCTTGATACGGTTAAGGATTGCTTTTTAGAACAGGTTGTGACAGAACCAACTAGAGGAAACAATCTGCTTGACTTGATTCTTGCCAACAAAGATTCACTAATTAATAACCTTGAGGTTAATGATGAGCTTGGGGAAAGTGATCACAAATCACTTAGTTACAATTTATCATGGAATTACCCAGATAATTGCAATCAAATCTCTGTCCCAGATTTTCGCTTGGCCGACTTCATGGGACTGAAAAATTACCTGAGTGGGCTAAATTGGGATGTCCTGACTGGGTCAGGTAGGTGATCTTGGTTGCCAATATGACGTTTTTCAGAGCATAGTTCTAGCTGCCCACACAACTTTTGTTCCGAGTAGGGAAATTAGATCTAACAAAAATTATCCCAAATGGATGAACAATAGATTAAAACATCTCATTGGTCAAAAGAGAGGCATACATAAGCGTAACAAAAGAGGGGATGGGCGGTTAATAAATCAATATATTCAATTAAAGAGAGATATAAAGAAAGGAATGAGAAAAGCAAAAAGGGATTATGAAGCTAAGGTCGCAAGGGATTCAAAGACTAACCCAAAAGGTTCTTTCAGGTATACAGAAGTAAGATTAGGGACCAGATTGGCCCACATAAGAGTAACTCTGGTCAGATCACTGACAGTGATAAGGGTATGTGTGAAATTATCAATACCTACTACCTCTCAGTTTTCACCCAGGAAAATACTAGCGATATTCCTGAAATAATAGATTATGTAGAACAGGATGATAATAAACTATGTACGATTGCGGTAACTAGTGACATGGTCCTCAGACAAATAGAGAAACTAAAACCTAACAAATCCCCAGGCCCTGATGAACTGTTTGCAAGGGTGTTAAAGGAATGTAAAGACGAACTTAGCATACCTTTAGCTAATCTTTTTAACATGTAAGTACAAACTGGCATAGTGCCTGATAAGTGGAAAATGGCAAATGTAATACATATTTACAAGGCAGGTGACAGGTCCTTGGCTTCGAACTATAGACCAATAAGCCTTACCTCCATAGTGGGAAAATTTATGGAATCAGTAATTGCCGAAGCAAATCGTAGCCATCTTGACAGGCACAGATTGATTAATGAATCTCAACACGGTTTTACAAAGGGGCGTTCCTGTCTTACGAATTTACTAACTTTTTTCACTAAGGCTTTTGAGGAGGTAGATCATGGTAATAAATATGATATTGTGTCTAAGGACTTCAGTAAGGCTTTCGATAGAGTTCCACATCAGAGGCTATTGAGGAAACTTAAGGCACACGGAAATAGGAGGAGAATTTTTTTCCTGGGTAGAGGCATGGCTGACAAATAGACAGCAGAGAGTTTGCATAAATGGGGAGAAATCAGAATGGGGGCACGTTACAAGCGGTGTTCCTCTGGGGTCAGTGTTGGGCCCGTTGTTGTTCACAATTTACATAAACGACATAGATGAGGGAATAAATAGTGACATAAGCAAATTTGCTGATGACACCAAAATAGGCCGTCCAATTCATTCTAATGAGGACATTAGAGCACTCCAGGATGATTTGAATAGACTGACGCAATGGTTGGAGAAGTGGCAGATGCAGTTTAATATTGACAAATGCAAAATTCTAAATGTTGGACAGTTAAATAACCATGCCACATATAAACTAAATAATGTAGATCTTAACACTACTGATAGAGAAAAGGATTTAGGAGTCATGGTTAGCAGTTATCTAAAACCAAGACAATAGTGCATTAGTGTTCGCAATAAAGCTAAAGTCCTCAGGTTGTTCTTCAACTCTATATATCCTTGGTTAGGCCTCATTTAGACTATGCTGCTCAGTTCTGATCATCATATTACAGAATGGATGTAAATGCTCTGGAAAACGTACAGAGGAGGATGACAAAGATGATCCCATGTATCAGAAATTTTCCCTATGAAGATAGACTGAGGGCCCTGAATCTGCACTCTCTCGAAAGGCGTAGAATTAGGGGGGATATGATCGAGGTGTATAAATGGAAAACTGGAATAAATAAAGGGGATGTAAATAGCATGCTGAAAATTTCCAGCCAAGACAGGACTCGCAGCAATGGTTTCAAGTTGGAAAAATTCAGATTCAGGAGGGATATAGGAAAGCACTGGTTTGGTAATAGAGTTGTAGATGAGTGGAACAAACTCCCGAGTACAGTTATTGAGGCTAAAACGTTGCATAGTTTTAAAAATAGGTTAGATAAATCCATGAGTGGGTGTGGGTGGGTGTGAGTTGGACGTGACTAGCTTGTGCTGCTGGGTCTGGTGCAGTGCTCCATCCTTGAGTGGAGGTGACCAGACTAGGTGGGTCATTGGGCTAATCCGGGGGGGACATGGACCTGCTCCGCATGGGTCAGTAGGCCTGTTGCAGTGTTCCTTCTTTCTTATGCTCTTATATAATTAAGATACACCAGCATTTAGGGTTTAAAGACGATCAGAAGAGGGATTCTCTACTTACATGGGAAACAATTTACTTAAAAAAATTAGAAAATTTAAATTTACACAGCTCAGAGTGTGATAAGGTTTGTTTCAAGGCGCAACAAAGGTAAAAGTTTGAATTTGATTAGAAATTGTATTCTCCAAGAATTGATGTGTTTCCTACAATACCAATTTGTTTTTTTTTTAACTATTTCAGAAAAATTTCTGATTTGTATCTACTCAGACTAAACTTTTGGAATATCATCCTTACAGAATGAATAAGTCAATGATTTTTTGAAGCCAATCGGAAGAATCATTCTTTAGTTATTGAATAAAAATGAATATTACTATTTATTGAAAAAAATTGGCAAATTTGAACTTATACCACCTAACAGTAACTTGAGCCTTACATCAGTTACAGCACAACTATGGAGAAATAAACTTGATTGCACGCTGACGAAATTTAATGTGTGCTATCCTAACCCTGAGATGCATTAGCCATTAAGTATTGAATGCCTTCAGACGAGGAAAATTGAAACTTATGTAACGTGAATTGAAGGGAATAAATATTTCATACTAAAAATAAAATGATCAAATCTGTGCCTACACACTGTGCCACGATGTTTTGGAAGTTATCTGAGCCATTCCAGTATGTTGGGATTGGGTACTACAACATTGCTCATAGGGCACATGAGCATGCCAATAGTTCCAAGAATCTGGTCCTCGCTATCATACACATGCATTGGAAATTTGAAGCCGATTAGAGGGCTGTATGACCCTTGTGGGTTTAGCGCTTAGTTATGATTATAATAATAAAGACGATTGGATGAGTTCTCTAGTTAAGAGCGAAATGGTATCGAAAAGTTGGAAAAAAAAATCATTCAATCTCTTAAAAGTTCACTTTCTGGGATATCTAATTATAATTATTATTTTAATCATGGGGAAGTGTAAAGCCCGTAGGGGTCACACAGTGCCTGGGTAAATAGGGTTTATCAGGTTTGATTAATGGAGAGAAGAAATAATTGTTCAAATTCAATGGATCAGGAGGCCTTTGTCAGCATCCAGATACCTCCCTTTCAGGGTTTGAATTCTCTGGAACACCAAGTGCTAACCGGAAGAAAAACGCAACCCAAATAAGATATATAAGACACTAAAAATTTTTGAGTAAACGAAAAATCTGGATTCAGAACTTTATGTGGAATACAGTTTTGCTTTCAACTTAAGGATACGATACTCTCTTGTATGACCTAACCGATATCCTAGTGATTCGTCGAAAGCCACAACCCGGCCTTGCTGGACCTGTTATGTCAAAAGTGTCTTCAAAACCAGATAGATCTCTGTGGCCCTACTGTTCAACACATTCTCTAACATAATTAACAAGCAGGTGTGTGCAAACTCGACCTCTCTTTGGATATGTACCGCCCTGCAATGCACACTCCGCTATTATTATGTCGTTTCGTTTTTGGGTTTTAACAATACGTAAATTTAGGGTAGTCTACCGTTGCTTAACAAATACGAAATTTTGGTAGATATTGAGATTTGGCTGAAATTAATGTACTGTAATACATGCAAGATCGTTCTTTTTGAGGGACAGTGACTACACCCACCGTTCTGAGCAATTTGCTCAATCTACCGTCAGCTAGTTTCCTGTAGTAGATTTCTCGAAGACATCTATAGAAGGGTGAGGGTTGAGATGGACCTACCAAGCACGGGGCAGCACTGAAGTGCTCCTCTGTTCTTATCTCAATGTCAGTGTTCTTTCATTCAATCCTCGTTTAAATCGCACTGAAGAGAAAATATTCAAAGCAAGAACTACATATGAGAGGATTCATGAAAGTGGTAATGAACGCTCAGGCTAACAGATAGTGATAAAAAAATCCTCGTGCTCATATGTATGTGGATTAAAAATAAAATATATTTTTTAAATTATGTAAATAATTAGACTTGCGCTAATGCCTAGATGTTATATGAACTGAGATTAGTATAATAATGCTCAGCTCGTAGAACCGAAAGCATGCGAGAGAGAGAGAGAGAGAGAGAGAGAGAGAGAGAGAGAGAGACAGACAGACAGACAGACAGGGCAAGGCGAGTTCCTACTGAAGGTAAGAATATCCTTGTAAGTAGGTGACTCCCAGATTAGATTTATGGCCTGATCTGTTTGTAACAAGAATAAGAAGAGGAGGCAGAAGGTGTGTTTTCCGTGTGCTGGGATGGAGAATGTAGTTAGATTAAGAAACATCATGACCGGTAATGAGAACACAATTATCTGCCTCAGCGCTCTAGGAAATGATGCTGGGAAGCATAGGAGTGAGGATTTACTTGCCAAGTATACGACTGCGACAGATACAATTACTACCAAGGAATGGATCCCTGCCTTATGTATCATTCTGCCACGGAGAAGGGTTGGCGGCAAATAGTTGTCTAGGACAATTAGTAATAATTACTCGCTGAACAATTGCTTCTGTGAAATTGCAGCAGCATCTGTTGACAACTTGGATCTCTTCTATGGCAAGAGTCACATGTGTGCCAGGAGCAGCAGTGTCGTTTGCTGCTTTATACGAATTAGATGTATGAGTGTGTGATTAAGAAGGGATTATTGTACAATGGATCTTGGCAGTATTAGTTATTAGGGGAGTAAATTAAAGTACTTAGATAATGATAATGATAACAAGGAAAAGGAAAAATGAATAGGATGAAGATACAGAAGAAACTTTCTTATAGGCTTAACGAGCTGAAATTGGTTGCATGTGCATAAAAATTTTGATGTTGTTGCAAAAACTGAGATGTTGTTTAATCTGAAGAATTGGAACGTGCTTGCTGAGCGCCATGTTCAGTGGTTTAAGTTGTCCCACTGTGCTAGGAATGATTGGAAGTGAGCGGGGTGGTGCTGTATGTCTCAAAAAGTTTTAATTGCTGAATAATAGCTGATATGAAGGCTAAAGAAGCAGACAAAGAATCTGTAAATTTCTAGAAGGAAAAGTTAATTTCAGGTGTGTTTTACCGACCATTCCCGGAAGACAAAAAAAAAAAAAAAAATGCAGAAATTATGAGAGATTCAAATTTCAGCCAAGTTAAATGAAATTTGTTGCCTGGAAATCTGGAGTCCAGTGATTTCCTAAAAGTTAACTGGTTTTGCTTTTTAAAACAATATGGGACAATATCAAAAGAGAGGTAATAACCTTTACCTAATTTTGGAAAACAAGGAGTTCCTTGTAAATAGTCGAAGTGCTTGGCACAAGAGATAATGCAGTAAAGGTTGATGAGAATGTTGATGATGAGGATAATGCAGCAAAGGACCAACATTTTCATTTGGCAGAATACATTGGTCTTAGGACACACTTACCTTGTGTATAGTGGGATAACTTGATTAATGGTTATATCAATGATGTTAAATACAATATCGAAGGCAACTGCCAGCATAATGTTTTTGTAAATATTGTACAAGCTACCCAAAGAACATATACTTGCCACGGAAAATTCGAATCAAACTAAAATGATCCCAAATGAAGAGAAGGGAAGAATTCACGAGTGCATCAGAACAAAATATGGTCACCTTGCAGACTAATATGTACATATTATAAGAGATAAAAAGCTAAACAAAACCAAGAAATTGAAGATGCAAGGCAATCTAAGATTAATCTGAAATGATTCTTTCAAGTTTACAAAACATTGATAAAGGTTAAAAATAGGTCTAAATTAGGTCTCTCACTCACCTAATTATTCACCTGTTGACAGGGAGGTATTTCTTTATTTTACTTTCTATTTTCTCTTACATGTTGACCTTGACCCTCTGCTGCTCTAGCATTATTAGAGACTTAAATTCATTAAATTCATTGATTTAATTACCAGTTGTGATTTCATTAGTATTTATGTTAACATAATCTACTGTCACTTTCTCTTACATCCTTCAGCAATTGTTAAGTGAAGTGGTTTGTCTTCAATGCTTATCTGAGTTGTCACAGTCTACACCATAAGTTTACGAGTACCATCTCCATCTTCGGGGATCCTGCATTCCAGCTTTATCAGTATTACAAAGCCGTTAATACTAGACTCGAAGCAGGAGAGTTGCACCAGTCTCACCAGTATTGCACTTATTTCAGAAACCTTGATCATTTTACAATCTGGAAGGACATTCGTAAGAGTTTTTGCTACCATCTGTGTGGAGGAGCTTCAATTTTAATTTCAGTTACCTCTATACGAGTTTGTCATTAGAGTATCCTGGCTAATAATTTCTTTTATTTCATTTTTTCTTAATTATGAGTTTACAAGGTAGTGTTTACATTTTGTTGTTATTAAGAGGTAATGATTTAAAAAATATCTTACCGGCCTACCCTTGTGTTCATTTACTTGGTTATTTTTATTATTAACATTTACAGCTACAAGACTCACATTGCCCTTTACACCTGGCGACCCTTACCTTTACAAGTAGCATCAGAAATAGGATGTAAAATGTACGAGTAAGAAGGGTTGGGTTTGAGAGGACCATGCATAGCATGGACCAGTAGGCCTTCCTAGCGCTACTTCATTTATATAATAGAGAGAGAGAGAGAGAGAGAGAGAGAGAGAGAGAGAGAGAGAGAGAGAGAGAGAGAGAGAGAGAGAGAGAGAGAATATATGTTGCCCCGTGAGAGACAGACAAAGAGAGAGTCTGAAAACTTTAGGAAACAGTGGTGCTGGTTTTATTGTTGGAATCGTACAAAGGCTGCATTGTGCCCCTCTCTCTCTCTCTGCTAATTTAATTAATGGAATATAAAACTGGCGGTCAGGATGTATAGTCAAGTATTTTTATTGGGGCTCGGGAGAGGGGTAATGGAGGGGAGGTGTTGGAGAGGGGATGGTCGAAGGGGTTAGGGGAGAGGGGAGACAGAGGGCAGAGGTTGTTGATAATGCACTCATTACAAAAATACTTCGCTATAAAAACTAAGTATTGACACGTAAAAGAGTCAATGTACAGTGTTATTATGTGCCATTATGCGCTGAGTGAGTTAGCTTTTCATCATAGATTAATACGAAGAGGCATTATAAAGGATGCTTGTTGTTAACGTTCTCGGCGTGAGAGAGTATTGTTTCCTCTCATTTATGAAGCTAAATTATTATTCCATAGGCGTGATTGATGTTGTGTGGATGTGATAAATAAGACAAATGTGCAACATTTGGGTATCGTTATTAAAGAGATGTTATTTTTAACTTTTTTTTTTTTTTTTTTTTTTTTTTTTTAATACAATACTCAGATGATGTGAGGAGGTAATTTTAAACTGCTCAGTCACTCAACCTTGATTTATCCAGGCCTTGCTAAATCAAGGCCTAGATAGCATATGGAAGAAAATTATGCACGTCAAAAGCGTTCTCGATATATTTCTGCTCACCAGCCAAGAATTCGTCGTCATTAATCTTGAGTGCACAAAAGAAAAAAAACCTTTTGAATGTCACACTTAGTCTTGAGGTCGTGGTGAAAAAATAAATTAGCTAAATCATCCTTATGGGTGAGCCTCTGATAAACTCAGCGTTCGAGAGTGCTAACTTCCTAAATGAGAAAGACGTCATAAAGCAGTAAACAGTCGGATTTTTTCCTCTCCTCTTGAGTGAACTGTATAAAGTTCCACAAAATTGAGACCATCCTTGAATTGGTGAAAGTCGAAATGTTTGCGACGCTGACCAGAATGTCATCAACATGCCTCAGCTACAAGATGTTGTGTTGACTGATATTACTGAATAGGTTACTTCTAACTGTTACAGGTGATGTAGTGACAAGATACACTCCAACATACGTGCTTCCTCATACTGTAGCTCAAGTGACAAGAGACTTTTTATTCAAGTAACTACATTTAAGCTTAAAATTTGTAAAGATGCATATTAAAAAAAAAAAAGTGGAAATCAATCAAGTTTAGTCTCCATCATTTCAGTCTATGTAACTTCTATGTATACCACCACTGCACAGGTCAATCTCACGCAAGAGAGATCACGTGACTGCCTGACTTGGACTGATCGCCCAGGTCATGACATCTCAAAGATGCTCGTCCAAAATTTTGTAACACGTCTTGATAAGATTACTGCAGTATTTAATTAGGAAAGGGTGCTAGAAATTCGTAATTATCTTAGCTCGTGTAACCTTGAGTTGCGACACTACCGTGTGGTCTGGCTGGATGCTAGGATTGAAGATACGTTATCGATTCGATGATAATTCACGGTGACGTCGTATTTCTGTTCGTGTGAGGCACGTTGAAACACTGTCCTTGGACGCACTGTTCAACAGTTTTCTCACGTACACTAGCGTATTGTATAGGTTTATATTCGTAGATTATTGTACACTCTATAAATTGCCATAGATTATTGTGGATACTATACTACCGCGAATCTTTTAATTTGTCTGTAGTTAAATATGTGTTCACACTAGGGCATCTTGTACCGATGCTAATCTGACCTTGTACCCATATTAATGCTAATGGGAAGGCATCAAGGTTCCTTTGACTAAAAAGTATTCATAACTTAGTTCATTCTGCTGGCCATATTATTAGGCTATAGACTTTGGACAAACACCTGGCATAGGTTTTTTGTCCTGTCCTCTGCTGAAGAATTATACACATTTGAAACAGCTGAGTATCTTTTTTTCATGTAGACGTTTTGCCAACCAGTGTTTTTTTATCAATACAATACAGACACAAAAATAAAAGACAGGTGAGGTTGAAGATGAGGTAATCAGTCCCTCAGCCTAGGATCAGGTGTACAGTACCGGAGTCTTGATGAGTTTGAATCACAAACAGGGAGAAGTGGGATTATATATTACAATTACCTTCCCACTCTTTACAACAGAGTGGCGGAAGAAATTACAGTTTCACCTTTTTTTTCCTCGCTGGAAGCTAACTCCTCCACAAAATTAGTTTATGGAACGATACCAAAATTTTTTGCCGATAACGATACTTATTTGTAGGCCACTACTGATACTGTTATAGTCTGGGCAATATTACTGTTGCTTTAGGCTTGATTATGCTAACGTTGCTTCAGGCTTGACTATGTTACTATTGCTATTAGATGAGCAATGTTACTATTGTTACTGGCTGGGCTGTTACCGTTGTTATTGGCTGGGCTAGGCTACTGTTGTTACTTGCTGGACAATGTTACTGTTATTGGCAGGGCTATGCTACTGTTGTTACTGGCTGGACAATGTTACTGTTATTGGCAGGGCTATGCTACTGTTGTTACTGGCTGGACAATGTTACTGTTGCTATTAGTTGGGCTTTGCTACTGTTGTTACTGGCTGGGCAATGTTACTGCTGTTATTGGCTGGGCTATGCTACTGTTGTTATTGGCTGGACAATGTTACTGTTGTTATTGGCTGGACAATGTTACTGTTGTTATTGACTGGGATGTGTTAATGTTGTTATTGACTTGATTATGTTACAGTTGTTATTAACTGGGATATGTTACTCTTGTTATTTACTAGGATATGTTACTCTTGTTATTTACTAGGATATGTTACTGTTGTTATTGGGTGGAATATGTTACTGCTGTTAATGTCTGGGATATGTTACAGCTGTTATTAACTGGGATATGTTGCTGTTGTTATTGGCTGCTATATGTTATTGTTGTTATTTGCTGGGCTATGTTATTGTTGTTACTAACTGGGTAATGTTACTCCTGTTATTGGCTGGACTATGTTACTGTTGTTATTGGCTGTTCTATGTTGTTGTTATTGACTAGGGTATGTTATTGTTATTGGCTGGGCTATGTAATTTTTTATTGTCTGGGCTATGTTATTGTCATTATTGACAAGGTAATGTTACTGTTATTGGCTAGGCTATGTTACTGTTGTTATTGGCTAGGCTATGTTACTGTTGTTATTGGCTAGGCTATGTTACTGTTGTTATTGGCTAGGCTATGTTACTGTTGTTATTGGCTAGGCTATGTTACTGTTGTTATTGGCTGCTCTATGCTGTTGTTATTATTGGCTGGGTTTTGTTACTGTTGTTAATAGCTGGGCTATATTACTGTTGTTATTGGCTGGGCTATGTTACTGTTGTTATTGCCGAGATATAGAAATGGCATTTGAAAGATAAGTGAAATTATTTAGCAGACTATATGGCTGAAATTGGAAGCATAGGCCTAATTTCACTTGATTTTCCCTTTTCTCCGCGAGTTAATAACTCGCAGAGAAAATATGTAATTCTCAAAAATGACTGCGAAATTGCGGCATTAATAGGAATAAGTGGAATACCGCAATACCACGACATTCCTGGGAATAACTGGAATATCGCAATACCACGACATTCCTGGGAATAACTGGAATATCACAATACAACATTCCTAGGAATAACTGGAATATCGCAATATCATGACATTCCTGGGAATAACTGGAATATCACAATACAACATTCCTAGGAATAACTGGAATACCGCAATACCACGACATTCCTGGGAATAACTGGAATATCACAATACAACATTCCTAGGAATAACTGGAATACCGCAATACCACGACATTCCTGGGAATAACTGGAATATCACAATACAACATTCCTAGGAATAACTGGAATATCGCAATATCATGACATTCCTAGGAATAACCGGAATATTTCAATGCAGTGACAGTCCTAAGAATAACTGGAATTTTACAATGCCACGACATTCGTAGGGAGATTCATAGAATACTGTATTACCGTGAGATTCCCATTTACTGTTTTAAAATATTGTTTTTCTTGGAACGAATCTGGAATATACAAGGTCATGACATTCCTAGGAGAGCTTCTGGAATATTTAACATTATTCGCACAGAAACAAGCTAAGGTATATACAGTCAACAAGATTCGAAACCACGTGTGAGAAGTAGCATAGCTCTCCAAGTAAGTGACCTTTTAGACCACTCAGCTACAGACGCCAAAAAAAAAGCTAGGCAGCCTGGTTACAAAGAGATCCTCAAGCGTGGTTTCCTGCTATTTCATTCCCCTGCTGAATGTTCTGACTACACGAGAGATTTAAAATCAATGCACCACTTAGAAACAAGTGGGGATATACATAGGAAAAGACCACAGACATCAGAATTCGAAACCACGCATCTTGTGGAATCTGTTGTTTAAGGTTCTTGAGCGTCACATAGTACTCTCTAGACGTGGTTCCGAATCCTGTTGACTGCGATCTTTCTCTATCTCTATATATATTTGTATAAAGGCAAAGGGGACAAAAGAGAGTGCAAAAATTGTAGGGGAATAAGCCTGCTGAGTATACCTGGTAAAGTGTACGGCAGAGTTATTATTGAAAGAATTAAGAGAAAGACGGAGAGTAGGATAGCAGATGAACAAGGAGGCTTCAGGAAGGGCAGAGGGTATGTAAACCAGGTGTTTACAGTGAAACATATAGGTGAACAGTTTTATAGATAAGGGTAAAGAGGCTTTTGTGGCATTTATGGATTTGGAAAAGGCGTATGACAGGGTGGATAGGAGAGCAATGTGACAGATGCTGCAGATGTATGGTACAGGAGGTAGGTTACTGAAAGCAGTGAAGAGTTTTTACGAGCAGAGTGAGGCTCAGGTTAGAGTACGGAGGAGAGAAGGAGATTATTTTACAGTAAAAGTAGGTCTTAGACAAGGATGTGTGATGTCACCATGGTTGATCAATATATTTATAGATGGAGTTGTAAGAGAAGTGAATGCTCGGTTGTTGGCAAGAAGTTTGGAGTTTAAAGATAAAGAATCTAACACAAAGTGGGAGTTGTCACAATTGCTCTTTGCTGATGACACTGCTTTTTTGAGTTTCTGAAGAGAAGTTGCAGAGGTTGGTGGATGAGTTTGGTAAGGTATGTAAAATAAGAAAATTAAAAGTGAATGTAGGAAAGAGTAAGGTGATGAGGTTAAAAAAATTAGGTAACTGAAGATTGGATATCAGAGTGGAGGGAAAAAGTATGGAGGAGGTGAATAAATTCAGATATTTAGGAGTGGTCGTGTCAGCAGATGGGTCTATGAAAGATGAGGTGAATCATAGAATTGATGAGGGGAAAAAGGTGAGTGGTGCACCTAGGAGTCTGTGGAGACAAAGAACTTTGCCCATAGAAGCAAAGAGGGGAATGTATGAGAGTATTGTTATTCCAACACTCTTATATGGGTGTGAAACATTTGTGGTGAATGTTGAAGCAAGAAGATGGCTGGAGGCAGTGGAGATATCATGTCTGAGGGTATTGTGTGGTGTGAATATAATGCAGAGAATTCGTAGTTTGGAAATTATGAGGAGGTGCGGGATTACCAAAACTATTATCCAGAGGGCTGAGGAGGAGTTGTTGAGGTGGTTCGGACATGCAGAAAGGCTGGAACAAAATAGAATGACTTCGAGTGTATAAATCTGTAGAGAAGGGCCGGCGGGGTAGGGGTCGGCCTAGGAAAGGTTGATGGGAGAGGGTAGAGGAGGTTTTGAGTGAGAGGGGTCTGGATTTCCAGCAAGCATGCTCACGCATGCTTGCTGGAAGCGAATGGAAACAAATTGTTTTTAGGACTTGACATGCTGTTGGAGTGTGAGCAAGGTAACATTTATGAAGGGATTCAGGGGAATCGGCAGACCGGACTTGAGTCCTGGAGATAGGAAGTACAGTGCCTTCACTCTGAAGGAGGGGTGTTAATGTTGCAGCTTTATAATTGTAGTGTAAGCACTCCTCTGTATCTTTAGAATTCGCAGAACAGGTGAAATATTCACAAATACTAATTTCAGGTCGAAGGAGACTCGAACCTACGAACCTTGTAACAAGGTACGCAGTGCTCTACTCACCTTACCACACTGGTCCAATACCTTGGTGCCCAGCCAACGCTAGACGTTTTGGTCCAAGGCAGCCAGCATTCAGTCAGGTAGTGTTAGCTACTTCATCTCATCCCCAACATGCATTGACCTGTAATAGCTAACACCACCTGCCTGAATTCTGGATGCATTGGTCCGAAACGTCTAGCGTTGGCTGGGCACCAAGGTATTGGGCCAGTGTGGTACGGTAAGTAGAGCACTGCATACCTTGTTGTTTGTATATATATATGAAAGGAGGTAAGGCAGCCGGGATTGATGGGATGAAGATAGAAATGTTAAAAGCAGGTGGACATATAGTTTTGGAATGGTTGGTGCAATTATTTAATAAATGTATGGATGAGGGTAAGGTACCTAGGGATTGGCAGAGAGCATGCATAGTTCCTTTGTATAAAGGCAAAGGGGACAAAAGAGAGTACAACAATTATAGGGGGATAAGTCTGTTGAGTATACCTGGTAAAGTGTATGGTAGAGTTATTATTGAAAGAATTAAGAGTAAGACGGAGAATACGATAGCAGATGAACAAGGAGGCTTTAGGAAAGGTAGGGGGTGTGTGGACCAGGTGTTTACAGTGAAACACATAAGTGAACAGTATTTAGATAAGGCTAAAGAGGTCTTTGTGGCATTTATGGGTTTGGAAAAGGCGTATGACAGGGTGGATAGGGGGGCAATGTGGCAGATGTTGCAGGTGTATGGTATAGGAGGTAGGTTACTGAAAGCAGTGAAGAGTTTTTACGAGGATAGTGAGGCTCAAGTCTGAGTATGTAGGAAAGAGGGAAATTATTTCCCAGTAAAAGTAGGCCTTAGAAAAGGATGTGTGATGTCACCATGATTGTTTAATATATTTATAGATGGGGTTGTAAGAGAAGTAAATGCGAAGGTCTTGGCAAGAGGCGTGGAGTTAAAAGATAAAGAATCACACATAAAGTGGGAGTTGTCACAGTTGCTCTTTGCTGATGACACTGTGCTCTTGGGAGATTCTGAAGAGAAGTTGCAGAGATTGTTGGATGAATTTGGTAGGGTATGCAAAAGAAGAAAATTAAAAGTGAATACAGGAAAGAGTAAGGTTATGAGGATAACAAAAAGATTAGGTGATGAAAGATTGGATATCAGATTGGAGGGAGAGAGTATGGAGGAGGTGAATGTATTCAGATATTTGGGAGTGGACGTGTCAGCAGATGGGTCTATGAAAGATGAGGTCAATCATAGAACTGATGAGGGGAAAAGGGTGAGCTGTGCACTTAGGAGTCTGTGGAGACAAAGAACTTTGTCCTTGGAGGCAAAGAGGGAAATGTATGAGAGTATAGTTTTACCAACGCTCTTATATGGGTGTGAAGCATGGGTGATGAATGTTGCAGCGAGGAGAAGGCTGGAGGCATGGAGATGTCATGTCTGAGGGCAATGTGTTGTGTGAATATAATGCAGAGAATTCGTAGTTTGGAAGTTAGGAGGAGGTGCGGGATTACCAAAACTGTTGTCCAGAGGGCTGAGGAAGGGTTGTTGAGGTGGTTCGGACATTTAGAGAGAATGGAGCGAAACAGAATGACTTCAAGAGTGTATCAGTCTGTAGTGGAAGGAAGGCGGAGTAGGGATTGGCCTAGGAAAGGTTGGAGGGAGGGAGTAAAGGAGGTTTTGTGTGCGAGTGGCTTGGACTTCCAGCAGGCATGCGTGAGCGTTTTTGATAGGAGTGAATGGAGACAAATGGTTTTTAATACTTGACGTGCTGTTGGAGTGTGAGCAAAGTAACATTTATGAAGGGATTCAGGGAAACCGGCAGGCTGGACTTGAGTCCTGGAGATGGGAAGTACAGTGCCTGCACTCTGAAGGAGGGGTGTTAATGCTGCAGTTTAAAAACTGTAGTGTAAAGCACCCTTCTGGCAAGACAGTGATGGAGTGAATGATGGTGAAAGTTTTTCTTTTACGGGCCATCCTGCCTTGGTGGGAATCGGCCAGTGTGATAATAAAATATATATATATATATATATATATATATATATATATATATATATATATATATATATATATATATATATATATATATATATATATATATATATATGTCGTGCCGAATATGTAAAACTGGTCAATTAGCAAGAACTCATTTAAAATTAAGTCCTCTCCGAAATTTTCTCTTATACGTTTAAAGATATATTTTTTTTCATTAATGTTAATGTAATTTTTTTTAATTTTGCACCAAAATAATCTTAGAAAACTTACCTAACCTTATTATAACAAGAACAATTTATTTTAGCCTAACCCAACTAAATATATTTTAGATTTGTTTACAATAATTTAATACTAAACAAACACAACGAAATATATTTTTTTCGTTAGGTTCAGAATGATTTTGGCGAAATTTTGCATACACAAATTTTCGCCGGTCCTATATTGCAGGATGAGCGTTGGTATTTAAGCCAAGATCGCAAGTTCTGCCTATTCGGCACGACATATATATATATATATATATATATATATATATATACATATATATATATATATATATATATATATATATATATATATATATATATATATATATATATATACATATATATATATATATATATATATATATATATATATATATATATATATATATATATATATATATATATATATATACATATATATATATATATATATATATATATATATATATATATATATATATATATATATATATATATATATATATATATATATATATATATATATATATATATATATATATATATTTATATATATCTTTATATATATATTTATATATGCAAAACAACCACTCTGAAAGAATAGAGAAATTCCAAGCGCTTTCGTGACTACTCACATTATCAAGGAACTATGAAAGTAAAGCATCCAAGGAAGCTATATAAGGGGGTCTGGCCAGCACCTCACTATCAGATCCCACAACGGTTAAACACGTGACGCGCGCCGACCCAACTTGGATAGGTCCTTTGCACAACTCACCCACAAACTATTCTACCCAAGAAAATTTTAAAATTATTATTTGTCCAGTGTATTATTAAATTCTTCCCAAATTCTTTTAATTATAAATGGATCTAATTTATATAAACCAAAGGAAATATTCATATTATTGTCAAAACTGCTTTTTATGAAACAAGATTCAATTATATTCCTGTCGACCATGGACTTGCTTGATACTACTTTCTCAACTTTTTGAAAATCAATTGGATGGTTGAAATCTCTTACATGAATAAATAGAGCATTGGAATCTTGTCCAGTTCTAATGCTATAATTATGTTGTTTTAATCTTAGTTCGAGATTTTTACCAGTTTGACCGTAATAAACTTTATCGCAAATTTTACAAGGAATCTTATAGACACATCCATCAGCATTTTGGGGGGAATTCTTTATCAAAAGTTTTTTTACTGTATCAAGATTTTTGAATACAACTTTAATATTAAAAGTCTTAAGAAGAGAAGGCATATCAACCAAGTTTTCATGGAAAGGGAGAACCAACATATTTTTAGTTGAATAAGGCTGGTTGTCCTTTTTTGGATTGTAAAAAGTATTTCTAGCAACTTTAAAAGATTTATCAATTACATTTCTTGGGTATTTTAAATCATTACCTATTTCATAAATTTTGGATATTTCCTCATCTATGAACTCAGGACTACAAATTCGTAAAGCTCTCAAAAACATTGATGAGAAAACAGACAGTTTGACTCTATCTTGATGCGAGGAATAATAGTGGACATAGGAACAGTTATTTGTACGTTTTCTGTAAATTTTAAATTTGAATTCATTATTACCCTTAATAATTAAAACATCTAGAAAAGGCAATGAGTTATTTTCTTCAAACTCAACAGTAAAGTTTATAGAATGGGCTAAGCTATTTAATTTTCCAAGGAAATGGTGTATATCTACATTTTTGGGCATAAGACACAAAATATCATCAACATATCTGAACCATTTAGCTCTATTAGGGAGGATTGTGTTAAGCAACCTTGTTTCAAAAAATTAAATAAAAATATGTTGGTTCTTCCTTTCCATGAAAACTTGGTTGATATGCCTTCTCTTCTTAAGACTTTTAATATTAAAGTTGTATTCAAAAATCTTGATACAGTAAAAAAAACTTTTGATAAAGAATTCCCCCCAAAATGCTGATGGATGTGTCTATAAGATTCCTTGTAAAATTTGCGATAAAGTTTATTACGGTCAAACTGGTAAAAATCTCGAACTAAGATTAAAACAACATAAATATAGCATTAGAACTGGACAAGATTCCAATGCTCTATTTATTCATGCAAGAGATTTTAACCATCCAATTGATTTTCAAAAAGTTGAGAAAGTAGTATCAAGCAAGTCCATGGTCGACAGGAATATAATTGAATCTTGTTTCATAAAAAACAGTTTTGACAATAATATGAATATTTCATTTGGTTTATATAAATTAGATCCATTTATAATTAATAGAATTTGGGAATTTAATAATACACTGGACAAATAATAATTTTTAAATTTTCTTGGGTAGAATAGTTTGTGGGTGAGTTGTGCAAAGGACCTATCCAAGTTGGGTCGGCGCGCGTCACGTGTTTAACCGTTGTGGGATCTGATAGTGAGGTGCTGGCCAGACCCCTTATATAGCTTCCTTGGATGCTTTACTTTCATAGTTCCTTGATAATGTGAGTAGTCACGAAAGCGCTTGGAATTTCTTTATTCTTTCAGAGTGGTTGTTTTGCATATTTTGAAATCACCTGTTTACTGTGATCTTATTGCATATATATATATATATATATATATATATATATATATATGATGTAGGTAGTAGGTTGGTAGACAGCAACCACCCAGAGAAGTACTACCGTCCTGCCAGATGACTGTGAAAGAGAAACCTGTAACTGTTTTGCATGATGGTAGGATTGCTGGTTTCTTTTTCTGTCTCATAAACACGCTAGATAACAGGAATATCTTGCTTCTCCTACTTACACTTTGGTCACACTTCACAGACACGCACATGCAAATATATATATACATACATACATCTAGGTTTTTCTCCTTTTTCTAAATAGCTCTTGTTCTTCTTTATTTCTTCTATTGTCCATGGGGAAGTGGAAAAGAATCTTTCCTCCTTAAGCCATGCGTGTCGTATGAGGCGACTAAAATGCCTGGAGCGATGGGCTAGTAACCCCTTCTCCTGTAGATATTTACTAAAAAAGAGAAGAAGAAAAACTTTATAAAACTGGGATGCTTGAATGTGCGTGGATGTAGTGCGGATGACAAGAAACAGATGATTGCTGATGTTATGAATGAAAAGAAGTTGGATGTCCTGGCCCTAAGCGAAACAAATCTGAAGGGGGTAGGGGAGTTTCGATGGGGGGAAATAAATGGGATTAAATCTGGAGTATCTTAGAGAGTTAGAGCTAAGGAAGGGATAGCAGTAATGTTGAAGGATCAGTTACGAAAGGAGAAAAGAGAATATGAATGTGTAAATTCAAGAATTATGTGGATTAAAGTAAAGGTTGGATGCGAAAAGTGGGTCATAATAAGCGTGTATGCACCTGGAGAAGAGAGGAATGTAGAGGAGAGAGAGAGATTTTGGGAGATGTTAAGTGAATGCATAGGAACCTTAGAACCAAGTGAGAGAGTAATTGTGGTAGGGGACCTGAATGCTAAAGTAGGAGAAACTTTTAGAGAGGGTGTGGTAGGTAAGTTTGGGGTGCCAGGTGTAAATGATGATGGGAGCCCTTTGATTGAACTTTGTATAGAAAGGGGTTTAGTTATAGGTAATACATATTTTAAGAAAAAGAGGATAAATAAGAGTACAAGATATGATGTGGGCCGAAATGAGCGTAGTTTGTTGGATTATGTATTGGTAGATAAAAGACTGTTGAGTAGACTTCAGGATGTACATGTTTATAGAGGGGCCACAGACATCAGATCACTTTTTAGTTGTAGCTACACTGAGAGTAAAAGGTAGATGGGATACAAGGAGATTAGAAGCATCAGGGAAGAGAGAGGTGAAAGTATATAAACTAAAAGAGGAGGCAGTTAGGGTAAGATATAAACAGCTATTGGAAGATAGATGGGCTACTGAGAGCATAGGCAATGGGGTCGAAGAGGTATGGGGTAGGTTTAAAAATGTAGTGTTAGAGTGTTCAGCAGAAGTTTGTTGTTACAGGAAAGTGGGTGCGGGAGGGAAGAGGAGCGATTGGTGGAATGATGATGTAAAGGGAGAAAAAGTTAGCATATGAGAAGTTTTTACGAAGTAGAAGTGATGCAAGGAGGGAAGAGTATATGGAGAAAAAGAGAGAGGTTAAGAGAGTGGTGAAGCAATGTAAAAAGAGAGCAAATGAGAGAGTGGGTGAGATGTTATCAACAAATTTTGTTGAAAATAAGAAAAAGTTTTGGAGTGAGATTAACAAGTTAAGGAAGCCTAGAAAACAAATGGATTTGTCAGTTAAAAATAGGAGAGGAGAGTTATTAAATGGAGAGTTAGAGGTATTGGGAAGATGGAGGGAATATTTTGAGGAATTGTTAAATGTTGATGAAGATAGGGAAGCTGTGGTTTCGTGTATAGGGCAAGGAGGAATAACATTTTGTAGGAGTGAATAAGAGCCAATTGTGAGTGTGGGGAAAATTCGTGAGGCAGTAGGTAAAATGAAAGGGGGTAAGGCAGCCGGGATTGATGGGATGAAGATTGAAATGTTAAAAGCAGGTGGGGATATAGTTTTGGAGTGGTTGGTGCAATTATTTAATAAATGCATGGAAGAGGGTAAGGTACCTAGAGATTGGCAGAGAGCATGCATAGTTCCTTTGTATAAAGGCAAAGGGGACAAAAGAGAGTGCAAAAATTATAGGGGGATAAGTCTGTTGAGTATACCTGGTAAAGTGTATGATAGAGTTATTTTTGAAAGAATTAAGAGTAAGACGGAGAATAGGATAGCAGATGAACAAGGAGGCTTAAGGAAAGGTAGGGGGTGTGTGGACAAGGTGTTTACAATGAAACATATAAGTGAACAGTCCTCCAACCGGAGGGCCCAAGAGAGAAGATAGAAGAATGAAGAAGACGATCGACACCCCCGCCCCGGGGGCCACCGCCGGGTCACCATCTGGAGAAGACCCGGGCCGGAAGTACCGGCAAATCTTTAATGAATGAATGAATGAAGTGAACAGTATTTAGATAAGGCTAAAGAGGTTTTTGTGACATTTATGGATTTGGAAAAGGCGTATCACAGAGTGGATAGGGAGGCAGTGTGGCAGATGTTGCAGGTGTATGGTACAGGAGGTAGGTTACTGAAAGCAGTGAAGAGTTTTTACGAGGATAGGGAGGCTCAAGTTAGAGTATGCAGGAAAGAGGGAGATTATTTCCCAATAAAAGTAGGCCTTATACAAGGATGTGTGATGTCACCGTGGTTGTTTAATATATTTATAGATGGGATTGTAAGAGAAGTAAATGCGAGGGTCTTGGCAAGAGGCGTGGAGTTAATAGATAAAGAATCACACATAAAGTGGGAGTTGTCACAGTTGCTCTTTGCTGATGACACTGTGCTCTTGGGAGATTCTGAAGAGAAGTTGCAGTGGTTGGTGGATGAATTTGGTAGGGTATGCAAAAGAAAAAAATTAAAAGTGAATACAGGAAAGAGTAAGGTTATGAGGATAACAAAAAGATTAGGTGATGAAAGATTGGATATCAGAATGGAGGGAGAGAGTATGGAGGAGGTGAATGCATTCAGATATTTGGGAGTGGACGTGTCAGCGGATGGGTCTATGAAAGATGAGGTGAATCATAGAACTGATGAGGGGAAAAGGGTGAGTGGTTCACTTAGGAGTCTGTGGAGACAAAGAACTTTGTCCATGGAGGCAAAGAAGGGGATTGTATGAGAGTATAGTTTTACCAACGCTCTTATATGGGTGTGAAGCATGGGTGATGAATGTTGCAGCGAGGAGAAGGCTGGAGGCAGTGGAGATGTCATATCTGAGGGCAATGTGTGGTGTGAATATAATGCAGTGAATTCGTAGTTTGGAAGTTAGGAGGGGGTGCGGGATTACCAAAACTGTTGTCCAGAGGGCTGAGGAAGGGTTGTTGAGGTGGTTCGGACATTTAGAGAGAATGGAGCGAAACAGAATGACTTCAAGAGTGTATCAGTCTGAAGTGGAAGGAAGGCGGGGTAGGGGTAGGCCTAGGAAAGGTTGGAGGGAGGGAGTAAAGGAGGTTTTGTGTGCGAGTGGCTTGGACTTCCAGCAGGCATGCGTGAGCGTGTTTGATAGGAGTGAATGAAGACAAATGTTTTTTTAATACTTGACGTGCTGTTGGAGTGTGAGCAAAGTAACATTTATGAAGGGATTCAGGGAAACCGGCAGGCCGGACTTGAGTCCTGGAGATGGGAAGTACAGTGCCTGCACTCTGAAGGAGGAGTGTTAATGTTGCAGTTTAAAAACTGTAGTGTAAAACACCCTTCTGGCAAGACAGTGATGAAGTGAATGATGGTGAAAGTTTTTCTTTTTCGGGCCACCCTGCCTTGGTGGAAATCGGCCAGTGTGTTAATAAATAAATATATATATATATATATATATATATATATATATATATATATATATATATATATATATATATATATATATATATATATATATATATATATATGTCGTGCCGAATAGGCAGAACTTGCGATCTTGGCTTAAATAGCAACGCTCACCTTACCATATAGGACAAGTGAAAATTTGTGTATGTAATAATTTCGCCAAAATCATTCTGAACCTAACGAAAAAAATATATTTCACTGTGTTTGTTTAGTATTAAATTATTGTAAACAAATCTGAAATATATTTAGTTGGGTTAGGCTAAAATAAATTGCGCTTGTTATAATAAGGTTAGGTAAGTTTTCTAAGTTCCTTTTGGTGCAAAATTATAAAATTTTACATCATCATTAATGAAAAAAATATATCTTTAAACGTATAAGAGAAATTTTTTGGAAAGGACTTAATTTTAAATGAATTCTTGGTAATTGACCAGTTTTACATATTCGGCACGACATATCTATATATATATATATATATATATATATATATATATATATATATATATATATATATATATATATCTATATATATATATATATATATATATATATATATATATATATAATATATATATATATATATATATATATATATATATATATATATATTTATATATATATATACATATATATATATATTTATATATATATATATATACATATATATATATATATATATATATATATATATATATATATATATATATATATATATATATATATATATATATATATATATATATATATTATATATATATATATATATATATATATATATATATATATATATATATATATATATATATTTATATATATATATATATATATATATATATATATATATATATATATATATATATATATATATATACATATATATATATATATATATATATATATATATATATATATATATATATATATATATATATATATATATATGTCGTGCCGAATATGTAAAACTGGTCAATTAGCAAGAACTCATTTAAAATTAAGTCCTTTCTGAAATTTTCTCTTATACGTTTAAAGATATATTTTTTTCATCAATGTTATTATAAAAATTTATAATTTTGGACCAAAAGAATCTTAGAAAACTTACCTAACCTTATTATAACAAGTGTAATTTATTTTAGCCTAACAGAACTAAATATATTTTAAATACATTTACAATAATTTAGTACTAAACAAACGCAATCAAATATATTTTTTTCGTTAGGTTCAGAATGATTTTGGCGAAATTATTGCATACACAAATTTTCACTTGTCCTATATGGCAAGATGAACGTTGCTATTTAAGCCATGATCGCAAGTTCTGCCTATTCGGCACGACATATATATATATATATATATATATATATATATATATATATATATATATATATATATATATATATATATATATATATATATATATATATATATATATATATATATATATATATATATATATATATATATATATATATAATGTATATATATGTCGTGCCGAATATGTAAAACTGGTCAATTAGCAAGAACTCATTTAAAATTAAATCCTTTCTAAAATTTTCTCTTACACGTTTAAAGATATATATATTTTTATTAATGTTAATGTAAAAAATTTTAATTTTGCACCAAAAGAATCTTAGAAAACTTACCTAACCTTATTATAACAAGAGCAATTTATTTTAGCCTAACCCAACTAAATATATTTTAGATTTGTTTACAGTAATTTAATACTAAACAAGCACAGTGAAATATATTTTTTTCGTTAGGTTCAGAGTGATTTTGGCGAAATTATTGCATACACAAATTTTCACTTGTCCTATATGGCAAGATGAGCGTTGCTTTTTAAGGCAAGATCGCAAGTTCTGCCTATTCGGCACGACATATATATATATATATATATATATATATATATATATATATATATATATATATATATAATATGTATATATATTGGGAGGGACCACCTCTGGACTGGGGACCCTCATCCTTACAGAAAAAAAGAGACATACTTCAGGAAAAACTCGAGATTCTCCCGGTAGGATTTTCTTCCACCAACCCCTATGTTCTATATTCTAAGTGGACTTTATTTAAAGAGAAATACATTAAGAAAAATACAATATGGAGAAGAACAACATAAATAACATCTCAGAATCTACATCTCAAAATATATATATATATATATATATATATATATATATATATATATATATATATATATATATATATATATATATATATATATATATATATATGCAATAAAATCACAGTAAACAGGTGATTTCAGAATATGCAAAACAACCACTATTAAAGAATAGAGAAATTCCAAGCACTTTCGTGACTACACACATTATCAAGGAACTATGAAAGTAAAGCATCCAAGGAAGGTATATAAGAGGTCTGGCCAACACCTCACTATCAGATGCCACAACGGTTAAACACCTGACGCGCGCCGGCCCAACTGGACAGGTCCTTTGCACAACCCACCAACAAACTATTCTACCCTTGTAAAATTTGCGATAAAGTTTATTACGGTCAAACGTAAAAATCTCGAACTAAGATTAAAACAACATAAATATAGCATTAGAACTGGACGAGATTCCAATGCTCTATTTATTCATGTAAGAGATTTTAACCATCCAATTGATTTTCAAAAAGTTGAGAAAGAAGTATCAAGCAAGTCCATGGTCGACAGGAGTATAATTTGAATCTTGTTTCATAAAAAGCAGTTTTGACAATAATATGAATATTTCCTTTGGTTTGTATAAATTAGATCCATTTATAATTAATAGAATTTGGGAAGGATTTAATAATACACTGGACAAATAATAATTTTAAAAATTTTCTTGGGTAGAATAGTTTGTGGGTTGTGCAAAGGACCTGTCCAGTTGGGCCGGCACGCGTCAGGTGTTTAACCGTTGTGGGATCTGATAGTGAGGTGTTGGCCAGACCCCTTATATACCTTCCTTGGATGCTTTACTTTCATAGTTCCTTGATAATGTGAGTAGTCACGAAAGCGCTTGGAATTTCTCTATTCTTTCATAGTGATTGTTTTGTATATTCTGAAATCACCTGTTTACTGTGATCTTATTGCATATATATATATATATATATATATATATATATATATATATATATATATATATATATATATATATATATATATATATATATATAATGTCGTGCCGATTAGGCAAAACTGGTCAATTAGTAAGAACTCATTTAAAATTAAGTCCTTTCTAAAAATTTCTCTTTTACGTTTAAAGATATATTTTTTCATTTATGTTAATGCAAAAATTTGCAATTTTGCACCAAAAGAATCCTAGAAAACTTACTTAACCTTATTATAACAAGCGCAATTTATTTTAGCCTAACCCGCGTAAATATATTTTAAATACGTTTACGGTAATTTAATACTAAACAAACACAATGAAATGTATTTTTTTTCGTTAGGTTTAGAATGTTATTTGCGAAATTATTGCATACACAAATTTTTGCTTGTCATATATGGCAAGATGAGCGTTGCTATTTAAGCCAAGATCTCAAGTTCTGCCTATTCGGGAAGAGGAAGAGACAAGAGGATTCTGTTGTTGATTCTCGCCTCGGCAGGTCACAGCTCTCCTTACTCAGTATCCCTACGATCCCCGTTGGGGAGGGGAACCTTTACCAGCGTCGTCTTCGCCTTGACTTGCAGGATGAGCTACGCAAATCGTGTAAAGATCAAGCCAAAACGTGGTACCGTTGATGATTCAACGAAACTTGCTCTTGCAACTTTCGTTCAGGGAGCAATGTATGTGAAATTCAACGCTATTCTGTCACTCAAAGAAGCTTTCATTGTCGTGTGTCACGATGATGCTGAAGCAGAGAGGATACTTACTACAAAAGCCACCACTACTCTTACTGCTCAAGGATTTACTGTTATATCCTCTCATGCCCACAGGGCAAGGAAATCAGTATTCCTGAAAAAAACTGGACAAGATTTTGACTTCTCAACCAAATGCTGAACTCAAGTCATCTATTGAAACTCAAAATACTTGGGCTACGGTCGACAGCATCGCAAAAAACTCGAATGCATCGTCTATGCTTAAGGTCATCTTTACCGACGTGAACATGGCTGCCACTGCTCTGAACGAAGGTCTTGCTGTTTACTACTACTACATCAGTCCCACCTACATAGAAGCAGAGAGATACCACTACATCCAACATTGCTGGAACTGTTATTCTTATCTTCACACCACCAAAGCATGTCCAGTAAAAGACAAGAAGTTCTGCACTACATGTGGTAGTGAGGGACACACCTTCAGTTCCTGTACCGCCGCTGCTCCAACACAACCAGCGTGTTTAAACTGCAAGAGTAATGATCACCATACACTGGCAACAAAATGTCCTACAAGAAAGGATATTATGAAGAAAACACAAGATGCAGCAAAGAAAAAATCTACTAACAACACACCAACGTATGCCGCAATTGCAAAATTACAAGCAGACACTACAAAATTACTTCAAGCATCTACTCAGCCCGCCTCCACCACCACCACTATCACTCCTCCAACATGTGACATAACGAAGATCCACTATTGTCTACTATACACTCACATGCAGAACATGGCTGTACCTGGATCCTTTAACTCTACCATCAACGAGTTATTTGCACTAAATAACATGCCATCATTTACATTTCCAGCATCTCCACCTTCTGAAGAAATTCTCAAATTCACCAAGGACTTAATCACCACCTCTTCTGCAGTAGCTCCATTACCACCACCAACTAGTGACGTCACTCCAACACCATCCAATGAGCAGCCTCCACCGCCACCACTCCTCATTGAATTCCACCAATCAGAAGCCATGCCACCAGAAACGTCTAATTCATCTGCTGAAGTTGACAACGAATTTTCACTTCCAGCTACAACGCAACTTAACAAGAAAAACCAACACTATCTTACGACTCTCGACATGATGAAGATGCAGATGAAGATACTGACAAATACTGTACATGGCATGGAATCAACTTCCACACTACAGAAAAATATTCTCAAGATATGGTGTTTTCTGAACTCCACTCTCACCTCATCCAAAAGAAAGTCAAGTTCACCATCGATTCATCTCGCAGAAATGGTACAGTGGAACTTTCTACAGCACATTGAAGAAAGATCTCAAGATTCCCACTTTCAACACTTGCTAACACGTCTAGATATCATCCCTGTACAACGATTAAACGTCTTCAAAATGGAACTGTATTCCTCAAGCCAATACACATCGTAAAACAACGCCACAACTCCAAGTAACCACCAAACCTCTATGAACTGACCAATCAACGATGAGCTTTTCCCTTGTCACCTGCTGCCACCTATCACCATCAAGTCGCAGTTATCATCCATCCAGCAAGATGCAGTCAGCACCTGCACAGTTCCTATTGCCTTCTACATCGTCTTAGTCAATGTTTCTCCAGGCTTAGCAGTTGGGTTTAGCCCTGACTCTTCTTTCTTCGACTCAAGACATTCCTCTCACAGTCTATTCTTCGCCCTGTCCCCACTTTCCCCTCGCCCCTAGTGGGTCCTTACATGTGAGTCCTCGTTCGTTCGTTCGTGCCTATTCGGCACCATATATATATATATATATATATATATATATATATATATATATATATATATATATATATATATATATATATATATATATATATATATATATATGGAGTGTAGAGGGAGTATGGAAGAAATGAATGTTTTCAGATATTTTGGAGTTGACTTGTCACCAGAAGGGATTATGAAGGATGAGGTTAACTATAGAACTGATGAGGGGAAAAAGGTGAGTGGTGCATTGACTTATATGTGGAGACAAAAAAAGTTGTCCATGGAGGCAAAGAAAGGAATGTATAAGAGTATAGTGGTACCAACTCTCTTATATGAATGAGAAGCTTGGGTTGTGAATGCTGCCGCGAGAAGGCGGTTGGAGGCAGTGGAGATGTCTTGTCTAAGGGCAATGTGAGGTGTAAATATTATGCAGAGAAATCGGAGTGTGGAAATTAGGTGTGAAGTTATTAAAAGTATTAGTGAGAGAGCTGAAGAGGGGTTGTTGAGGTGGTTTGGTCATTTAGAGAGAATGGATCAAAGTAGAATGACTTGGAGAGCGTATGAATCTGTAGGGGAAGGAACACTGGGTAGGGGTTGTCCTCCAAAAGGTTTGAAAGTAGGGGTAAAGAAGGTTTTGTGGGAGAGGGCCCCTCAAGGAAGGTAAATTGATGTTGGTGAGGGGCTCTTGATTTAGGGAATTGGATGTGTGCTCCAGTTCCCCGAATTAAGCCTGAATACCTCCCACATCCCCCCCCAGGCGCTGTATAATCCTCCGGGTTTAGCGCTTCCCCCTTGATTATAATAATAATGTGGGAGAGGGGCTTTCACTTCCAGCAAGCATGTTTGAGCGTGTTAGATAGGAGAGAATGGAGACGAATGGTTTCTGGACCTGACGAGCTGTTGGAGTGTGAGCAGGGTAATATTTAGTGAAGGAATTCAGGGAAACCGGTTATTTTTATATAGCCGGACTTGAATACTGGAAATAGGAAGTACAATGTTAAATGAGGGGTTTGGGATATTGGCAGTTTGGAGCGGTATGTTATATATCTTTATATATGCTTTTAAACTGTTGTATCTGGGCACCTCTGCAAAGACAATAATTATGTGTGTGTTGAATGATGGTGAAAGTATTTTCTTTTTGGGTCACCCTGCCTCGGTGGGAGACGGCCTGCTTGTTATATATATATATATATATATATATATATATATATATATATATATATATATATATATATATATATATAGAGAGAGAGAGAGAGAGAGAGAGAGAGAGAGAGAGAGAGAGAGATGAGTCTATAAAGGATGAGGTGAGTCATAGAAATGATGAGGGGAAAAGGGTGAGTGGTGTACTTAGGAGTCTGTGGAGACAAAGAATTTTGTCTGTGGAAGCAAAGAGGGGAATGTATGAGAGTATAGTTATACCAACACTCTTATATGGGTGTGAAGCATGGGTTTTGAATGTTGCAACGAGGAGAAGGCTAGAGGCAGTGGAGATGTCAGGTCTGAGGGTAATGTGTGGTGTGAATATAATGCAGAGAATTCGTAGTTTGGAAATTAGGAGGTGCGGGATTACCAAAACTATTATCTAGAGGGCTGAGGAGGGGTAGATGAGGTGGTTCGGACATGTAGATAGAATGAAACGAAACAGAATGACTTCGAGAGTGTATAAATCTGTAGCGGAGGGAAGGCTGGGTAGGGGGTCGGCCGTGGAAGGTTGGAGGGAGGGGGTAAAGAAGGTTTTGTGTGCAAGGGACTTGGATTTCCAGCAAGCATGCGTGAGCGTATTTGATAGGAGTGAATGGAGACAAATGGTTTTTCATACTTGACGTACTGTTGGAGTGTGAGCAAAGTAACAATTATGAAGGGATTCATGGAAACCGGCAAGCCTGACTTGAGTCCTGGAGATGGGAAGTACAGTGTTTGCACTCTGAAGGAGGGGTGTTACTGTTGCAGTTTTATAACTGTAGTGTAAAGCAGCCCTCTGGCAAGACAATGATAGAGTGAATGATGATGAAAATTTTTCTTTTTCGGGCCACCCTGCCTTGGTGGGAATCGGCCAATGTGTTAATAATATTAATATTAATATTAATATATATATATATATATATATATATATATATATATATATATATATATATATATATATATATATATATATATATATATATATACAAGGAATTCGCAAGAGCCGGCGAGCGAAATATACACAAACACTGATCTCTGGCTGAAGGAGACTCGAACCTTGGAACAAGGCACGCAGTGCTTTACCAATCTACCCACACTGGACAGTACCTTGGAGTCCAGCTTGCCAGAGATCAGTGTTTGTGGATATTTCGCCTGCTCTTGCGAATTCCTTGCATTGTTAATATCTCTAGTAAGGCTGATGCATGCAGGGGATGAGATGAAAAGCTGTAAGCCTTCTCCCTGAAAGCTGGCTGCCTTGGATCAGTGTAGCGCAAGCTGGACTCCAAGGTATTGTCCAGTGTGGGTAGATTGGTAAAGCACTGCATACCTTGTTCCAATACTCGTAGGTTCGAGTCTCCTTCAGGCAGAGATCAGTGTTTATATATATATATATATATATATATATATATATATATATATATATATATATATATATATATATATATATATATGTTATATATATATATATATATATATGTTATATATATATATATATATGTTATATATATATATAACTTAGAAACATCACTTAACATAACTTAAACTAGTGTAATTAATGATTTCATGGACTTCATTGTGTCTCGCATGCCATCCCTTGGTTTTGGAACAGGTTAGAACATAAAGTCCATATTTTTCGGCTTGTGCATCGCCACAAATACACACATAATTTTTGTGAGTTGGGGCAGAAAGGTGGAGAGCCATCGCAATACGGAGGGTCTGTGAGTCGAGGTGTGTGTTCATTGCCGAAAGGGGAACTGTTAGGAGGAAGTCCCCAGAGTGATGTGCAGTCACAGTTTGGAGACAGGTAGTCTCCCTGTTAGACGTTGCGGCCCTGATTATGTTGTTATGCACCTATTCAGCAATGAACTGGACTATTTGTAATAGTGCTGCTCTGGGTTTTGGCGCTGAGGCAACGAGTCTCTCCCACTCGGCCAAGAGGTACAGTTGATGTTCAGATTAAACATTAGAATGCGAAAGAAATGTAATTTAAGTGGCTTTGTCCGTAGAATGACGGAGCATATTGAGTACCTCAGAAATAGTCTTTAGGGTTTAAAAGAATTGTGTGAAACACACTAAACATCAAGTGAGCGGCAATGATGTGGGGGATAACACCTTGTTAATGAAAGACTGCAGATGAGAATGGCTAGACTGACTGAAGCTGGCAGTAATTCAGATAACGCTTTACAACGGTGGTGTGCAGAATAGCAACAGCAAACCACACCTGGTTCCACTCCTGTCAGTTAAGAATAGGAAATTGAGGTTACACTGGGCTCCTGCTCACTAAAACTGGACAGATGAAGATTGAAAAAACGTCACTTGGTCTGACGAATCGCTATTCCTGTTGCGGCATGCAGAAGATAGGTTTAGAATTTGGCGTAAACCTATGGGATGAGGTGGAACGAGACATTCATAGCATGAATGTGTAGCCGACAAATCTGCAACAGCTGCGTGATGATATGTCAACATTTACCAGAAACTCCAAGGAATATTTCCAGCCTCTTTTTGTATCCATGCCACGAAAAATTCAGGTTGTTTTGGGGGCATAGGGAGGTCTTACGCAGTACCAGAAGGGTGTATCTAGTAAAGTGTCTATTGAGTGTATATATAGAAGACATATATCGAAAGAGAAAGAGGGGGACAGCATACGCAATAGGTCAATAATCCGATCCATTAATCAGTTGCTAAAACAACAAATATAATAGAAAATTTCAGTATGTTAATATGTGACAGCCATTCAAAGAACGAAATTAAAATAAAATAATAATGACAGAAATATGTAAATGTACTTTGATTTCTTATTGCTTTTAGTTTTGTATTTATGAAGTTACCATGAATTATCTGGAAAAACATGTGGTGAAAAAGTCGACCCCATAAGGATAATCCAGATTTTGTTTTCCACCTCTAAATCCTTACTTGAATAGGGAAATAGGGAAATATAATAAAAAGAACCCAGTTTTTTTTTATTTAGTCCTAATGGCTCAGTGTTCTGTGTATGTTCATGTTCATTGTTAAAGATTTTGGGTCTCATGCATGCTCATGCTCGATGTAAATGGTTTAGGGTCCTGTGCATGTTTATGTTCAGTGTACATGGTTTAGGGTCCTGTACATGCTCATGTTCAGTGTACATGGTTTAGGGTCCTGTACATGCTCATGTTCAGTGTAGATGGTTTAGGGTCTTGTACATGCTCATGTTCAGTGTAGATGGTTTAGGGTCCTGTACATGCTCATGTTCAGTGTAGATGGTTTAGGGTCTTGTACATGCTCATGTTCAGTGTAGATGGTTTAGGGTCCTGTACATGCTCATGTTCAGTGTAGATGGTTTAGGGTCCTGTACATGCTCATGTTCAGTGTAGATGGTTTAGGATCCTGTACATGCTCATGTTCAGTGTAGATGGTTTAGGGTCCTGTACATGCTCATGTTCAGTGTGGATGGTTTAGGGTCCTGTACATGCTCATGTTCAGTGTAGATGGTTTAGGGTCTTGTACATGCTCATGTTCAGTGTGGATGGTTTAGGGTCCTGTACATGCTCATGTTCAGTGTAGATGGTTTAGGATCCTGTACATGCTCATGTTCAGTGTAGATGGTTTAGGGTCCTGTACATGCTCATGTTCAGTGTAGATGGTTTAGGATCCTGTACATGCTCATGTTCAGTGTAGATGGTTTAGGGTCCTGTAAATGCTCATGTTCAGTGTAGATGGTTTAGGGTCCTGTACATGCTCATGTTCAGTGTAAATGGTTTAGGGTCCTGTACATGCTAATGTTCAGTGTAGATGGTTTAGGGTCCTGTACATGCTCATGTTCAGTGTAGATGGTTTAGGGTCCTGTACATGTTCATGTTCAGTGTAGATGGTTTAGGGTCCTGTACATGCTCATGTTCAGTGTAGATGGTTTAGGGTCCTGTACATGCTCATGTTCAGTGTGGATGGTTTAGGGTCCTGTACATGCTCATGTTCAGTGTAGATGGTTTAGGGTCCTGTACATGCTCATGTTCAGTGTAGATGGTTTAGGGTCCTGTACATGCTCATGTTCAGTGTAGATGGTTTAGGGTCCTGTACATGCTCATGTTCAGTGTAGATGGTTTAGGGTCCTGTACATGCTCATGTTCAGTGTAGATGGTTTAGGGTCCTGTACATGCTCATGTTCAGTGTGGATGGTTTAGGGTCTTGTACATGCTCATGTTCAGTGTAGATGGTTTAGGGTCCTGTACATGCTCATGTTCAGTGTGGATGGTTTAGGGTCTTGTACATGCTCATGTTCAGTGTAGATGGTTTAGGGTCCTGTACATGCTCATGTTCAGTGTGGATGGTTTAGGGTCTTGTACATGCTCATGTTCAGTGTAGATGGTTTAGGGTCCTGTACATGCTCATGTTCAGTGTAGATGGTTTAGGGTCCTGTACATGCTCATGTTCAGCGTAGATGGTTTAGGATCCTGTACATGCTCATGTTCAGTGTAGATGGTTTAGGGTCCTGTACATGCTCATGTTCAGTGTGGATGGTGTAGGGTTCTGTACATGCTCATGTTCAGTGTAGATGGTTTAGGGTCCTGTACATGCTCATGTTCAGTGTAGATGGTTTAGGGTCCTGTATATGCTCATGTTCAGTGTAGATGGTTTAGGGTCCTGTACATGCTCATGTTCAGTGTAGATGGTTTAGGATCCTGTACATGCTCATGTTCAGTGTAGATGGTTTAGGGTCCTGTACATGCTCATGTTCAGTGTAGATGGTTTAGGATCCTGTACATGCTCATGTTCAGTGTAGATGGTTTAGGGTCCTGTACATGCTCATGTTCAGTGTAGATGGTTTAGGATCCTGTACATGCTCATGTTCAGTGTAGATGTTTTAGGGTCCTGTACATGCTCATGTTCAGTGTAGATGGTTTAGGGTCCTGTACATGCTCATGTTCAGTGTAGATGGTTTAGGGTCCTGTACATGCTCATGTTCAGTGTAGATGGTTTAGGATCCTGTACATGCTCATGTTCAGTGTAGATGGATTAGGGTCCTGTACATGCTCATGTTCAGTGTAGATGGTTTAGGATCCTGTACATGCTCATGTTCAGTGTAGATGGTTTAGGGTCCTGTACATGCTCATGTTCAGTGTAGATGGTTTAGGATCCTGTACATGCTCATGTTCAGTGTAGATGGTTTAGGGTCCTGTACATGCTCATGTTCAGTGTAGATGGTTTAGGGTCCTGTACATGCTCATGTTCAGTGTAGATGGTTTAGGGTCCTGTACATGCTCATGTTCAGTGTAGATGGTTTAGGGTCCTGTACATGCTCATGTTCAGTGTAGATGGTTTAGGGTCCTGTACATGCTCATGTTCAGTGTAGATGGTTTAGGGTCCTGTACATGCTCATGTTCAGTGTAGATGGTTTAGGGTCCTGTACATGCTCATGTTCAGTGTAGATGGTTTAGGGTCCTGTACATGCTCATGTTCAGTGTAGATGGTTTAGGGTCCTGTACATGCTCATGTTCAGTGTAGATGGTTTAGGGTCCTGTACATGCTCATGTTCAGTGTAGATGGTTTAGGGTCCTGTACATGCTCATGTTCAGTGTAGATGGTTTAGGGTCCTGTACATGCTCATGTTCAGTGTAGATGGTTTAGGATCCTGTACATGCTCATGTTCAGTGTAGATGGTTTAGGGTCCTGTACATGCTCATGTTCAGTGTAGATGGTTTAGGGTCCTGTACATGCTCATGTTCAGTGTAGATGGTTTAGGATCCTGTACATGCTCATGTTCAGTGTAGATGGTTTAGGGTCCTGTACATGCTCATGTTCAGTGTAGATGGTTTAGGGTCCTGTACATGCTCATGTTCAGTGTAGATGGTTTAGGGTCCTGTACATGCTCATGTTCAGTGTGGATGGTTTAGGGTCCTGTACATGCTCATGTTCAGTGTAGATGGTTTAGGGTCTTGTACATGCTCATGTTCAGTGTAGATGGTTTAGGGTCCTGTACATGCTCATGTTCAGTTTAGATGGTTTAGGGTCCTGTACATGCTCATGTTCAGTGTAGATGGTTTAGGGTCCTGTACATGCTCATGTTCAGTGTGGATGGTTTAGGGTCCTGTACATGCTCATGTTCAGTGTGGATGGTTTAGGGTCCTGTACATGCTCATGTTCAGTGTAGATGGTTTAGGGTCCTGTACATGCTCATGTTCAGTGTAGATGGTTTAGGGTCCTGTACATGCTCATGTTCAGTGTAGATGGTTTAGGGTCCTGTACATGCTCATGTTCAGTGTGGATGGTTTAGGGTCCTGTACATGCTCATGTTCAGTGTGGATGGTTTAGGGTCCTGTACATGCTCATGTTCAGTGTGGATGGTTTAGGGTCCTGTACATGCTCATGTTCAGTGTAGATGGTTTAGGGTCCTGTACATGCTCATGTTCAGTGTAGATGGTTTAGGGTCCTGTACATGCTCATGTTCAGTGTGGATGGTTTAGGTTCCTGTACATGCTCATGTTCAGTGTAGATGGTTTAGGGTCCTGTACATGCTCATGTTCAGTGTAGATGGTTTACGGTCCTGTACATGCTCATGTTCAGTGTGGATGGTTTAGGGTCCTGTACATGCTCATGTTCAGTGTAGATGGTTTAGGGTCCTGTACATGCTCATGTTCAGTGTGGATGGTTTAGGGTCCTGTACATGCTCATGTTCAGTGTGGATGGTTTAGGGTCCTGTACATGCTCATGTTCAGTGTGGATGGTTTAGGGTCCTGTACATGCTCATGTTCAGTGTAGATGGTTTAGGGTCCTGTACTTGCTCATGTTCTGTGTAGATGGTTTAGGGTCCTGTACATGCTCATGTTCACTGTAGATGGTTTAGGGTCCTGTACATGCTCATGTTCAGTGTAGATGGTTTAGGGTCCTGTACATGCTCATGTTCAGTGTAGATGGTTTAGGGTCCTGTACATGCTCATGTTCAGTGTAGATGGTTTAGGGTCCTGTACATGCTTATGTTCAGTGTAGATGGTTTAGGATCCTGTACATGCTCATGTTCAGTGTAGATGGTTTAGGATCCTGTACATGCTCATGTTCAGTGTAGATGGTTTAGGATCCTGTACATGCTCATGTTCAGTGTAGATGGTTTAGGGTCCTGTACATGCTCATGTTCAGTGTAGATGGTTTAGGGTCCTGTACATGCTCATGTTCAGTGTAGATGGTTTAGGGTCCTGTACATGCTCATGTTCAGTGTAGATGGTTTAGGGTCCTGTACATGCTCATGTTCAGTGTAGATGGTTTAGGGTCCTGTACATGCTCATGTTCAGTGTGGATGGTTTAGGGTCCTGTACATGCTCATCTTTAGTGGTAAAGTGGTAATGTTTGAAGTCCTGTGAATGCTCTTGTTTGTTTCTCATCTTGTTGAACATAAAAAAATATATTTCAATATTGTTGGACAAAGTTATCCCCAAAGGTTCTTTAATTTATTCGTCTTGCCTCTCCTAAAAATAACAAAGACGTGTGCACCATCTTAACATTAAAGGTCCATAACAATTGAAATATAAATGTACAAGGTCTTTGAAACTGTGATGTTAACATGGCTTTAAATCATCTATTTACGTTCCAAAATGTTGTGGAATGGAAGTGCGTGACTCAGCTATTAATAAGTACTGAATATTATAAAGTTCTATATTCGAATGGGTTATTCCGTGCATAGGCTAGTTAACGCTTGATTCTCCATCCACTAATCGGGGGTCTAATCTCTGAACAGCTATAGTGATCTTATTTAAGGCATTCCCTTTCAGTGTTTGCTATTAAAGAAATCATACGGTAGCCCGTGGCCTGGTGGCAAAAGCTCTCGCTTCACGCGCTTAGTGTCAGATTATATTCCCGGTAAGGATGATAACATTGTGCGTGTTTCCTTGCACCGGTTGTCCATATTCACCTGTTAGTAAAACTGGATACCTGGGTATTAGTAGACTAGTTTGGGTCTCATCCTGGGACAAAATTGACCTAATTTGCCGGAAATACTCTGCATAACAAGCGGCTTTCTTTATAGTAGTATGTCATTGATTTCAGCTAGGCCTGTATACCTTTGTAACGTTTTTGACTGCATAACGTAAATAAAAGTCTTGGCTCCTAGGGGGTAAACAATCTGCCTGGTCTAAGGACATTTAAATTATTACACACAAACCAGCCTAGGGCCAGATTGTAACTTCACAAAAATTATGAAGCAAATTTAAATGGTCAATGTACTATGAGGAAGGACACGTTGACAAATTAGGCACATATGCAACACTTGGGTATCTTTAATTAGAAAACGTTTTCCCACACAGTGGCTTCATCAGTCCATACAAAGGAGAATGGTGAAGGACAGGAGGAGTTTGAGGTAATCAGTTTCTCAGCTTTGAGTCAATGTAATCAGGCTGAGGGACTGATTACCTCAACCTCCTCCTGTTCTTTGTATGGACTGATGAAGCCACGAAGCCACTGTGTGACGAAAGGTTTCCTCATTAAAGATACCCAAGTGTTGCACATTAGCCAGTACTAACATTAGCTCACTAGCACACAGCTACTGCTACTAGTGAGTAAAACAAAGTATGTAGACAGAGTGGCTATATGACACCCCCTTCCCTTTCCTGCCAGCTAGTTAGCCTGTAGTCAAAACGTTATATATACTCTCCTAAACACAGGACCTTGCACACAATAGGGTCTAAAGGAAAATCGTGAGAGCATAACAACAATAAAATAACCAATGGCCTAGACTTTGCCAAAATACCAACCACTTACCTACACCACACCATGACGATTTGTTCCAGCCACCTCTGATCCCCTACTGCCCCACAGACATCTCACCTGCTCCTGTCCTGTCCTGGCTATTCTTCAGGACTAATACGTGTCCGGTTTCAGACTAAATCCTGTAAACTGGCGTTATATATGGAGCGTTTTTTCACACAGTATTCACCAATACACTGCGTAATAACCTTTTACATGTACTCGTAGGAATGAAGATATTATATTATATTAAACAAGAATGAATGATTAATAGTGAGCCTTAGTTTTAAATCTGAAGATAAATAAATTCAGAGTAGGACAGGTTAAACACACGTATACACTAGGACTTGGTGACAGAGCAGCAAGAGTCTTCCATTCATTGATGGCACTGGCATAATTAGGGTCCTGTATTCTTGTTGAGTCCCTGAGGTTGTCTGAAAGAATTTGTCTTATTAACTTGTTTGATGCTATGGAAGAGGACAGGAAAGTTGGTAGAGCAGACTGGGAGGATTTGCGTATTCCCAACCCCCGAAGCCTGACTGGGAGTGAGGTTTGCAACCACTGTCCATCTTCGAGGGAAAGATTCAATATACTCTCTTGCATGGTCTTGAGAAGAGAGTTATATTCCTTGAGTTTCGGACTGCTGAAGGCTGGGGAGCATCTCAGAAAGTAGGTAAGTTTTGGGACTGATAGGCACCTGGTGAGTAGGTAGAAGGCATCATGTGTATCGCTGTCTTTCATCCTGCCTTCCATCGTCCTCAGGTCTGAAACTTAAATTTCTAGGATCAGATCGATGGCTTTGGACCCAAGAAGAGCACCAAGGAGAGTACTGTTGGCTGGATCAATGGCTCGTGCTCCTGGTAAAATAGCGCTAATATTCTAGATCATCTGTCGATTGGTAGTAACTATTTCACATTTGGTGGGGTTTTAAGATAGGGTCACGCTTTCTCTCATGTCTTTAATTTTTATGATGTTCTCTAGGAGAGATTCTGTAGTGCCAGCCAGGATACCATCATCCAAAAACCAGATATGAGCTCACTGGAGAGTGCTTCTGTGACTTCCTTGATGACCAAACAGAACAGAAAGGGGGCGAGAGGGTCCCCCTGTTGCATACCCTCAGACGAGTCCCCAAACAATAGTTTAGAAGTCACACTATAACACGATTCTATGAAGGGAAAGAGGGAAGGGAGGAGTCTAGAAACTACTTGGAGAGCAGCATCCCTTCTGACTAAGTTGAAAGCGTTGGCAAAGTCCAATTTGATCAAGGCTTTTTAATCAGACTTCTTGTTGATGTATACTCGTGCTGCGTGGGTAGCTGCTTCACAGCCTTGTTGAACACCAAAACCGAGCTGAGTTGGTTCAACATTGCGGCAGCCTCTTGACTCGCCATTCTTACTGCAGCCTTAGCAACTAGGCGCCGAAGGGTGTTGCCCACTGCAATGGGCCTGATTCTTCCATCCTTTTTCCGGAGGGCACACAATGAAGCACAAAAGAAAAGGGGTCTAATGGCTTCTGGGACACTGCCAGCAAGGTACACATTGGTAAATTTGGTGAGTTCAGGCAGCAACCTCTCTGAAGCATCACCAAGTGCTGGATTGAGCATTTGTTTTAAGTGTTGTGGCCTTAAACCAGTAAAACCTCCTGCTGAGACCTGTGGAAATGTCATAGCAGCTTTATACACATCAGCATCCTGTAAGCTTAAATGTTCTTCGCCTGCTGCAATGTCAGGGTGGTCACTGTTGGTACTGGGAGCCCTGAGTGGATGTTTGTCCATCAGGGCTTATGCCGTACTGACGTCCTTAGGAGCGATGGTATCCTCACTAGTTTTAAGCCTCAGAGCTTCTATTTTTTTTGCTAATTTAGGCACTGATTTTTGAGGAGTCAGGTGTCCTGTTGTTGGCATTTGCCCAGCGGGTGTTTGTCGCCCTAGGGGGGAGACGTACGAGGTTGTCATCCCTGGGGAATGATGCATTTATTGACCTAATAACATATGTTGCTAGTGACTTGTCCCTCCTTGGTGGGACAACCAAGCAGGCAATGCCAAAAAGAAGTAGGTTATGCTAGGATCCGTTGTTTGCAGGAGTATCGTTGATTTTCTTCAGGTCAGTGAATTTGCTAGCAGCTTGAGAGCGAACTGCTTTGGGGATGTGTGTCAGCGTCCTGGTGGATGTTAATTTGATTGCAGATTTTAGGTCCTCAGTAGAGGTGAAATCAGGGTAGCTGTCAGCTCTGTCTTCTGGAAGAGGCTGTTCATTGTTCCCATTTGGAACTCTCCTGAAGCCTAGACATCCATTGTGTGCACGGATGTTGCCAAATGAGGGATTAAGTGCACATTCCCTGTGGCACATCTGGCAGATGCCTCGTGAACGACAGCTTTGGCTCTGTCGTGAAGATTCCTGGGAACCCAGCACTTCGTGTGGCATTGCTGACATCGTGGGGGTGGGAGGGCGCCAGCTGTGGGGTAACGGGTGAAGGACAGCATGGATGATGAGGGAGGGGGGAAAATAATATATATATATATATATATATATATATATATATATATATATATATATATATATATATATGCAATAAGATCACAGTAAACAGGTGATTTCAGGTGGTCTGTTGCATATATATATATATATATATATATATATATATATATATATATATATATATATATATATATATATATATATAAATATATATATATTGAGAAGGTTCTAAGAAGCAAGATACCCAACCACCTAGATACCCATCATTAACACAACCCAGGGCAACACGGGTTTAGAGCAGGTCGCTCCTGCCTGTCTCGGCTACTGGACCACTATGACAAGGTCCTGGATGTTGTAGAGGATAAATAAAATACAGATGTAGTATACACAGACTTTTCAAAAGCTTTCGACAAGTGTGCCCATGATGAAATAGCACACAAAATGCGTAATTAAGGAATAACAGGAAAAGTTGGTAGATGGATCTATAACTTCCTGACAAATAGAACACAAAGAGTAATAGTAAACAGAGTAAAGACCCAGGCAGCCACAGTAAAAAGCTCTGTTCCACAAGGCACAGTACTCGCTCCCATTCTATTCATCATCCTCATTTCTCACAGAGACAGAGATGTAAGTCATACTTCCGTGTCTTCCTTTGCGGATGACACCCGAATTACCATGGCAGTGACCTCCATCGAAGACACCGCAAGACTCCAAGCTGACATCAACCAGATCTTTGAATGGGCCACTCAGAACAATATGAAGTTCAACGAGGAAAAATTTCAACTACTCAGATATGGTAAACTTAAGGAAATTAAAAATGTATCAGGGTATACGACAAATTCTAACTATACAATAGAGAGGAAAAGTAATGTGAAGGACCTGGGAGTGATAATGTTTGTGAGGGAAAAGTTCAATAGATAGGAGTAGCGAGGGAGTGTTTAGTAACAATAGTTTCATTGCCGGCTACTTGTTAAGGTAGGGTAAGTCCAGCTCCCGCTATTCCCCCTCCCCTCTTTTTCCCCCTCCGAGAAAGTGATAGTTTGATTGCCGGCTGCTTGTTAAGGTAGGGTCAGTCTAGCTCCCGCTATCCCTTCCCCTCCCTCTTCCCCCCCGAAAGGTGACGTGTGGGGCTCCCGTCAAACAGTAAATCACTCGACTCACAGCTCCCAACACTACTGTAAGTACACGCCTGATCATATTTTAGTGGACTTATTGGTTGAAAGCTTCACTTTTGACCAATAATTAACTTAGTCCTTTCATTCTTTATCTGTTAAATGTTTTAATAATCACCACATCTTTTAGGTATTGTACTTATCATGGAGAGTGATTTCTTAAGCAGTTGGTAATCTGTCTCTCATTACAGCTTGGAATGACAGAGAGGGTCACCTGCCAACCAACGAGAAGAATAGAAGGAGATGGACTAACGTCCTGAGATGTCCCATGTTTAGTCTACTTACCTGTTATGTAAGCCAACACAGGACCTAATCCCTCATCATAGCAGTGATAACGAACCTGTTTTCCTGTCATCTGAAGTAATTACACACGGCTATACTTGGTGAAGAACAAGCCAGTGGTGGTCACCAACTCCCCCCCCCCCACATCAGCAACGGCTACGATTTCAACAACACTCAGTGTCACCAACACCTGACACCCCATTACCACGATATACCTATATTAGCGTTGAGTTCAAATGTAATTTTTTTAATTTCATTTTTCATTTTTCTTTCAGTTAGGATACCCATTCATGTTTTATTGTTTTACATTTTCCGTTTCTAAATAATAAAGTGTTTATCATTGTCTGTTATTATTTCTTTTTCTATTCATTAATTTTCCTGAGGAGGAGCCAGCCTTGGTAATACTGACTGAAGTTGTTACAGGGCTGAGTAAGCCTTCACAAGTGGCGACCCTGCCAGGATCAACTCTACTGAATCAAGATTCAATTTCATCTCGAATCTACCATTGGAACTTCAACGCCGCTTACCACAGACAGTTACCACCAGCCATGAGTAATCATTCTCTATGGTGGGACTACGGTACAGGTATTTAAAAGATTTGGTGATTGTTATAGTCTCAATTTATTGTAAGTCAAGTCAGGCAGGATATAATATTTAATTCTGCCACCTTTTCGAGCTTGAAACACTTTGAAGGATTAGACTCTAGGGACCCGAGATTTTCCAGTGACAATTTGTTTCATTGAGCTCTTTATTATATCAAGGGAACTGTCGTAGGACACTTGATTTGTGGGTGAGAAGATTGGATGGTCAAGTGACCCCATTCTACTTACTGTTTGGTCGGAGCTGGCATAGAACCCTTCGTTTTCATTAATACATTGTTTAATTGAAGCAGGGATCGAGCCCTCTGGTTTATTTACAGTTTGAGCGGAGCAGGAATTGAACCCTCCATTTTCTTTGATATATCCGTTTCATTTCCCTGATAGTTTAAGTTATTCTTGCAAGTATGGAGGAATACCAGTTTTGGATGAACGCTGGAAGTAAGTTAGGAATAACATGGAAAAATTTAGAATCTTTCATTAGTGCTAAGATCTAGGAAAGACTTGAAAGAGAGAGAGAGAATTGAAAGAGAAGAGAATAAGGAGAGAGAAAGAATATGGAGAGAGAATCAAGAAAGACAGAAAGAGAAAGAGAGGATAAAAAGGAGAGAGATCGAATTGGAAGAGAAAACCAAGATAGACAGTTAGAAAGAGAGAGAGAAGACAAAAAGGAGCATGATAGACTTGATCGTGAGGAGAGAGCTAGAGTACGTGAGGAACAAGCTAAAGTACGTGAGGAACAAGTTAAATTAAGAGAACTTGAGGAAAGAGCAAAGGATAGAGAAGTTGAGGAAAAAGCTAGAGAACGTGAGGAAAAAGCTAAAGAACTTGAGTTAATAGAGAAAGAAAAGGATCGCGAGCTCGAAAAAGCTCGCCTTGAATTAGAGAATAAAAAGTTAACTCTTACACAACAACAATTAGAGAAAGGAGTAATTGAACATCATGCAGCTAGTGCACATATTCCAACACCTAATTTACCTCCCTTCACAGAGGGTGAAGACATTACTTCATACATCATCAGGTTTGAAAATACTGCTACCCTCTGTGAATGGCCTGCTGACACCTGGGCTACCAGGTTAGGAATGTTATTTTCTGGTACAGCCTTGAATATCTACGCAACTTTTTCACAGGATATCATATGTAATTATAACCTACTGAAGAAGGCAATCCTTAAAGCATATCAAAAAACCACTAATTCTTACAGGAAAGATTTCAGGTATGCCACCTTACAGCTTGGCCAGAACTTTCAGCAGTTACAGGTAACACTCTTTCGTTTGTTCGACTTTTGGATAGAGAGTTCAGGAATTGATCACAGTTATGAATCTCTTAGAGACTTCATGGTTGCTGACCAGTTCCTGACAGCTCTTCCCCGCCAGATAAGAACATTCATTAGAGAACGTAATCTGATTAAAGCTGAGGAAGTTGCTGAGGCCGCTGACTTGTATGCTGAGGCTCACAATTCCTATAAAGACCTAAAGGGATCGAACCCTAAGGGCAAGGGTTCATCAGACCATAAGTAATCAAAGCCTCTAGTGGAAAGTAAAGTGACTTCTTTTATTCCTGTTAGTCATTTGTGTGGTGTTAAGGGACATAAACGTCCAGATTGTCCTAAGAAGGTCCAAAAAGTTGGAAGATGTTTTAAAGACTGTAATGACCAAGCACCCTTCTGTTCAGGAACAGTTAATGGACTTAATGTATCTACCATTTTACGAGACACTGGATGCACATGTATAGTCATTTTTGATAAGCTGTTCCCTAATCTTAAAGAAACTCATTCCTCTGCTATACTTTCAGACTACTTGGGCCGTACAGACACTTTTCCTACCATCTGTTGTTACATTAGGTCTAAATGGTTCACAGGTTGGTCTGAAGCCGTACTAGCTCCCATCACTTCTTGCTCCGTACTAATAGGTAATGTAAAAGGTGCCATTCTTCCTTCTGAGGTTGACCTTTCATCACCTAAGATGGACATAAGTGTTTCAGATCCTCTTCCTGTAGAGTCAGAGAAGCCCCTCGAAAGTTCAGATGAGACAATGTCTCGTGAGATTCATGTGGGATTAAAAACCAGTGATGCTACTCTCGAAAGCGAGGTAGTAGGATCACCGGTTCACTTGTTAGATGAAAGTGAAGATATCACCTCCGATACCATAAATGTCTTGACTAGGGCTCAGACCAAAGCCCAGGCTTCTCCTACTGTCCATCCTTTGATTTTCCCTGACTTTAAGCTTTTAGATATATCGAAGGACTCCTTTGTCAATTTACATCGTAATTGCCCTTCTCTTCAGAATTGCCATAATGCCGCTAAACAAAATCAAGTTATCCAAAGGAAAAACTTTTCATATAAATTTGAATATATAAAAGGTATCTTGTACAAGTCAGTATTCAAATTAAATTCAGATGAGATAGACTATTCCATCTTAGTTGTTCCAAGTCAATGCAGAGAGACTGTTCTTAAAATGGCTCATGACCTGCAGGTAGCCGGACATTTCTCGCATCGTAAAACCTTAAATAAAATTAGGGAAACCTATTTTTGGCCAAAAATGTCCTCTGATGTCACTACCTATTGTAGATCGTGTAAAGTTTGCCAACTGTCATCCTCCCGAGGTACCAGGCGAGTACCTATAGTCAAAATGCCAGTCTTTACGGTACCCTTTGAAAGAATAGCTATTGACATCGTTGGTCCTTTATCCCCACTGGGGGATATAGATATACATTAACATTAGTTGATTATGCTTCGAGTTTCCCTGAAGCCGTACCCTTAAAGACCATAACTACTACAGAGGTGGCTGAAGCCCTTTTGTCCATCTTCTCCAGAGTGGGCATCCCTAGAGAAATTTTGTCTGACCGTGGGACACAATTCACATCTGACTTAATGCAACATCTCTACCAACTTCTGGGATTGAAGCCTCTCTTCACCACACCCTATCATCCCAGCTGTAATGGGAGGATTGAGCGCCAGCATTCGATTCTCAAGTCCATTTTAAGGAAACTGTGCTCCCTTAAACCTAAGGAGTGGCATCGTTACCTACCCTGTGCTTTGTTTGCCATGAGGGAAGTTCCCAGTGACTCTTTGGGGTTTTCACCTTTTGAACTTCTCTATGGTAGACAGGCCAGAGGTCCATTGTCCATCCTTAATGACTTATGGACTAATGAGGAGGTAAATGCTGAGGTTCAGTCTTCTTACCAGTTTCTCCTTGACCTTAGATCCAAACTTGAGGAGACCTCTGACATAGTTTCGAAAAACCTAAGCTTGTCAATGGACCAGTACAAAACCTATTTTGATTCCAAAGGTCAGAGTAGAAGCTTTAAAGTAGGGGATGAAGTTCTGGTACTTTTGCCTATCAAGTCAAATAAATTATTAGTAGCATGGAAAGGTCCATATAAAGTATTAAAAATTTGTGGGAAAGTTGACTACCTCATAGAAGTCAAGGGGAAACCTAAGCTTTATCATATCAACATCCTTAAGAAATATTACCGAAGAAATTCGGTTAACTGCCTTAATAACTTTGACTTAGTTTTTCCACACGAACTTGATAAGACAACTGAAGAATGTAAGGTGTGCGTAATTGACACCTCTAACTTAGACTATGATGAAGAACTACATGACTTGGTGACTCTTGACCACTCGGGCGCAACCAACATTAATATTAATGAATCTTTGGATGACCATAAGAGACATGAACTACTTCAATGTGTAACTTTTCAGACGTCTTTACTGATATTCCATGTGTTACCTCCACGGTAGTCCATAAGATTGACTTATTGACGGACAATCCGATCAAACGGAAATTATACCCAGTTCCAGTTCACCTTAGGGATGCATTTGACCGAGAGGTAGACAAATTATTAAAACTAATGATCATTGAACCTTCAGTATCTGCATATTGCTCACCAGTAGTCATGGTTAAGAAGGAGGATAATTCATATCGACTTCCTATTGACTTCAGAGACCTTAATGCTATAACTCGGTGGGATGCTGAGCCTATGCCCTTAATAGATAGCGATCTACACACATTTTATGACGCTTCCTTCTTTTCAGAGATTGATATTGCGCAGGCATATCATCAAGTAATGTTAGAGCCTTCTTCTAAGCAGTACACCGCTTTTCCTACCCACCAAGGACTGATGCAGTATAGAACTATGCCCTTTGGTTTGGTAACTGCCTGTGCTACCTACGTGAGACTGATGAGAAAGGTCTTGGGTAATATGCCAAATGTTTCAGTTTATTTTGATAACATTTACATAATGACATCCACGTGGGGCGAACATATCCAAACATTAACATCAGTTTTGCGTAGGTTACGCTCACATGGCCTCGCTGCCAAGCCGAAGAAATGCTTCCTTGGGTATAACAAGATTAGATATCTTGGACTGATACCTTCTAATAACTCTTTGCAACCTCTCCCCAGTAGGATCAAAGCTTTATTAGAATTTAAATTCCCCAAAACCAAGAAGCTCATGCGTAGCTTTCTTGGTTCTGTAATTTTTTATGCACGGTTTATCCCAAACCTTACTGATCTTACAGGCATCTTATCCGACTTCCTTAAAAAGTCTGTGAAGGAACCTCTTGAACTTTCCGATGTAGCTTGGGAAAAGTTTAATGAGATTAAAAGTATCTTTTCGAAAGACACTATACTTAAGATTCCAGACATTAATAAAACATTTTGTTTAAGAACTGATGCCTCCAATACTGGCTTACGTGCAGTGCTACTACAATACCATGATGGTACTCCCTTCCCTGTATGCTTCCTAAGCCGGAAACTCCTTCCCGCAGAAACGAGATACTCCACCATAGAAAAGGAATGTTTGGCCCTTGTGTGGTGTATCTCCAAGCTTAAATTTTATCTACTGGGAAAAGAATTCATTTTAGAAACGGACCACAAACCTTTGATATACCTAGAAACTTTTAAGGGAACCAACAGTCGCCTCTTGAGGTGGACATTGGCACTCCAGGCTTTTAAGTTCCATATTGTGTATATCAATGATTCATCCAATTATTTCTCTGGTTAAGTCGTGACAGTCAGTAGAAGATTTGTTGCCTTACGCGACTTCCACATGTTAGAACTTTTTCCTCGCCTATTCTTCTTATACTCCTTGACTATAAGTCTTGGTATGGGGGAGTGTGAGGGAAAAGTTCAATAGATAGGAGTAGTGAGGGAGTGTATAGTAACAATAGTTTCATTGCCGGCTACTTGTTAAGGTAAGGTAAGTCCAGCTCCCACTATTCCCCCTCCCCCCTTTTTCCCCCTCCCAGAAAGTGATAGTTTGATTGCCGGCTGCTTGTTAAGGTAGGGTCAGTCTAGCTCCCACTATCCCTTCCCCTCCCTCTTCCCCCCCCCGAAAGGTGACGTGTGGGGCTCCGGTCAAACAGTAAATCACTCGACTCACAGCTCTCAACACTACTGTAAGTACACGCCTGATCATATTTTAGTGGACTTATTGGTTGAAAGCTTCACTTTTGACCAATAATTAACTTAGTCCTTTCATTCTTTATGTGTTAAATGTTTTAATAATCACCACATCTTTTAGGTATTGTACTTATCATGGAGAGTGATTTCTTAAGCAGTTGGTAATCTGTCTCTCATTACAGCTTGGAATGACAGAGAGGGTCACCTGCCAACCAACGAGAAGAATAGAAGGAGACAGACTAACGTCCTGAGACGTCCCATGTTTAGTCTACTTACCTGTTATGTAAGCCAACACAGGACCTAACCCTCATCATAGCAGTGGTAACGAACCTGTTTTCCTGTATATATTTGTGTGTGTGTGTGCAACGCATAGACACTTATCTACTTCTGTTAATATTGTATTATTATTATTATTATTATTATTATTATTATTATTATTATTATTGTTATTATTGTTTTTATTATTTTATTATTTTATTATTGTCATTTTTATTATATTTTTATAAATATGCAATCCCGTACAGTAAGGACTCTGCGGCGAGTGATTAAAGGACAGACAAGGTTGTTGCTGTGGATTTTATACCACGGTATTTTAGAACTTGTAGATCAAGGGTTCTATATGCATGTGCTTGACATGACCAGGAATATCGTTTGTTTTTACTGTATATGGATGAAACGCTAAACTTTGGCTTTCACTAATTTTGTCGTTTCATTCTTTAATTTTCGGATTTTACTTGCTGAAAAGAAAGTTGTCCTATATGATTAATCTTCAGTAATTTCCTTCTAAATTTGGATATTAAGCATCGACTTGAGCGTCATAGATTGTCATGTGTTACTACAAGCTTTCACTATTGCTTTCATTATTTATCTATCTTTCTTAAACTCTGCAAATGTTTCGCTGTTCCGTGAAAAATTACTTTCCTTTCCTTGAACATATGGTCAAGTCTCCTTGGATGGTGTATACGAGTGAAGCAAGATGGAATTATTCCACTGGTCTCTCTTACGTGAACTCCCGGATTAAATCTGCAAGAGATAGGCAATACTCTTGATTTAACTGAGTGTAGACTATACAGGAATAATGCCGATACAAATAAGAATGAAGGTAAATTATTTTGAACAAGATTTTACTGGGAAAATGTTTCTCTTTGGATAGATTTTTTCAAATCATGCAGAGGAGAATCGTTTATTCATATATATATACTAGTGGAAATTTAGGCAAGAAAGACTTGAAATGACAGGCAGAAAAATAATATGGTCAGGATAATGTAACCAGCAAAGCGCTGCAGTTGGTCTAACGTTTTATGAATATGAGCTGGGATTTTCTAGTGTAAGATATGTGCAAAATGTTTTACTAACTATGCGATAAACGCATTAGCTCCTTATTAGCTATTCTGCCGATGATAGCCGATTCCAGGCAACGTCTTTTGGACGCAAAGTACGCAGGTTCGAATTTTGCTGTTTGGCTGAGAGAAAATCGCTTATAAATAATTTCCCCTGTTTGCGAATTGTTAAGCATTTCAAAATCTCTCGAAGTTCGCTACATGTGGCAGGATTTGGTGTGCTGGGGTGTGGGACACACTGCTTAGCTTTGCCAAGGCGCTTCTGCTTATCTGGGGTTTGGCTGTGAGCAAAAGTACTGTGAACTTTGATGCAGAGTACGCAGGTTCGAATCCTGCTGAAGACTGAGAGATGTATATATATATATATATATATATATATATATATATATATATATATATATATATATATATATATATATATATATATATATATATGCACATAAACAATCGCAGACAGACGATCTTAACTATGCAAGACAAGCCACGGGGGGTGGAAATCTTTAGCTCAAGTTTACTCTCACACTTCATAGTGTGTCATCAGGAGCTATGTAAAGTTGCAAGGCAACAGCTGAAGGAGTAAGGGGAAAGGATGGCTATTATATCTTCTAATTTCATAACTCTTTACTTCTCAAAGCCATCCAACCCATGTGTGTGTGAAGGGGGGGGGGTATTGGGATGTTGGTGGTGCGGGGTGGAACTAAACCGTTGGTTCACATTCCGAGAGAGGCTGCAGCAGGTGACAAACCCGCACTGCGCTAATCTGAGAAAACCTCCCCCCTCACTCCTTCAGCTCTTGCCTTACAACTTTGCATAGCTCCTGATGATGCACTGAGAAGTGTGAAAGTACTTGAGCTAAAAATTTCCAACACCCCCATTGGCTTGTGCATATATATATATATATATATATATATATATATATATATATATATATATATATATATATATATACAGTACATAATATTACAGTACACAGATTACAATGCGAAAACCTCATCCAGTTCCTCAGAGTTATGGGTGCGTGCCCAAGATACAGCAGGCATCACCCCTCTGAACCACAGTGCTGAGTAGCTGGAATAGAAAACTATCCACTCTAGGATCCCTAGTTACCCTGATGAGTCTGTTGCCTAGCTTCTTAAGTAATTGTTTCCTCATGGGCCAAGGGCCTCCGAGCCTATGAGAACAAACATAATGATGGGCAAGGTCACTGTATTTTTTTGACCTCTGAGACTCAGTGAAGCTGGCAGCTGCCCCTCCTTCCTTCCTGGTGTACTGGAGATAGGTATCGTCCAATGTAGATGCACATGTGTAGTCCCACACCACCTGCTTGCCGTCTGTCCAGGCTTGAAGGGTGGCTCCCTTATTGCTAGGCATCCGGCTGTTGCGAGGCTCTTCTTGATGTTATTAACCTCTTCATGCCTTACAATCTTCCCCTCGGATCTACGGCACACAAGACTGTAGTATCCGAATCAGTCTGCCGCTTCACTACCGCAAACTCACTTGTGTTCGGCGAGAATAGGAGCGGCAAATCGGAGGGCAACACCCGTGCGGATGGTCTTTGAAAGGAGGTTCAAGATTCAAGGTTATCTGACCTGAGGGTTGGTGAGGATGGGAAGGAAGAGGGAGGGAAGGGCTGGAAAAATGGAAGAGGTTGGGAGGGTGGAGTAGGAGGCGGGGTTGCAGAGGTGAGTGGCCCGTCCACTCTGGAGCGTGATGTGCAGAGGTACAGCAGGAGGTTGTGTTGGAGCGAGATGTGCTGGTGGCAGCAGTGTCAGTAGAGTAGGGTTGGTATTCAGGTGCCCGGCAGGAGATGGCTGGTGGTGCCCAGGAAAACAGGGTCGTTTTGGAGCCACACCCCAGCTTAAGTTAAATAGCAAAGTGATGGGGAACTTCGGCTTGGTGGTGGTTGGTTATGCACATGATCCGCTGCTGACTGCATTGAATCTTGTTCTGGAGAGGTGTAGCACGTTGATGGGGGAGTTGGAATCAAATGTGTGGTTGTTGAGTTGGTGTATTATCTCTTTGAGGGTAGTTGGTCTTTCGTGGCAGGTGAATTTTACAGTGTTGTCTTGGAGTCGTTGGATGAGTTCTTCGCGAGGCATTGCTTTACTGAATTGCTTCGTGGTGTAGAACGTGACTCCTCTGTACTTGAGGGGTGGAGAAGGAGGTGAGGAAGGTGGAGAAGGCGATGGTGGAGTTTGGTTGGTCGTGGTGGTTGTGGGAGAGGCTGGAGGTGGGCTCTCATTGGTGGGATTCTGCTGTGGTTCAGTGGTCTCTGATTGGTCGAACTCTTGAGCGGTCGGTGGTGGTGGAGGAGCAGAGGTGATGTTGATAATGTTATTAGTGGACTTCACAATGACGCTTGACGGTGGTGATGCAGGGAATATAAAGTTGGGCATGTTGTTGAGTTGGAAGAGTTCGTTGATCGTGGTGTTGAAGGAGCCTGGTGCCGCAATATTGTGGACGTGGGCATACATGATGCAGTATAGAATTTTGGTGGAGTCACCCATGGGCAATGGTGGAGATGTAGTCGTGGAGGCCTGGAGAACTGGGGTGGAGTCAGGTAGATTCCTGGTAATGGCAGCATAAGAGGTTGCCTGGTGTCTGCTGGTGTCTGCTGGTGTCTGCCTGGTGTCTGCTGTTGTTCAAACTGTTTTTTTCAGTAGTTCCCGTCTGGTGGGGCCGCCAAGGTGTGGTGGTCGTTGTTGCAGTTGAGGCATTTGGGTGGAGTGGTGGAGTTGCATGACTTGAAATCGTGGCCTTCAGTGCCTCAGGTAGCACAGATCTTCTTGTCTATGGAGGGGCAGTTCTTCGTGGTATGCGGGTAAGAATAGCAGTTGTAACATTGAGGGATGTATGTAAATTTCTCTGCTTCGATAAATGTTGGATGGATGTGGAAGTAGAAGATGGCCAGGCCCTCATTGAGAGCTTGGGTTGCCATGCTGACGTCGCTGAAGGTGATCTTCAGCATGGAGGAAGCATTGGGAATTCAAGTGATGTGTTTTGAAAGGAGGCGGGCCCTGTCCTTCCCCGACACACTCAGAAGCATTGTTGAGGCTGTATTCTCCACTATATATATATATATATATATATATATATATATATATATATATATATATATATATATATATATATATATATATATATATACATATATATATATATATATACATATATATATATGCCGTGCCGAATAGGCAGAACTTGCGATCTTGGCTTAAATAGCAACGTTCATTTTGCCATATAGGACAAGTGAAAATTTGTGTATGCAATAATTTCGCCAAAATCATTCTGAACCTAACGAAAAAAATATATTTAACTGTGTTTGTTTAGTAATAAATTATTGTAAACAAATCTAAAATATATTTAGTTGGGTTAGGTTAAAATAAATTGCTCTTTATATAATAAGGTTAGGTAAGTTCTCTAAGATTCTTTTGGTGCAAAATTAAAAATTTTTACATCAGCATTAATGAAAAAAATATGTCTTTAAACGTATAAGAGAAAATTTTAGAAAGGACTTAATTTTAAATGAGTTTTTGCTAATTGACCAGTTTTACATATTCGGCACGACATACATATATATATATATATATATATATATATATATATATATATATATATATATATATATATATATATATATATATATGGGTGAAAAGCTCATCATAGAAACCAAGGACCACAGGGCGACCAGCTTCCTCTTTCAGAGACTCAGTGTTGCAATCCAGAGAGGAAATGCCTGCAGCATTCTGGTCACGCGGCCCACCGCCGGGGAGCTGGACGAAGTATTCGAGATGTAGCTCTGAGCCACCTATGTTGTTTTACTTTCTATCGTATTTTTGTGAATGTTTTGTCAATGTATTTTGTCTTTAAATAAAATATACATAAAATGCAGGGGGTGGTAGGAGAAAATTCTCAAACAGCTTCAGGGAGAACCTTGAGTTTTCCCTGAAGCAAGTTTATTCTTTTCTCTGAGGATGAGGGTCCCTATAACAGTTCTAGAGGTTATATATATATATATATATATATATATATATATATATATATATATATATATATATATATATATATATATATATAAATATATATATATGTATATATATATATATATATATTATGCGTGCGCGCGAGTGTGTATGTGTGTGTGTGCTACTAGGTCCTCTCTCTTACTGCTCCATGAACTTTATTATACCTCATCTTAAAGCTATGGTTCCTGCCTCCACTACCTCACTTGCTAGGCTATTCCACTTCCTGAATACTCAATGATTAAAGAAATGCTTCCTAACATCCCTTTGACTCATCTGGGTCTTCAACTTCTAATTGTGACCCCTTGTTTCTGTGTTCCCTCCCTGGAACATCCTGTCTCTGTCCACCTTGTCTATTCCACGCAGTATTTTGTATGTCGTTATCATGTCTTCCCTAACCCTCCTGTCCTCCAGTGTCGTCAGGCCGATTTCCCTTAACCTTTCTTCGTAGGACATTCCCTTTGGCTCTGGAACTAACCTTGTGGCTAACCTTTGCACTTTCTCTAATTTCCTGACGTGAGTGATCAAGTGTGGGTTCAAACTGGTGCTGCATACTCCAGTATGGGCCTGACGTATACGGTGTACAGTGTCTTGAACGATTCCTTACTTAGGTACCGGAACGCTGTTCTCAGGTTTGCCAGGCGCCCATATGCTGCAGCAGTTATCTGGTTGATGTGTGCTTCCGGAGACGTGTTCGGTGTTATAGTCACCCCAAGATCTTTCTCCTTGAGCGTGGTTTGCAGTCTTAGGCCACCTAGCCTATACTCTGTCTGCGGTCTTCTTTGCTATTCCCCGATCTTCATGACTTTGCATTTGGCGGGGTTAAATTCGAGAAGCCAGTTGCTGGACCAGGCGTCCAGCCTGTCCAGGTCTCTTTCAAGTCCTACCTGATCCTCATCTGATTTAATTCTCCTCATTAACTTCACATCATCTGCGAACAGGAACACTTCTGAGTCTAGCCCTTATATCATGTCATTCACATATACAAGAAACAGCACTGGTCCTAGGACCGACCCCTGTGTGACCCCGCTTGTTACAGGTGCCCACTGTGATACCTCATCACGTACCATAACTCGTTGTCGTCTCCCTGTCAGGTATTCTCTGATCCATTGCAGTGCCTTTACTGTTATATGCGCCTGATCCTCTAGAATCTTTTTCCATTGCAGGTGCTCCACCACTCTCCTCCTGATAATCTTCTCCATGACTTTGCATACTATACACGTCAGTGACACTTGTCGATAGTTTAGTGCCTCTTTTCTGTCTCCTTTTTTAAATATGGGTACTACATTGGCCGTCTTCCATACCTCAGATAGTTGCCATGAATGTGTATCTACTCACCTAATTGTGGCTGCAGGGGTCGAGATTCAGCTCCTGGCCCCGCCTCTTCACTGACCGCTACTAGGTCCTCCCTCTCCCTGTTCCAGGCTATTCCACTTTCTAACTACTCTATGACTGAAGAAATACTTCCTACCATCCCTTTGACTCATCTGAGTCTTCAGCTTCCAATTGTGACCCCTTGTTTCTGTGTCCCATCTCTGGAACAGCCTGTCTCTGTCCACCTTGTGTATTCCACGCAGTATTTTGTGTGTCGTTATCATGTCTCCCTTGACCCTTCTGTCCTCCAGTGTCGTCAGACCGATTTCCCTTAACCTTTCTTCATAGGACATTTCCCTTAGCTCTGGAACTAGCCTTGTTGGAAACCTATGCACTTTCTCTAATTTCTTAGCGTGTTTGACCAGGTGTGGGTTCCAAACTGGTGCTGCGTACTCCAGTATGAGCCTGACGTACACAGTGTATGAAGTCTTGTACGATTCCTTACAGAGGTACCGGAACGCTGTTCTCAGGTTTGCCAAGCGCCCATATGCCGCAGCAGTTTTCTGGTTAATGTGTGCTTCTGGTGATGTAATCGGTATTATATACTCACTCCTAGGTCTTTCTCCTTGAGTGAGGTTTGCAGCCTTTGTTCTCCTAGCCTATAATCTGTCTGCGGTCTTCTTTGCCCTTCTCCGATCTTCATGACTTCGCATTTGGCGGAGTTAAATTCTAGGATCCAGTTGCTGGACCACGCATCCAGCCTGTCCAGGTCTCTTTGTTGACCTGTCTGATCTGCGTCTGGTTTAATTCTCCTCATTAACTTCACATCATCTGCAAACAGGGGCACTTCTGTTCACATATACCAAGAATAGCACTGGTCCCAGGACTGACCCCTGTGGGACTCTACTCGTCACCGGTGCCCACTGTGATACCTCATCACGGACCATGACTCGCTGTTGCCTTCTTGTTAGGTTTTCTCTGATCCACTGCAGTGCCCTTTCTGTTATACGTGCCTGTTCCTCTAGCTTCTGTACTAATCCATTGTGAGGAACTGTGTCGAAGTACTTCTTGCAGTCCAAGAAAATGCAATCAACCCACCCCTCTCTCTCTCATTTCTTACTTCAGTTACGTTGTCATTAAACTCTAGTAGGTTTGTGACACAGGATTTGACTTCCATGAATTCGTGCTGGCTGTCGATTATAATCTTGTTCTGCTCCAGGTGCTCCACCACTCTCCTGATAATCTTCTCCAAGACTTTGCTTACTATACACGTCAGTGACACTGGTCTATAATTTAGTGCTTCATTTCTGTCTCCTTTCTTAAAGATGGGGACTACATTTGCCTTCTACCATACTTCAAGTAGTTGCCCAGTTTCAAGGGAAGTGTTGAAGATTTATGTTAGTGGCACACATAGTGTCTCTGCTCCCTCTCTAAGGACCCACGGAGAGTTGTCCAGTCCCACCGCCTTTGAAGTATCAAGGTCACTTAGGAGCTTCTTCACCTCCTCCTCAGTTGTAATTCATCCAACACTTGTTGGTATATCCCTTGTTGGTGTACCCCACTGTTTTGTCTTCCCAGTGTCCCTTCAGCCTCCACTGTAAATACTTCCTCTGTGAGTGTGTGTGTGTGTGTGTGTGTGTGTGTGTGTGTGTGTGTGTGTGTGTGTGTGTATGTGTTTGTGTGTGTGTATATGTATGTGTGTGTGTGTTTGGGGTTAAATCCGAGTGGGGATCTGCAACAAGTGGCGTTCCACAGGGATCAGTCTTGGGCCCGTTGTTGTTTATAATATATATCGATGACCTTGATGAGGGAATAACTAGTGATATGAGCAAATTCGACGATGACACAAAGATAGGTAGGATAATTGATTCAAACGTAGACGTTAGGGAACTTCAGGAGGATTTAAACAAACTATATTCTTCGTCAGAAAAGTGGCAGATGCAGTTCAATGTAGATAAATGCAAGGTTCTGAAGCTCGGGAGTGTCCATAACCCTTGCGCTTATAAGTTAAATGATGTAGAACTTAGCCATACATATTGCGAAAAGGACTTGGGGGTTATGGTGAGCAGCAACCTTAAACCAAGACAGCAATGCCTAAGCGTACGTAATAAGGCAAATAGATTACTGGGTGTGATGAATGGTTTGAAAAACCGACAAGTTGAAGATTGAGACACTTATGCAGCATATGGGAATCTTTATTCAGGAAACTTTTCGCCACACAGTGGCTTCATCAGTCCAATACAAAGAGGAAGGCGTAAGGAGAGGAGGAGTATGAGGTAATCAGTCCCTCAGCCTGGAGTCGATGTGTTCAGTCCATCAGCTGTACATTCTACAAGATTAATGGACTGAACACATCGACTCCAGGCTGAGGGACTGATTACCTCATACTCCTCCTCTCCTTACGCCTTCCTCTTTGTATTGGACTGATGAAGCCACTGTGTGGCGAAACGTTTCCTGAATAAAGATTCCCATATGCTGCGTAAGTGTCTCAATCTTCAACTTGTCGGTTTTTCAAACCATTCATCACAACTGTCAGACACTGCAGCATCTACGTTGCTAAGATGGAGATACGGCGATTAACGGAGGAGAACAAGAGGATTCGTAGTAATCCTTCTGTTGTGAGTCCCCAGGTTAAGAGGGAAGCTTGGTCTGTGGCCGGGCAATATGGAACCAAGCTGAAGATCAAGAAAACGGTTGGAGAGGCAGAAACAACGAGAAACCAGAAGACTACCGTGGAAACTTCCAACCCATTCTCCGTGCTACCAGACGAATGTAAGTGTTCTACTGGGAATGCCACAACGAGCACCAAAGAAGGATTGGCAGACGTGAGTAAGACATCCCTAGAAACCCCAACGAAGACCATCGAGAACGTCTTGACGAATTCTACAAGTGGTGTAATGCTACCTGGCGAATGTGAGTCGACTACTCGGAGCATCACGACGGACGACGCCAAGGAAGGTAAAAACATTGTTGTTGTTGGGGATAGCCAGATTAGGTACATGGATAGGGCATTCTGCTTGAAGGATAGGAGTAGGAGGCAGAGAGTGTGTTTTCCTGGGGCTGGGATGAAGGATATTGTTAGCCGTCTGGATGACATCATGAGAGGTAATGGGAGCAATTCTATTATCTGTCTCAGTGCTGGAGGCAACGATGTTGGCAGACGTAGGAGTGAGGACCTGATTAGCAGGTATAGGTCAGCAATAGAGATAATTAGGAGGAAGGGTGGGAAACCTGTCATATGTGGCATTTTGCCAAGGAGAGGAGTTGGAAATGAATGGTTGTCCAGAGCAATTGGTGTCAATTGCTGGCTGGACAAATACTGTAAGGAAAATGCGGTAACATTCATTGACAACTGGGACCTCTTCTATGGCAGAAATGACATGTATGCCAGGGATGGGGTTCACTTATCTAGGTGTGGGGTGGGAGCACTGGCCAACGCAGTGGAGGGAGCTGTTAGGTCTTTAAACTAGGAATAGTTAGTGGTATGGGTTTTGGCGGGAAAACTGTGAAGTCACAGTGTAGTAATATGAGTACTAGGAGAACCAGTAATAGGCAAAATGAGGTGGATATTGGAAAGACAGTGGCACTAATTGACAAGGACAGTAATAGGTTTAGTGGAATAACAGAAAGGAGCAGGAAGGGTAAAGAGAGAGGAGGGTCTTTAAATATTTATTTCACAAATAGTCGCAGTGCTAGGAATAAGATGGACGAGTTGAGACTAGTTGCTAGTGCAGATAACATAGATATATTTGCCATTACTGAGACGTGGTTTTCAGGGTTTTAAATTGTTCCAAGTAGATAGAAGTATCGGGAAGGGGGGTGGCGTGGCATTGTATGTCCGAGATCGCTTGAAAACGGGTATTAAGTCTGAAGTAACACATACAGAGTCTGTTTGGATAGAATTTTCAGAGGGGCATGAAAAATTAATTTTAGGTGTGATATACCGTCCCCCAAATTTAGATTGGGACCAGGGGAGACTACTATGGGAGGAAATTGTTAGGGCCACAAGGCACGATAATGTAATTCTAGGAGACTTTAACTTTAGTCATATTGATTGGAATTTCTTGACTGGGAATTTAGAATCATACGACTTCTTAGAAGTAGTTCAGGATTGTTTTTTGAAGCAGTTTGTGACAGAACCTACAAGGGGTAATAACCTGCTTGACTTAGTTCTGGCAAACAATGAATCCCTTGTTAATAATTTAGAAGTTTCAGAGGAACTGGGTGCTAGCGACCACAAATCAATTACATTTAGCATTGAATGGAAGTATGATAGTAGGGATAACTTAGTAACGGTCCCAGATTTTCGATTAGCAGATTACGATAGGCTTAGAGAACACTTATCATCTGTTGACTGGGGTAACGAAGAGAGCTATCAATATGACAGCTTTCTGAACTCCATACATGCTGCTCAAAGAACGTTTATCCCTTATAAAGAAATTAGATCAAACAGAAATGACCCAAAATGGATGAATAATAGGCTCAAATATCTACTAGGGCATAAGAATGGAATTTATAGGCGTATCAAAAGAGGTGAGGGTCATCTTATGAATCAGTATATTGATATTAAGAGGGACATTAAAAAGGGGATAAGAAAAGCTAAAAGGGACTATGAAATTAAAGTTGCTAGGGATTCTAAAACTAACCCAAAAAGTTTTTTCCATGTATATAGAACAAAAGTCAGAGATAAGATAGGTCCCCTTAAAAATAACTATGGGCATCTTACTGACAAAGAGAATGAAATGTGCTCGATTTTAAATAATTATTTTCTCTCGGTTTTTACACAGGAAGACACTAATAATATTCCAGTAATTAATTTTTATAGTGGGCCAGAAGAAGATAAATTATGTAATATCACAGTCACTAGTGAAATGGTTGTGAAGCAGATAGACCGACTGAAGCAAAATAAGTCGCCGGGTCCTGATGAGGTTTATTCAAGGGTTCTTAACTAATGCAAAATGGAACTCTGTGAACCATTAACTAATATTTTTAATTTATCTCTTCAAACAGGTGTAGTGTCTGATATGTGGAAGATGGCTAATGTAATTCCTATTTTTTAAAACAGGGGACAAGTCGTTACCGTCAAATTACCGCCCAATAAGCCTGACCTCAATTGTAGGCAAATTACTAGAGTCAGTTATAGCTGAGATTATAAGAAGCCATCTCGATAAGCATAGATTGATTAATGATACTCAGCATGGATTCACAAGAGGCCGGTCTTGTCTAACTAATTTATTATCTTTCTTCAGTAAAGCTTTTGAGGCTGTTGACCACGATAAAGAACTTGATATCATTTACTTAGATTTTAGTAAGGCGTTTGATAGAGTTCCGCATCAAAGACTGTTAAAGAAAGTAGCACCTCATGAAATTGCGGGAAGGGTGCTCTCGTGGATCGAATCATGGCTCACAGACAGGAAGCAGAGAGTGTTCATAAATGGGGTTAAATCCGAGTGGGGTTCAGTAACAATTGGCGTTCCACAGGGATCAGTCTTGGGCCCGTTGTTGTTTATAATATATATCAATGATGTGATGAATGGTTTGAAAAACCGACAAGTTGAAGATTGAGACACTTATGCAGCATATGGGAATCTTTATTCAGGAAACGTTTCGCCACACAGTGGCTTCATCAGTCCAATACAAAGAGGAAGGCGTAAGGAGAGGAGGAGAATGAGGTAATCAGTCCCTCAACCTGGAGTCGATGTGTTCAGTCCATCAATCTTGTAGAATGTACAGCATAGGGCCGTAGACGTGGCTTATATACTGTAGTGACGTGAAGCAGATGGAGGCGGGGTCATAGTGGTACCATCCACTAGTCGAAGTAGGTCTTCGTCCAAAGGTTGAACAAGTGTTGAAGAATTCTTTGTAACAAGATCCCATGATGCTGCAGTGTCTGACAGTTGTGATGAATGGTTTGAAAAACCGACAAGTTGAAGATTGAGACACTTATGCAGCATATGGGAATCTTTATTCAGGAAACGTTTCGCCACAGAGTGGCTTCATCAGTCCAATACAAAGAGGAAGGCGTAAGGAGAGGAGGAGAATGAGGTAATCAGTCCCTCAACCTGGAGTCGATGTGTTCAGTCCATCAATCTTGTAGAATGTACAGCATAGGGCCGTAGACGTGGCTTATATACTGTAGTGACGTGAAGCAGATGGAGGCGGGGTCATAGTGGTACCATCCACTAGTCGAAGTAGGTCTTCGTCCAAAGGTTGAACAAGTGTTGAAGAATTCTTTGTAACAAGATCCCATGATGCTGCAACTGTCAAACACTGCAGCATCATGGGATCTTGTTACAAAGAATTCTTCAACACTTGTTCAACCTTTGGACGAAGACCTACTTCGACTAGTGGATGGTACGTACCACTATGACCCCGCCTCCATCTGCTTCACGTCACTACAGTATATAAGCCACGTCTACGGCCCTATGCTGTACATTCTACAAGATTGATGGACTGAACACATCGACTCCAGGTTGAGGGACTGATTACCTCATTCTCCTCCTCTCCTTACGCCTTCCTCTTTGTATTGGACTGATGAAGCCACTGTGTGGCGAAACGTTTCCTGAATAAAGATTCCCATATGCTGCATAAGTGTCTCAATCTTCAACTTGTCGGTTTTTCAAACCATTCATCACAACTGTCAGACACTGCAGCATCATGGGATCTTGTTACAAAGAATTCTTCAACACTTGTTCAACCTTTGGACGAAGACCTACTTCGACTAGTGGATGGTACCACTATGACCCCGCCTCCATCTGCTTCACGTCACTACAGTATATAAGCCACGTCTACGGCTCTATGCTGTACATTCTACAAGATTGATGGACTGAACACATCGACTCCAGGTTGAGGGACTGATTACCTCATTCTCCTCCTCTCCTTACGCCTTCCTCTTTGTATTGGACTGATGAAGCCACTGTGTGGCGAAACGTTTCCTGAATAAAGATTCCCATATGCTGCATAAGTGTCTCAATCTTCAATATATCAATGATCTTGATGAAGGAATTACTAGTGATATGAGCAAATTCGCCGATGACACAAAGATAGGTACGATAATTGATTCAAACGTAGATGTTAGGGAACTTCAGGAGGATTTAGACAAACTCTATTCTTGGTCAGAAAAGTGGCAGATGCAGTTCAATGTAGATAAATGCAAGGTTCTGAAGCTCGGGAGTGTCCATAACCCTAGCACTTATAAGTTAAGTAATGTAGAACTTAGCCATACAGATTGCGAAAAGGACTTGGGGGTTATGGTAAGCAGCAACCTTAAACCAAGACAGCAATGCCTGAGCGTACGTAATAAGGCAAATAGATTACTGGGATTTATATCAAGAAGTGTAAGCAACAGAAGTCCAGAGGTCATACTGCAGTTTTATACATCATTAGTAAGGCCTCACCTAGATTATACAGCTCAATTCTGGTCTCCATATTACAGAATTGACATAAATTCGTTAGAAAACATTCAGCGTAGGATAACTAAATTAATATATAGCATTAGAAATCTTCCTTATGAAGAAAGATTGAAGACTCTTAGGTTACATTCACTTGTTAGACGAAGAATGAGGGGAGACCTGATCGAAGTGTATAAGTGGAAGATAGGTATTAATAAAGGGGATATTAATAAGGTCTTGAGGATGTTTCTCCAAGAGAGAACCCGCAGTAATGGATTTAAATTAGATAAGTTTAGATTTAGAAAGGACACAGGAAAGTATTGGTTTGGAAATAGGGTAGTAGATGAGTGGAACAGTCTACCTAGTTGGGTTATTGAGGCTGGGACTTTGGGTAGTTTCAGATTTAGGTTGGATAAGTACATGAGTGGGAGGGGTTGGATTTGAGTGGGACTTGCACATCAGAGCTTATTTCTTGGGTGGCATTGAAAATTGGATTGGTCAAATGTTTTGTTAGTAGGATAAATTGTAAAGGACCTGCCTAGTATGGGCCAACAGGACTGCTGCAGTGTTCCTCCTTTCTTATGTTATGTTCTTATGTGTTTGTGTGTGTGTATGTGTGTGTGTGGGCGCGCTCGCGCGCTTGTGTGTGTGTGTGTGTGTGTGTGTGTGTGTGTGTGTGTGTGTGTGTGTGTGTGTGCGTGTGTGTGTCTGTGTGTGTTTATGTGCGAATGGTGCAGAATCAACCAAAATGACATGTTAAGCTAGAAAAAAAATTGTTTTGTCTGCAGAATATGCAGAGGGAAAATTTGTTTAGGCCATAAAATTTCGAAAATCAACCTGAATATAATGACAAAATTCTATCATTGACTTTAAGTAATTTTAAATATACTTGAAGAGTTCTATGATATATTTACTAGAATTTTGATAAAATAAGTTAGGATAGGATAGGTTAGGTTAGGTTAGGATAGGATAGGTTAGGTTAGGTAAGGTTAGGTTAGGTTAGGTTAGGTTAGGTTAGGTTAGGATAGGATAGGTTAGGTGTGGTCTATAAGTTAGGTTAGGTTAGGTTAGGATAAGATAAGTTAGGTGTGGTCTATAAGTTAGGTTAGGTTAGGATAGGATAGGTTAGGTGTGGTCTATAAGTTAGGTTAGGTTAGGTTAGGATAAGATAAGTTAGGTGTGGTCTATAAGTTAGGTTAGGTTAGGTTAGGATAGGATAGGTTAGATGTGGTCTATAAGTTAGGTTAGGTTAGGTTAGGATAGGATAGGTTAGGTGTGGTCTATAAGTTAGGTTAGGTTAGGTTAGGATAAGATAGGTTAGGTGTGGTCTATAAGTTAGGTTAGGTTAGGTTAGGATAGGATAGGTTAGGTGTGGTCTATAAGTTAGGTTAGGTTAGGTTAGGATAGGATAGGTTAGGTGTGGTCTATAAGTTAGGTTAGGTTAGGTTAGGATAAGATAGGTTAGGTGTGGTCTATAAGTTAGGTTAGGTTAGGTTAGGATAGGATAGGTTAGGTGTGGTCTATAAGTTAGGTTAGGTTAGGTTAGGATAGGATAGGTTAGGTGTGGTCTATAAGTTAGGTTATGTTAGGTTAGGATAAGATAGGTTAGGTGTGGTCTATAAGTTAGGTTAGGTTAGGTTAGGATAGGATAGGTTAGGTGTGGTCTATAAGTTAGGTTAGGTTAGGTTAGGATAGGATAGGTTAGGTGTGGTCTATAAGTTAGGTTAGGTTAGGTTAGGATAAGATAGGTTAGGTGTGGTCTATAAGTTAGGTTAGGTTAGGTTAGGATAGGATAGGTTAGGTGTGGTCTATAAGTTAGGTTAGGTTAGGTTAGGATAGGATAGGTTAGGTGTGGTCTATAAGTTAGGTTAGGTTAGGTTAGGATAAGATAGGTTAGGTGTGGTCTATAAGTTAGGTTAGGTAAGGTTAGGATAGGATAGGTTAGGTGTGGTCTATAAGTTAGGTTAGGTTAGGTTAGGATAAGAAAAGGTTAGGTGTGGTCTATAAGTTAGGTTAGGTTAGGTTAGGATAGGATAGGTTAGGTGTGGTCTATAAGTTAGGTTAGGTTAGGTTAGGATAGGATAGGTTAGGTGTGGTCTATAAGTTAGTTAGGTTAGGTTAGGATAAGATAGGTTAGGTGTGGTCTATAAGTTAGGTTAGGTTAGGTTAGGATAGGATAGGTTAGGTGTGGTCTATAAGTTAGGTTAGGTTAGGATAGGATAGGTTAGGTGTGGTCTATAAGTTAGGTTAGGTTAGGATAAGATAGGTTAGGTGTGGTCTATAAGTTAGGTTAGGTTAGGTTAGGATAGGATAGGTTAGGTGTGGTCTATAAGTTAGGTTAGGTTAGGTTAGGATAAGATAGGTTAGGTGTGGTCTATAAGTTAGGTTAGGTTAGGATAGGATAGGTTAGGTGTGGTCTATAAGTTAGGTTAGGTTAGGTTAGGATAGGATAGGTTAGGTGTGGTCTATAAGTTAGGTTAGGTTAGGTTAGGATAAGATAGGTTAGGTGTGGTCTATAAGTTAGGTTAGGATAGGATAGGTTAGGTGTGATCTATAAGTCAGGTTAGGTTAGGTTAGGATAGGATAGGTTAGGTGTGGTCTATAAGTTAGGTTAGGTTAGGTTAGGATAGGATAGGTTAGGTGTGATCTATAAGTTAGGTTAGGTTAGGTTAGGATAGGATAGGTTAGGTGTGGTCTATAAGTTAGGTTAGGTTAGGATAGGATAGGTTAGGTTAGGTGTGGTCTATAAGTTAGGTTAGGTTAGGATAAGATAGGTTAGGTTAGGTGTGGTCTATAAGTTAGGTTAGGTTAGGATAGGATAGGTTAGGTTAGGTGTGGTCTATAAGTAAGGTTAGTTTAGGATAGGATAGGTTACGTTAGGTGTGGTCTATAAGTTAGGTTAGGTTAGGATAGGATAGGTTAGGTTAGGTGTGATCTATAAGTTAGGTTAGGTTAGGATAGGATAGGTTAGGTTAGGTGTGGTCTATACGTAAGGTTAGGTTAGGATAGGATAGGTTAGGTTAGGTGTGGTCTATAAGTTAGGTTAGGATAGGATAGGTTAGGTTAGGTGTGGTCTATAAGTTAGGTTAGGTTAGGATAGGATAGCTTAGGTGTGGTCTATAAGTTAGGTTAGGTTAGGTTAGGATAAGATAGGTTAGGTGTGGTCTATAAGTTAGGTTAGGTTAGGATAGGATAGGTTAGGTTAGGTGTGGTCTATAAGTTAGGTTAGGATAGGATAGGTTAGGTTAGGTGTGGTCTATAAGTTAGGTTAGGTTAGGTTAGGATAAGATAGGTTAGGTTAGGTGTGGTCTATAAGTTAGGTTAGGTTAGGTTAGGATAAGATAGGTTAGGTTAGGTGTGGTCTATAAGTTAGGTTAGGTTAGGTTAGGATAAGATAGGTTAGGTTAGGTGTGGTCTATAAGTTAGGTTAGGTTAGGATAAGATAGGTTAGGTTAGGTGTGGTCTATAAGTTAGGTTAGGTTAGGTTAGGATAAGATAGGTTAGGTTAGGTGTGGTCTATAAGTTAGGTTAGGTTAGGTTAGGATAAGATAGGTTAGGTGTGGTCTATAAATTAGGTTAGGTTAGGTTAGGATAGGATAGGTTAGGTGTGGTCTATAAGTTAGGTTAGGTTAGGTTAGGATAGGATAGGTTAGGTGTGGTCTATAAGTTAGGTTAGGTTAGGTTAGGATAAGATAGGTTAGGTGTGGTCTATAAGTTAGGTTAGGTTAGGTTAGGATAGGATAGGTTAGGTTAGGTGTGGTCTATAAGTTAGGTTAGGATAGGATAGGTTAGGTTAGGTGTGGTCTATAAGTTAGGTTAGGTTAGGATAGGATAGCTTAGGTGTGGTCTATAAGTTAGGTTAGGATAGGTTAGGATAAGATAGGTTAGGTGTGGTCTATAAGTTAGGTTAGGTTAGGATAGGATAGGTTAGGTTAGGTGTGGTCTATAAGTTAGGTTAGGATAGGATAGGTTAGGTTAGGTGTGGTCTATAAGTTAGGTTAGGTTAGGTTAGGATAAGATAGGTTAGGTTAGGTGTGGTCTATAAGTTAGGTTAGGTTAGGTTAGGATAAGATAGGTTAGGTTAGGTGTGGTCTATAAGTTAGGTTAGGTTAGGTTAGGATAAGATAGGTTAGGTTAGGTGTGGTCTATAAGTTAGGTTAGGTTAGGATAAGATAGGTTAGGTTAGGTGTGGTCTATAAGTTAGGTTAGGTTAGGTTAGGATAAGATAGGTTAGGTTAGGTGTGGTCTATAAGTTAGGTTAGGTTAGGTTAGGATAAGATAGGTTAGGTGTGGTCTATAAATTAGGTTAGGTTAGGTTAGGATAGGATAGGTTAGGTGTGGTCTATAAGTTAGGTTAGGTTAGGTTAGGATAGGATAGGTTAGGTGTGGTCTATAAGTTAGGTTAGGTTAGGTTAGGATAAGATAGGTTAGGTGTGGTCTATAAGTTAGGTTAGGTTAGGTTAGGATAGGATAGGTTAGGTGTGGTCTATAAGTTAGGTTAGGTTAGGTTAGGATAGGATAGGTTAGGTGTGATCTATAAGTTAGGTTAGGTTAGGTTAGGATAAGATAGGTTAGGTGTGGTCTATAAGGTAGGTTAGGTTAGGTTAGGATAGGATAGGTTAGATGTGGTCTATAAGTTAGGTTAGGTTAGGTTAGGATAGGATAGGTTAGGTGTGGTCTATAAGTTAGGTTCGGTTTAAAAAAATGCATTACTGTCTCTGAAAATTATATATCTATCAATATGTAAACATTTTTTAAAGTCCATTTTAATGGGAGTTCAGCTTATTAGGAACCACACACAGACACACACAGACACACACAGACACACACAGACACACACACAGACACACACAGACACACACAGACACACACACAGACACACACACAGACACACACAGACACAGTGCAAAGGTTTGCAACAAGACTAGTCCCAGAGCTAAGAGGTATGTCCTACGAGGAGAGGTTAAGGGAAATCAACCTGACGACACTGGAGGACAGGAGAG
>NC_091318.1:6013046-6065546 GCF_038502225.1 Cherax quadricarinatus
GTGTCCCATTACCAAGCTTACCTACCTTGTCATTACCTATTTTCCAAGGTCATAATTACGAAGAATTCATTAGTGGTTTTCAATCCATAGTAAATTCACGAACTGACATAGATGAGATTGCTAAGTTCAATTACCTTAAATGTCTTGTGAAGGGAGAACCCTATGAACTGATTAAGTCATTTCCGGTGGTTAAAGGCAATTATCAGATAGCCTTACGTGTCTTAGCAGACAATTACTTTGATGCTGACAAGGCCAGAGTTAGACATGCAGTCTTAATATCAAATTTGAAGCCACCCAAACATTGTTTTTCAGACTTACAGGCATTTAGAATCACATTAGACAATAGTCTCAGATCTCTAGGTGCTAAATATGACCTAAGGCAATGTGATTGGTTTATCAGTGGTATTGTACAGGATAAGTTGTCACCACAAACTATTGAACGATTAAATATTATATTCAATAAACGCTATTTCACTTGTGAAGAAACTAGCAATGGTTTACAAACAATAGTTTCATGCATGCAGGCAACGAGACAAGATGAAGAATCCACAAATCCAGTGGATAATAAACCTTCTACTCAGTATAAAAAGAGTATACCTACTCCCACTAAACCACAGAATGGGAAATCCCTTATAGGCATTTATCAAGTTGTGAATACAACAGACAGTATACAAACTGTCACACATAAACGTACTCCAAAATGTGTACTTTGTGATGGAACACATTGGGCACAGTACTGTAGTCAATACACATCAATGGAGGCACGTAAACAACGTGTTCATCAGCTGAAAAGGTGCATCAAGTGTTTAGGTGAACACAAGGGAGGAAAATGCTCACTGAAGAAGTGTTTTAAATGCAAGGGTATGCATCATACAGCATTATGCCCAAATAATTTTGCTGAACAGCAGAAGACTTCCACAGAATCAGGAAGTCAACAATCAACAGCATTAAATGTGAGAGATAAGTTTAAAGCAACTACTCTCCCGATAGCTCGAGTTGAGTTATCTAATAAATAACACAAAACCAATGTGCTAACACTATTTGATCAAGGCTCACAAAGGTCCTTCATAAGAAGAACAGTGTTACAGAAATTGAATAAACAACCCTATGCCAAAATACAGTTAGACATAGCTGGTTTTTTCTACAATTCTGGTAAACAGACATATGACCTAGCCAGAATCACTGTTGGTCTAGGAAACAGGAAAAAGACAGTAGAAGCTGTGGTAGTAGATGATTTGCCTAAGTCTGTGCAGATCCAGAGATTAAAAGAAACAGTTGCAGCACTGAAAGCAGCTAAGGTCAAGTTAGCCTGTCCTGACATACAGACGGACACTATTAGTCCAATTGATTTAATCATTGGAAGTGATTATTATCACTGTTTTGTGCAAAATCTAGTAAGTAAACATGATGTTCACTTGCTGAAAACAGCAGGAGGCCACATGATATGTGGTCCCATTCCCTCTCAAAGTGGGAAAGAAGCTGATATTGATTCAGTGGAAAATGTACTAGTTACGAGAATAACCGCTGATCATGTACCACAGCAAAAATTATCATTAGAAGAAATGAATGAACCAGTTGATAAGTTGTGGGATTTAGATGCGATAGGTATTGATGTAAATAAACCAATCCCACAAGAGTCTCAGACTTATAGCCAATATTTGGACACTGTCAAGTATAAAGATGGACAGTATTGGGTTAGGTTACCATGGAAATTAAATCCACCACATCTGCCTAGCAATTATCGCATGGCTTTCGGACAAATGAAAGCACAAATACATGAGCTCCGGAAGAATCCAGAGCTACTGACTGTCTATGATAATATCATACAAGAACAGTTGGACAATAAATTCATTGAGGAAATAGTCGAAGACAAGTTGAAGACAGAAATTCATTATCTCCCACACCATGGAGTCAGAAAAGATTCTGAAACCACTCCACTACGTGTTGTAAACAATTGCAGCGCACGTGCAAATAAAGATGTAGCGAATCTTAATGACTGTCTGATGACCGGACCCTCACTAACTGAGAAGCTTGGAGACGTGCTTATGAAATTTCGCAAAAACCCATATGCCTACACGGCTGATATTTCCAAAGTTTTCTTAAGAGTAGGACTACAAGAAATAGATAGAGATTATATTCGATTCTTGTAGCCTGAAAATCCACATGATCCTCAAAGTCCTGTGAAAACTTATCGTTTCAAATCAGTATTATTTGGTGCAACATCCTCTCCATTCTTACTAGAAGCTACTCTAAATACACATTTGAAGAAATCTGAAAGTCCCTTCAAAGAAATCTTAAAGAAAAGTTTCTATGTGGACAATCTTCAAGGCACTGTAAATAAAGAGGAGGATTTGAAATCTTTATACAGAGAAGCTAACAAGGAGATGAAAGAAGCAAATATGCCTCTGAGGATGTGTAATACAAATTCAATACAATTAAGGAAACATATCAAGGAAGATTTCCCTGAAGCTGAAATTCCTGATTGCAACAATATGCTGGGACTTAATTGGAACACACAGGAAGGTACTTTGAGTCTCAAAAGGATAAAACAATAAATCATTCAGTACGCTCACTAAACGTAGTTTACTGTCAGAGGTATCACAATGTCTTGATCCTCTAGGACTCGTCTCACCAATTACCATAAAAGGTAAAATGCTTATGCAAGATGCATGGAAGCTCAAAATTGGATGGGATGAGATCTTGCCTCTAGAAATGAGTCAAGTATGGGATGAAATATCCAGGGAGTTTAAACAACTTCATCAAATTACATTTCCCAGACAAATAGGTCAAGAGGGAAACAAGTACACATTACATGTGTTCTGTGATGCATCAACCAGAGGTTATGGCGCTGTAGCTTACATGAGTAATGCTGAAGGAAGTACACTAATTACTTCAAAGGCCAGGGTAGCACCCTTGAAGGTCAGAACAGTACCACAATTGGAACTGACAGCACTCTATGTAGGTACAAAACTAGCTGTCTATCTCAACAAAGTACTTGATCATCTCACTATTGAGAAAACCGTGATCTAATGAAGCAGTTCTCCAGTGGTTTAGAAATAATAAGAGTAAGTTGATCTATGTACAGAACAGAGTAGCAGAAATAAAAGAGATGCAGATAGATTATCTCTTTCTCCACGTCTCTACCCAAGAGAATCCAGCTGACATGTTGTCACGTGGTGTCCCACTCAAGAAATTTGTGGATAATAAATTATGGCTCCACAGACCGAGCTGGCTCTCTAATGAAAATAACTGGCCTCAGCAAAAAAGCTCACATTATGCCAGAAAAAACAGTCTGCTTGAACACAGCAGAAATAAGTTGTGTAAATACTGCAGACACAACAGAAAGAATCGTTGATGGATCTAAATACTCATCTTTGGGTAAACTCTTAAGAGTTACAGCTCTTGTCTTTAAATTCATTAAAGGAACAAAACCTGATTATGAATATCTTGAACCCATTAAATACTGGGTGAAACTAATACAGAAAGATGTTTTCTCTACAGAATATAAATTTCTGGAAACACAAGATAAATCCCCAAAGAAACCTGTTATGATTAATTCTTTAGGACTTTATCTCGACTTAGAAAAGATTATAAGATGTCGAGGAAGAATTCACAATTCTTCACTACCTAAAGAAGCCATACATCCAATATTAATCCCCAAGAATCATTGGCTAACAAAACTGATTGTGCAAAACGCCCACAGTAACGTGTTACATGGTGGGGTAACTGACACACTTTGTCATATACGACAATCCTACTGGATACCTCAAGGTCGACAAAGTGTGAAAAAACAAATAAGTATTACTTGTCGTCACTACGATATGCGAATATGTCAGTATCCAGGTCCACCTCCATATCCCTCTGAAAGAGTTTGTCATGTCACTCCATTTGAGGTGACAGGTGTAGATTACACTGGACCAATAATTTTAACCAAAACAGTTGACAAAGTTCCTATCAAGGTGTACATCTGTTTGTTCACATATGCTACAACTAGAGCAGTACATCTAGAAGTAGCCACTGACATGTCTGCTGAAACCTTTATCAAATTATTCAGACGGTTTGCAGCCAGAAGGGCATGTCCCAGACTGATGATTTCAGATAATGCAACGAACTTTGTTGCTGGTGCTGCTTATATAAGCAAGATCTTTGATCAACCAGAAGTACAACAGATGCTGAATCAACGCAGTTGTCGTTGGAGATACATTCCTCCCAAATCTCCATGGCACGGCGGATTTTATGAAAGAATGATCGGCATTGTAAAACGTTGTTTAAGGAAGACTCTTCATCGTCAAAGAATCGATTTAGAAGAATTCCGTACAGTTGTGACTGAAATAGAAAATAGAGTCAACAACAGACCTCTAACTTATGTTACCGATGATCTAGACAATTTAGAAGTGTTAAGTCCATCTCATTTACTCCATGGCAGAAGGCTCGAACCTGTTCCTCCCATGAATGATAAAGAAATCATAGAGGATCCTACTTATTTCGAACCTGAGCAACTCAGACGTAAATTCAAACACCTTAATAAAGTGATTGAACGTTGGGAGAAAATTTGGCGAGAAGACTATCTCACCTCATTGAGAGAACACTTCTATGGAGCTGGTGTTCCTGAAAATCATAAGTCCTTAAGACCTGGTGACATAGTGATTATTGACAATGATGGTCCGAGGTCCCAATGGCCACTTGGAAAAATTGTGACCATATATCCTGATGCAAATGGAATCATCAGAACAGTTGATGTTTTAAGCAAAGGTGTAGTGAATAAGCGGACAATAAATAAACTAGTGCCGTTAGAATTACACAGTGTTGAAAACAAAATTAGTGATTCTCCAGAAACCACACAGACTAAAGCTGTTCAGAAAAGACAAGCAGCAGTGGTGGCGAGGGAGAAAATCAAATTAATGTTAAGTGATGAATAGTTCACCTACAGTGAACCTCCGCCGACCCCCAGTGTGGAGAAATTTTCTCCAGGAGGGGGGTATCAGCCCTCTTCAGCCCCCTTCAGCCCCCTCAGCCCTTTTCAGCCCGAGGGGCCCAGCCCTCTCAGAAAGGGCAAGCATCTTGTTTACTGCTACAGCGAGTAATTGATCCCAGATGCAGTACCAGTATGCGACGTGGCTCGACACTCCTTGCGGTCCTGTGTTGCAAAGTGTAGTTTAATAAGAGACAGTCCATCTCTTACCTTACCAGGACAATTAAGGAAAATCCTGCTCCCACTTTATTATCATGGTAAAGATAGTGTATATTGTTGTCTATGCTTAAGACAGCAAGAATCAAACATTCTGCTTTGCTTCATCGAGGAAGTGGCAAGGAAGTAAAAGTACTAGGTCAGCTTTTCCTTTGTGCTAGGGGAGTAACGGCGTGGGGTACTGTGGCGTCTTCAGATTACTTTTGACTCTACTGAGAGTGACACTGACTCCAGGATAACCAAGAAAGAATGATCTGTGCATTAGTGTGAACAAAGTGTCTCACAAAACACGATAAACACTTACAGAGAAGTGTGATCAACTTCTTAGTGATATTGTGTGAACAATTATTGATGAAAAGTGTAACAACGAGTGTTGCGATCCAACAGAGTGTAGTGCGACATTCTTCAAAGAACACTATTCTTCAATCAACTCAACGGATATCCGGGCATAATTACAGGTCAGATACATATACCCAGGTAAGTGTTCTAACTCATGATGTACTACTATTGACTGCGCAGTTGAGTATAAAGTAGTGAGTTAGTCACTTATCATAAACCCCGGTGATATGCGGACCTTTGAGTCCACACACGTAAGCTTGTCAGCCATCAGTGAATGAAATATGCTGACATAACACCCCCTAGGGGTAATTTATTGTTTATGTAATATGATCTATTCCAGCCCGTTGAGAGATGATCATGACAACAATTCAAGACCTCGTCTGCAGGGGCGGCTGTGTAGACGATTTGCTGTCTTTTATCAGTTCCCTATATTTAAATTTATAAATAATAAGCTTAGCTGGTAATCCCATTTCTGGTGAATTTACTGCCTGAGATGTTGTCTAACCTCGGCACATTTCACATTTCCGTCCTAAACTACTACCCTATAGGATGCCACCAACAATACTCGTCTTAAAGACGGATGCCAGTTTACTGCTAAGTTAACAGAGGCAAAAGTTTCAAGGAAGCTAATCATGGTGAACATCACCCACACAGAACTGACTCCAGGTCCTTCTGTTAGGAGCTGCGATTTACCTCATCTCCTCCCAACCCGTCTACTTATTTTCTTCTTCGCTGGGTTTGATATCTTTATTACTGCCATAAACTTTTGAATTCGACTGGTCTTGTGTTATGAAAACACTGGTTAACTCCAGGTTAGATTCGAGCCCAAGGCTCAGCAACATCACAAAAACTGAACTTGAGAAAAATTACAGCAGTTGCACGTTTCCTAGTTCAGTGAAGCCCTCAGGATGATTCTTGGTTATCCTAAAACTACCACGGTCCTTATTATGAGAATGGAGCTTGGTATTCCTGAGATCAGCATTACAGTAATTCAAATTAACATTGTACTTCGTATCAGAATGTTAAGAAATCGAGCATACACCGTCATCGTAAATCTTGTCAATTATCTTTTAGTAAATAAACACGGCTTGTGAAACCATGCAATTATATTCAATATTATAACTTGCATTACCTGTATCTCTGAAGACGACAAGAACATTTCTCCCTTCTAAGAAACGTGTATCCATTTAATATCGCATACCTTAAGGCTTCATCACTAGTAATCCCTTGTGTAAATCACTCGCTAAGGCAATTGCTCAAGAAGAAATTTCAATAATATATCACAAATTATATACACTAATAGGATCTAAGCAGGGGTCAACTGGCTGGACAGAATCTGCTCCTATTTTCACCTCCCTAGGTAAGACGGAGTGTCAACAACAACCTTTGCCTCTTATGAATTAGTCATAAGAACTGAGAACTGCTCTTCTACACTACAAACTCAATGTTTGCCTTAAGAATGGTATTAAAGTTAAATTTCGACAATAAGTTTCATTCCTTGATGATTACTGACTGTCATCACTAAACTCAATCTAATTACATATGCAGACTAATTACAGAAGAAAATCGGAGAAAAACGAATTAACATGTAGTATCCATGAATTCCATTCATACACTGAATTACTTCTACATATTAAATTTGATAAATTAGCTACAAGAAAGTACCATGAAGGAAAATGCAGAATATTACTTTCATATATCTGTGTCATGCATTAGAAGTAATATTAGGAGAGAAATAAATAATGAATGCGAATATCAAAGGAAAACAGAAGTCTACTTTGATCTGTTACTCCCTATAATAACATTAACGTAGATAATCACTTAAACGGAACAACTTGAAATGTAAACAGACCGACTGACGGTGAACTAGCCAGACAAAGGCTTAGTTACAGGTGCATCAAGCAGCTTGAGCTACACAAATGATGATCACACTGAATGCAGAGTATGTAGTCAGCCTTATGGTTACTCTTTTGACCACTATGTGAATGATTGCTCACTTGTTGAGAATGTAGAAATACAATGTATAATTATCTATGTAATATATCAAGGTACTGTAAATATAGAATTAACTTACCAGAAATCTTTTTCAAATAACCTAAATTTCCTTGCAAGCAATGAAACATAAATTACAGATCTACATCCAGATAAACTCCAGTTCACTCTTTAGAGGCGTAGTTCCTGTACCTTTAGTGGATGCTCCCACTGTGATCCAGCCTCCTCACCTGACTACAGTATATAAGCCACCTCTCTGGCCCTATGCTGCACTTTCTACAAGAGTGATGGACTGAGCACATCGATTCCAGGCTAAGGGACTGATTACCTCAAACTCCTCCTCTCTTTGCAGATGAATGGTTTAGAGAACCGACACGTTGATAAATTAGACACATGTGCAACTCTTGGGTATCTTTATTGAGGAAACGTTTCTCCACACAGTGGCTTCATCGGTCCATACATAGGAGACACTTGAAGAACAGGAGGAGAATGAGGTAATCAGTCCCTCAACCTTGAGTCGATGTGGTCAGTCTATCAATCTTGAATAGATTGATTACCTCATTCTCCTCCTGTCCTTCCACTGTGTGGCGAAACGTTTCCTCAATAAAGATACCCAAGAGTTGCACATGTGTCTAATTTATCCTCCTCTCTTTACACCTTTCTGCTTTGTATTGGACTGATGAAGCCACTGCTTGACGAAACGTTTCTTCAATAAAGATTCCAATATGTTGCATAAGTGTCTCAGTCTTCAACCTGTCGATTTTCAAAACCATTTATCACACCTTTTGTGGATCCATATGTTCTTGCGCTACAGTCCACTGGATGGATATGGATGTAAACAAGTTTGGTTTAATCATTGGGAAATAATATCCTGAAACGGGTCTTTGTTATAAGATGACTCTTCAATGGTGTTGGTATTATGAAGGAAATATAACGGTAATTTACAAGAGCACGTCTGAAAGTCGTGTACATGTTGACCCTATGGCGGAGCACAGCTGCAGCAGCAGCGATGGCTCATTTACCGATGTTTACTCCCTTAACGCAATGAAAAATTATTATTTCTCAGAACGTGCACATTTCCTAAGCCTGTTAAACCAAGACGGTGAAGTGCACCGGAAAAGTTTTATCCCCTGATGAGTGAGAGTAGTTTTAATGATGACAGAACACACTCGAGGGTGCGCCAGGCTGCGACAGTTGGTGAGGGGAGATACAGTTACGGTTGCCCCTTATCTCAATCACCTGTGGTACCTGAAGCAGAGGCAGTCGAGGATCACACTGATAACTACACCGACAAAGACGATAAAGGACAAGACTAGAAAATGATGACTAGATTAAAGAGAAGAAATGTATATGGAAACCAGCAACTTCGACGGTGAGGAGAGATTAGGAAGAGGAATAAAGGGTGACGATAAAAGGTGAAGGCGAGGAAATAGGATGAAGAGGATGAAAATTAAAAGTCTTATAAGTAGGAGAAAGCATAATATTTTTTAGTCATGTTCCTCGATACGTGTGCTTAAATATATTTATATTTACTGTGAAAGACCAAATACACCACTAGTGGGACATGTACTGTGAAACAAGATTAATAGGTTGATGACAAATTATTTCTTATTTGTTGCGATGCTGTCAGACAGACCCACAGGTTACACTGTTCTTCTATTAGTTGCCACGGTATGCCCAGCCAACCGGTAAGTTGCCCAGCCTGACGGTACGGTTAAGCAGGAATGCACTGCAAAAATAAATTAACGAATGGGCGATAACTGATCTATAAAGAAATACGTCAGCATTGCAGCTGGAAGTCTTCCTGCTTATACTATATACATTGAGAAATCATGGCTAACCAAGCTGCTTAAATTCTTAATATTCATTGAACGTTTGTGTGATGTAATAACTTTAGAAACTTTATTGGAGTTGCATTTTTAAATATGCATTATTTATATATTCCAAATATTAATCGACATATTGCATTGCATCGATAAAATTTAATTGGATTTAAGTTTCATGATATCATTTAGTTTGTTGTTCTATCTGTTCTCTGTTGTTCTAGTGTCTCGAAATTATAAGAGTATCTTCAAATAAGAGAGAGAGGGAGAGAGAGACAGAGAAAGAAAGAGAGATAAAGTATGATGAAATATGATTTCTACTGCTAGAACTACTACTGCTGTCACCACCATCCCACCCATACTACTGGTATGCCTTGGGTGGCTCATAGTCAACTAATCCTCCTAACGTAGGCTCTAAACTCATCTCAGGGTTGTGTTACTATAGTTCTTGAACTTTATTAACCTGGATCCGATATTCGCAAAATTCTGCTTTGCTGGTTTTTAAATTACTACTTTATTTTATCTTATACACTCCGAATGTAGTCTATTCCATTGATTTACAATTCTGTCTGAAATTACTGTGCAAATGAACAGCATTTTTTACATAAAGTTTCATTCTCACTTTGTTTATCTTTGCATTTTAAGTAGTTCTTCATAAATGAGAACATCAAATTCGTTTAGTATCGTGGAAACCTGTGAGTTGCTTGACTGTGACGCCATCACCGCTGCCGCGGGTGTTGTAAAATGAAATTCTTACCTCACAAGTCTCTACTGTTTCTCTGTCTTTGCTGAAATTTAAAGGGACGAAGGACTAGCAGGGTCCCGTCTCCCAGTATACACCAGTGAACACTTACCTGGGAGTGGAAGCTGTTCTTAGCTTGAGTACCCAGATGACTAGCCTAGGATAATTTGACTCACATGTGCCTCCTACCCAAAGGTCACGTACCCTAAGGTATCAGTCGTAATATATACAAGATTATTTAATTATTGATTGAAAATTAAGTCACACGGAAAGTATCTCACGAACAGGTGTAGAACTGATTTATCAAATCTTCTGAACTCTTCTACAGATGCTTCTATAGAAATGCCGGAAGAATTATTTAGAGGCTGAAGTCGATGACACCAGTTACTCATAGAGGCCTCATCATGGACTGGGCCGCGGGGGCGTTGATCCCCGGAATAACCTCCAGGTAACCTCCAGGTAGCCGTCAGCTTGCAAGGCATCTCTCTATGGTTGCTGCTTCCAGAAAGAACGAAAACTATAGACGAAAGGGTTAGTTTTTCGGAATCTGCAAAATTTTATTCCCTTTTGAACCTTAATTTAAAAATTACCGGTTGTTCAACCCTTCTCACTGCTGAGACTCCTTCACTGACTCTGAGGACGTGAAGTATATTGTGATGAAATGTGGAGGCTGTGAACACAGAGATAGTAGAAATTGAGGTTACAGATTTGCTCGATGTAATGTCATGATCAGCCCCTCACCCCTTCATCCTGGCTGAAATGAAAGGATGCAGAATATCTTCTCTAAGTAGCTTTTAATCCAACAAATGTTGAAATAATATCCATAGCTGTCAAAACGATAGTGCAGATTATTGCCGCATCGGTCCTCTCCAACCAATGGAAGCAAGGCACATGGCATCTTAGCCTTAATTAAGTATCAACGAGCAACACACCTACATCCCACAACATTGTATTACTATATAATAATACTGCATTTATCTTGGCAATTGCTTTCTCAAATACATTCGTCTTTAGTATGTGCTTGTGTGATATAGGTGTGGCAGATAAAATGAGAAAGCTGATGTGGAGGAGACCCATTGTTGGTCAGGACTGGGTAAAGATATGAACAGCTGTGTAGAATGCACATTGACGGGAACAGTTATTATATTTTAGCTACAATTATGATTAAAGATCTTAATTTCGAGAGAAACGATGTTCTATAACCAGCCACCGAACATCAGGAGACAACGACAAGAGTATATATAAATTGCAGTATGAGATACGTCGTTGATGAAGAGGAAAGGTGATCTTACAGCAACATGGCAAGGCAGCAACAACAATATGAACAAAATTAGCTGCACCAAAAATAACAAAACAGCAACTAAAATTTTAATAACAGCACTAAAGCAATAACGGAAACATTAATAACAGTAACAAAAATAGATATCAGTAACAATAGAAGCATCAGCAAGAGCACTATTAGTAGCAAAGTCAACAACAAAAGCATTGAAAAGGATAGTAATGTACATAACAAATGCAGCAACAGTAATAACCGCAATAACAATAACAGTAGTAAAAGCTTTAACAACAATAACAAAAACAACAACACTTCCTACAGTAACGGAAACAATAATAGAAACAGAATCAGCAACACTGACACTAATAATGGTAGCAATAACTATAACAGAAGGACAAAGAAGGACAATAGCAGCAGCAACAACACCTATAGCAACAATAACAACACTCTCAAAAGCAGCAACAACAATACCGCCAGCATCGACACTAATAACAATACAGAAAAGCCATAGCAGCAGCTAAACCAGCAATAACAGCAGCCAAAACAACCATACTTGCAGCAACAACAGCAAGGAGAGGAGCAGGAGAGGATGGTCGCGGGGCTGGGCCAACAACGTCTCAAGGGGGAGGAGTACACTCTCGCAGTCTGTTTAAATCTTCATCAGTGAACATTAAGATAATGAACCCATTTGGATAATTACCTTGCGACGTTTCTACTCTGTCTCTGACCCGTTCTCACACTCCCATTTTCATTCTCGATTCCTTCCCTGGGGCTCGAGGAAGAGGACGAGGAGGAAGACAAGGAAAGATGTGAGCAGGAATAAAACTTAGTTTTCTTTCGGTGATTATGAGTAAGATAGAACTGATGGGATGAAGAGAGAGAGAAGACGCTCTGTGATATGAAGGGATCTCTCTCTCTCTCTCTCTCTCTCTCTCTCTCTCTCTCTCTCTCTCTCTCTCCAGGATCCATTATGAAGCCTCATATATTATGTCACATCACTTTTGATTCAGGTAAAAGTAACATAAAGAAATCACATTTAAAGGAGATTTTAACGACAGTCTGAGGAATTAGTGGAGAGTCAGGACCCCTTTTTTAGAGCTCACCTTTCATCATCTTCCTCTGGTGGATGGCTGGGAGCTGCCTATCAGAGCACACCTCCCCTCAGCTCCCCTTGTTGGATGGCTGGGAGCTGCCCATCAGAGCACACCTCCCCTCAGCTCCCCTTGTTGGATGGCTGGGAGCTGCCCATCAGAGCACACCTCCCCTCAGCTCCCCTTGTTGGATGGCTGGGAGCTGCCTATCAGAGCACACCTCCCCTCAGCTCCCCTTGTTGGATGGCTGGGAGCTGCCTATCAGAGCACACCTCCCCTCAGCTCCCCTTGTTGGATGGCTGGGAGCTGCCCATCAGAGCACACCTCCCCTCAGCTCCCCTTGTTGGATGGCTGGGAGTTGCCTATCAGACACACCTCCCCTCACCTTCCCGTGGTGGGCCTGGGAGCTGCCTCTCAGAGCACACCTCCCCTCAACTTCCCTTGGTGGGGCTGAGAGCTGCCCTTCAGAGCACGTCTGCCCTCCCTCTGCGTCCTCCGACTGGAGGGAGTTTTGTACAGAGTTATGATTGTCTCCACAGGTGACTCCCCGTGGGTAGTTTGTTTCACTTAGCAAGTAATGAAGCAGCGGCCTCTGAGTTGATGACCTGTGTGTGTGTGTGTGTGTGTGTGTGTGTGTGTGTGTGTGTGTGTGTGTGTGTGTGTGTGTGTGTGTGTGTGTGTGTACTCACCTAGTTGTACTCACCTAGTTGTACTCACCTAGTTGAGGTTGCAGGGCTCGAGTCCAAGCTCCTGGCCCCGCCTCTTCACTGGTAACCACTAGGTCACTCTCCCTGAACCATGAGCTTTATCGTACCTCTGCTTAAAGCTATGTATGGATCCTGCCTCCACTACATCGCTTCCCAAACTATTCCACTTACTGACTACTCTGTGGCTGAAGAAATACTTCCTAACATCCCTGTGATTCATCTGTGTCTTCAGCTTCCAACTGTGTCCCCTTGTTGCTGTGTCCAGTCTCTGGAACATCCTGTCTTTGTCCACCTTGTCAATTCCTCTCAGTATTTTGTAAGCCGTTATCATGTCCCCCCTGTCTCTCCTGTCCTCCAGTGTCGTCAGGTTGATTTCCCTTAGCCTTTCCTCGTAGGACATACCTCTTAGCTCTGGGACTAGTCTTGTGGCAAACCTTTGCACTTTCTCTAGTTTCTTCACGTGCTTGGCTAGGTGTGGTTTCCAAACTGGTGCCGCATACTCCAATATGGGCCTAACGTACACGGTGTTCAGGGTCCTGAATGATTCCTTATTAAGATGTCGGAATGCTGTTCTGAGGTTTGCCAGGCGCCCATATGCTGCAGCAGTTATTTGGTTGATGTTCGCTTCAGGAGATGTGCCTGGTGTTATACTCACACCAAGATCTTTTTCTTTGAGTGAGGTTTGTAGTCTCCGGCCCCTAGACTGTACTCCGTCTGCGGTCTTCTTTGCCCTTCCCCAATCTTCATGACTTTGCACTTGGTGGGATTGAACTCCAGGAGCCAATTGCTGGATCAGGTCTGCAGCCTGTCCAGATCCCTTTGTAGTTCTGCCTGGTCTTCGATCGAGTGAATTCTTCTCATCAACTTTACGTCATCTGCAAACAGGGACACCTCAGAGTTTATTCCTTCTGTCATGTCGTTCATGTGTGTGTGTGTGTGTGTGTGTGTGTGTGTGTGTGTGTGTGTGTGTGTGTGTGTGTGTGTGTGTGTGTGTGTGTGTGTACGTGTGTGTGTGTGTGTATACTTACCTAATTGTGGTTGCAAGGGTCGAATCATAGCTTCTGGCCCAGCCTCTTCATTGGTCGCTACTAGGTCATTCCCTACCTGCTCTGTGAGCTGTATAATACTTCTACATTAAGCTATGTATGGACCTTGCCAACCACGTCCCTATCCAGACTATTCCACTTCCTGACAACTCTGTGACTGAAGAAATACTTCCTAACATCCCTGTGATTCATCTGAGTCTTCAACTTCCCACTTGTGACCCCCTTGTTGGTGTGTCCCAACTCTGAAATATTCTGTCCCTGTTCACCTAGGCGATTCCTCTAAGTATTTTATATGTTGTTATCATGCCCGGTCATCCCTGTCCCTCCTGTTCTCCAGTGTCGTCAGGTCGATCTCCCTTAACCTCTCCTCGTATGACGTGCCCCTTTGCTCCGAGATTAGCCTCGTTGCAAACCTTTGCACTTTGTCTAATTTCCTTTGATGCTTGGCCAGGTGTGGGTTCCAAACTGGTGCTGCATACTCTAATATGGGCTTGATGTACACGGTGTACAGGGTCCTGAACGATTCTTTACTGAGGTGTCGGAATGATATTCTTAGGTTTGCCAGGCCCCCATATGCTGCAGCAGTTATCTAGTTAATGTGCGCCTCAGGACATGTGCTCGGTATTATACTCACCCCAAGATGCTTTTCCTTGAGTGAGGTTTGTAGTCTTTGGCCCCACAGACTGTACTCTGTCTGCGGTATTCTTTGCCCTTCCCCAGTCTTCATGACTTTTCACTTGGTGGGGTTGAACTCCAGGAACCAATATCTGGACCAGGCCTGCAGCCTCTCCAGATCCCTTTGAAGTCCTGCCTGGTACTCCTCCGATTGAATTTTCCTTGTAAACCTCACACCGTCTGCAAAGAGAGATAATTCTGAGTCTATTACTTCCGCCTTGTCATTCACATATACCAGAAACAGCACCGGACCTAGGACTGACCCCTATGGAACCCCGCTCGTCACAGGCGCCCACTCTGACACCTCGTCACGTACCATGACTCGCTGATGTTTTCTCTGATCCACTGCAGTGCCTTCCCTGTTATACCTGCCTGGTCCTCCAACATTTACACTAATCTCTTGTGTGGAACTGTGTCAAAAGCCTTCTTACAGTTCAAGAAAACGCAGTCTAACCCCCCCCCCTCTTTCTCACTCTTGTCTTACTGCTGTCACCTTGTCATAGAACTCCAGTAGGTTTGTGAGTGGGTGTACTCACCTAATTGTGGTTGCAGGGGTCGATACTCAGCTCCTGGCCCCGCCTCTTCACTGGCCGCTACTGGGTCACTCTACCTGCTCCATGAGCTTTATCATACCTCGTCTTAAAACTATGTATGGTTCCTGCCTCCACTACATCACCTGCCAGACTATTCCACTTCTTAACAACTCTGTGGCTGAAGAAATATTTCCTAACATCCCATTGGCTCATCTGAGTCTTCAACTTCCAATTGTGACCCCTTGTTCCTGTGTCCCATCTCTGGAACATCCTGTCTCTGTCCACCTTATCTATTCCACTCAGTATTTTGTATGTCGTTATCATGTCACCCCTGACTCTCTTGTCCTCCAGTGTCGTCAGACCGATTTCCCTTAACCTTTCTTTGTAGGGCTTTCCCCTTAGCTGTACTCACCTATTTGTACTCACCTATTTGTACTCACCTATTTGTGGTTGCAGGGGTCGATTCACAGCTCCTGGCCCCGCCTCTTCGCTGATTGCTACTAGGTCCTCTCTCTCCCTGCCCCATGAGCTTTATCATACCTCGCCTTAAAACTATGTATGGTTCCCGCCTCCACTACGTCACTTTCTAGGCTATTCCACGGCCTGACTACTCTATGACTGAAGAAATACTTCCTAACATCCCTTTGATTCATCTGAGTCTTCAACTTCCAATTGTGACCTCTTGTGTCTGTGTCCCTTCTCTGGAACATCCCGTCTTTGTCCATCTTGTCTATTCCGCACAGTATTTTATATGTCGTTATCATGTCTCCCCTGACCCTCCTGTCCTCCAGTGTCGTCAGGCCGATTTCCCTCAACCTTTCTTAGTAGGACAATCCCCGTAGCTCTGGGACTAGTCATGTTGCAAACCTTTGCACTTTCTCTAATTTCTTGACGTGCTTAACTAGGTGTGTGTGTGTGTGTGTGTGTGTGTGTGTGTGTGTGTGTGTGTGTGTGTGTGTGCGTGTGTGTGTGTGTGTGTGTGTGTGCGTGTGTGTGTGTGTGTGTGTGTGTGTGTGTGTGTGTGTGTGCGTGTGTGTGTGTGCGTGTGTGTGTGTGTGTGTGTGTGTGTGTGTGTGTGTGTGTGTGTGTGTGTGTGTGTGTGTGTGTGTGTGTGTGTGTGTGTGTGTACTCACCTAGTTGTACTCAGTTCTGGTTGCAGGGGTCGATTCACAGTTCCTGGCCCCGCCTCTTCACTGGCCGCTGCTGGATCACTCTTCCTGCTCCATGAGCTTTATCATATTTCTTAAGAACATGAGAACATAAGAAAGCAGGAACACTGTAACAGGCCTACTGGCCTATGCGAGGCAGATCCAATTTTCCCACCGGCTTAAGCCAATGCCTTGACCTAGTCAGGTCAGTCACGTCACTTAAGGGAGGAGCACCCACACCCACTAATGTATTTATCCAACCTCTTTTAAAACTACACAACGTCTTAGCTTCTAAGGCGGTACTCGGGAGTTTGTTTCACTCTTGAAGCAATGTATGGATCCTGCCTCCACTACATCACTTCCCAGACTATTCCACTTCCTGACAACTCTGTGATTGAAGAAATACTTTCTAACATCCCTGTGATTCATCTGAGTCCAGCCTCCAACTGTGACCCTTTGTTGCTGTGTCTCATCTCTGGAACATCCTGTCTCTGTCCACTTCTCGATTTCTCTTAGTATTTTCTATGTCGTTATCATATACCGCTAACTCTCCTGTCCTCCAGTGTCGTCAGGTCGATTTCGTAGGATCGTAGGATCGTAGGATCGTAGGATCTTGTTGCAAACCTTTGTACTTTCTCTAATTTCCTTAAGTGCTTGGCTAGGTGTGGGTTCCAGACTGGTGCTGCATACTCCAATATAGGCCTAACGTACACGGTGTACAGGTTCCTGAATGATTCCTTATTGAGATGTCAGATTGTTAGTCTTATGTTTCCTAGGCGCCCGTATTCTGCAGCAGCTGTTTGTTTGATGTGCACCTCAGGAGATGTGCCCGGTGTTATGCTCACCCCGAGATCCTTTTCCTTGAGTGAGGTTTGTAGTCTCTGGCCCCCTAGTTTGTACTCCGTCTGCGGTCTTCTTTGCCCTTCATATTCCTCATGACTTGCACTTGGTGCGGTTGAACTCCAAGAGCCAGTTGATGGACCAGGTCTGCAGCTTGTTCAGATCCCTTTGTAGTTCTGCTTGGTCCTCGTCTGATTGAATTCTTCAGCTTCACATCTTCTGCAAACAGGGACACTTGTGAGTCTATTCCTTCCATCATGTCGTTCATAAATATCAGAAACAGCACCAGTCCTAGGACTGACCCCTGGGGAACCCCTCTCGTCACAGGCGCCCACGCTGACACCTAGCCACGTACCATGACTTGTACCTGACAGGTATACCCTGATCCTCTGCAGTGCCTTCCCTGTTATACCTGCATGGTTCTCCAGCTTTTGCACTAATCTCTTGTGTGGAATAGTGTCAAATGCCTTCTTACAGTCCAAGAAAATGCAGTCTATACCCCATCCTCTCTCTTGTCGTATTGCTGGTACCCTGTTATAGAACTCCAGTGTGTTTGTAACAGGATTTCTCATCCCTGAAGCCGTGCTGGTTGTCGTTGATAAGCTCATTCCTTTCTAGGTGCTCCACCACTCTCTTCAATACTTCCGGTAGTCGCCCTGTTTCCATAGATGTGATGAAGATTTTTGTTAGTGGTGTACACAGCGCTTCAGGTCTCTCTCTCAGGACCCATGGAGAGATGTTATCCGGCCCCGTCGCCTTTGAGGTATCTAGCTCATTTAGCAGCCTCTTCATGAGGGTGTCTTAATAGAATTCAACTTCAATAACAAAAACATTCACTGGGAAAAAGTCAACCATCTCCTAAATGATGTAAGCTGGGAAGTATCCTAAACAACACATATCCGAACCTTTGCCTAGAAAAAATAAACTCTGGTTCTTGAGATCAGCTCAAGGCACTTTCCATTAAGAAACAGAAAGAGAAGCTGTAAACTAGAAAGAGAAAAACGCTTCCTGTATAGATGGAGGCGAAAAATCACAGAGCTACTAAGAGGGGCCAATATATGTAAAATACGAAGGGAGACACTAGTCAATGAAATAGCAAATATCGAAATTATGCTAAAGGAATCTTACAGGAGGCAAGAATCGCAGGAAAAACTGAAAGTCATAAAGGAAACTGAAAAAAAAATACTTCTTCTCTTATGCCAAATCTAAGGGAAAAACAACATCCAGTACTGGGCCCCTGCTTAGGCGAGATGGGACATACACAGATGATAGCCAAGAAGTGAGTGAGATACTAAAGTCCCAATACGACTCAGTGTTCAGCGAGCCGCTACCCAGACTAAGGGTCGACAATCCAAATGAATTCTTTATGAACGAGACTCTAAATTTGGACTTCTCAAAAATCTCTGATATTATCCTAACACCTCAAGACTTTGAAAAGGCAATAAATGACATGCCCATGCACACTGCCCCAGGCCCAGACTCATGGAACTCCGTGTTCATCAAGAACTGGAAGAAGCTCCAGTCACGTGTCTTCAGCATTCTATGGAGAGGGAATATGGACACAGGGATCATCTCACACTCACTAAAAACAACAGACATAGCCCTACTCTATAAAGGTGGCAGTAAAGCAATTGCAAAAAACTACAGACCGATAGCACTAACATCCCATACCGTAAAAATCTTTGAATGGGTTCTAAGATCGCCAACCACCTAGATACCCATCAGTTACAAAATCCAGGGGCACATGGGTTTACAGCAGATCGCTCCTGCCTGTCCCAGCTACTGGACCACTATGACAAGGTCCTGGATGCTGTAGAGGATAAACAAAATGTAGATGTTGTATACACAGACTTTGCAATAGCGTTCAACAAGTGTGACCATGGTGTAGTAGCGCACAAAATACGTGATAAAGGAATAACAGGAAAAGTTGATAGATCTATAACTTCCTGACAAATAGAACACAAAGAGTAATAGTAAACAGAGTAAAGTCCCAGGCAGCTACGGTGAAAAGCTCTGTTCCACAAGGCACAGTACTCACTCCCATCCTATTACTCATCCTCATATTTGACATAGACAGAGATGTAAGTCCGTGTCTTCCTTTGCGGATGACATCCAAATTGGCATGACAGTGACCCCAGTGACCCCTGTCGAAGACACGCAAAGACTCCAAGCGGACATCAACCAAATCTTCAAATGGGCCACTCAGTGAAGAGAAATTTCAATGAAGAGAAATTTCAACTACTCAGATATGGAAACCTTGAAGGAATTAAAGCTGTATCAGGGTATACAACAAATTCTAACCGTACAATAAAGCGAGAAAGTTATGTGAAGGACCTGTGAGTGATAATGTCAGAGGATCTCGCCTTCAAAGATCACAACAATGTATCTACCGCATTTGCTAGGTAAATGATAGGATGGATAATGAGAACCTTCAAAACTAGGAATGCCAAGCCCAAGATGATTCTCTTCAAATCACTTGTTCTCTCTAGGCTGGAATACTGCTGTACACTAACTGCCCCCTTCAAGGCTGGCGAAATTGCTGACCTGGAGAGTGTATATAGAACTTTCACGGCACACATAAGTACGATGAGGCACCTAAATTACTGGGAACGGTTGAAGTCCCTTGATTTGTATTTCCTGGAACGCAGGCGAGAGAGATACATGATAATATGCACTTGGAAAATCCTAGAGGGATTAGTACCAAACAGGCACACGAAAATCACTCTAAATGAATGCAAAAGACTCGGCAGGAGTTACAACATTCCCTTCAATGAAAACCAGGAGCACCACGAGTACACTGAGAGACAACGCAGTAAGTGTCAGGGGCCCAAGACTGTTCAACTGCCTCCCAGCATAGATAAGGGAGTTTACCAATAAACCCCTGGTGTCTTCCAGAAGGCCCGGATGGTCAGTACCTGACCATCCGGACGTTCGACCAGCAGTAACAGCCTGGTTGATCAGACCCTGAACCACTAAGAAGCCTGGTCTTAGACCGAGCCACGGGGGCGTTGACCCCCGAAACCCTCTCCAGGTATAATCCAGATAAGGGAGCTCAGGCCTTGGTAATCAGTGCTTCGAGAACTGGGTCAAAATTGTTTTGTGAGATAGGTTTTACCGAAACGTGCATTCCATTGTTCTGTATGATGTTCTCTGTGACTCGTATTGTCATAGATTGCAAACATCGTTGTCTCGTTATATCATTTTTCTGATTCGGTAAATGTGCTTGTTTGGATGTCATAGATGTGACTGTCTTTCGTTGAGCCACATATGCATTCGCTGTGTTATGCATTCCGAACGTATTTTTATGTCCATGTATTCAGAGGGCATGTAAAGAATGAGTGTAAACCCGTGTAATCCCCTTGGATAAAATTCGCCTGGAAATAATCAAAGGGACAAATTCCGTGGACAACCCCTTTCCTGTGGGGTTGTCCTATCCAAATTGAACCTAACTTTACCTGACCTATTTGAACCAAACCTAATTTAGCCTAGCCTACCAAATCTAACCCAATCCAACCTAATATAATTTAAGTAAAACAAACTAAACCAAACTTTATTCAAACTAAAAGTTTTTTTTTTTTTTCAATTTTGTACTTCTATTATGAGGGATTTTTTCTAGGTTTTGTCTATTGGGGTTTTGCCCAAGGTTTCTTTTTTCCTAAGAAGGTTTTGGTTTAGGAAAAATTTTAGTTGGGAGAATATGGGTCTCTGTAAATGCTTGCAAATGTGAACTGCTGTTCTAGAGTCAACACATCATTAATAAAATTAAAGCCGCCTTACAAGGAGTACGAGTCACTGATCCCACTGATAGAACTGTTTTGGTGATCCACTTGGTTCTGAGGTCACTGATCCCACTGACAGAACTGTTTTGGTAATCCACTTGGTTCTGAGGTCACTGATCCCACTGACAGAACTGTTTTTGGTGATCCAATTGGTTCTGAGGTCACTGATCCCACTGACAGAACTGTTTTGGTGATCCACTTGGTTCTGAGGTCACTGATCCCACTGACAGAACTGTTTCGGTGATCCACTTGGTTTTGAAACTATTGGCGAGATTCTAGGCAAAAACTAGCTTGATGTCGATCCCTGTACAAAATTACCTACACGTTTATGATGTTCTCCATCCTTCACCAGTCACAAGCTAAGTGAATCTGACTCTTTCCTAAAGTTCATCAAAAAGAATCACAGAGAATGTGAGCTACACCTCCAGTTACAGTGAATGGATTGGGAATACGTGCGACCTTCTAGGTCATCATGTGTGCCTTCTGATCCTCCCACACAGTATCTAATAAACTGATGAAGCAAAGTCAAGCAGAAAATATTGTTAGTTCAACTGGGAAGGACGATCCAAACTTCGCTGGTAACACCACTCTGTGGGATACTCTCACAATCTCCATAACAAAATCGGTAGAGTAAACAAATGCTCCAGCCTGATCCTACAAAATGTTTCTGCGTTCTCCTAAAAGGAAATCATCTACTTCTCAGCTGGCAAAGTGTTTCGCTTTGGTGACTTAGTTAAAACGTTCTCAGTTTTACAACCAATGTGGTAGTGCATTAGTGGGAATGTGGTAGACGGCCAATGTGATATTTATTGTTTAAATTGTGGAAATTTCTTATGAAACAATGGGAGAGAGAGAGTGAGAGAGAGACAGGCATTCAGACAGAGAAAAAGAGAAAGATAGAAAGAGAAAAAAGATAGAAATAAAAAAAGAGAGGGAGAGGGAGAGAGAGCAGAGGTAGAGACAGACAGGCGAAATAAGAAAATAACCTGTCCCCAAGTGACACGTGACAGAAGGCCTCGTCCATCAGGCAGCTCGTCTGTGCTCGTGTGATGGTGGTGAGCGACACTGGTGGCAAGGTAAGCCAACAAAGAGCTTATATAATTAACTGAAACCCACCCCCTTCTGGTGTCCACAGCCTGAAGTGTTTTTCATTTCCTCAGCATATAGGGAAAGTTGTGACTTAATTAATGCATTTTTATAGACCTTTCTTAATAAGCTAATTTTTCCTAGAAATTAAATGATACGTACCGGAGCGGAGTTAATGAAGGTCTCAGTCTTGGACACGGCCAGAGTTTGTTGATTTTTAGCAGTGTAGCGCACTCTTTCACCTGGATTATTACCCTTCACATATGCAAAGAATTTAATTAATTTTGCTCTATTGTTTATTTGTACTTTTCTCAACATGCGTGAAGTGTCTGGTTGATGCCACTACAGGTTGTGAGTGTAGTTGGCAAGCATACACACACACACACACACACACACACACACACACACACACACACACACACACACACACACACACACACACACACACACACACACACACACACACAGCAGGGAAGATATGCTCAGCACTCTCACCTGGCGTCGCAGTGTGTGTAGCAAAGATTATTACACTGATATACACACCAAAATTCAAGTTTAGTGACTATATACACTGTACCACACACCTGCAGTCACAGTGAAGATATACATTGTACCACACACCTGCATTCACAGTGAAGATATACACTGTACCACACACCTGCAGTCACATTGAAGATATACACCGTACCACACATCTGCAGTCATAGTGCAGATATACACTGTACCAAACACCTGCAGTCACAGTGAAGATATACAGTGTACTACACACCTGCAGTCACAGTGGAGATATACACTGTGCCCCACACACCTGTAGTCTCAGTGGAGATATACACTGTACCACACACCTTTAGTCATAGTGTTGCCACAGAGAAATTATGCTCACAGACGTCAATGAAAAATATTTCTGTGAGTGTCTTCTGTGCAGTGTTGTTGTGGCAGAAAGTGCAGTTTATTTATCAAGATTCCTCTGTCGTGTTGCTGAATTTCTTTATTCCTTTGTTGCTGTGTTTCTTTGCTGTGTCCCTTCGATGATGTGTTTTTTATTTGCAGTGTTGCCTTGTTGTTGCATTGATTTGCTGATCTTTTGTCGCGATTATTTGGATACTTTCATGCACTGTTGTTGTGCTGCTGTATTTCTTTCTTCATACATTTTTGAAGCTTTGTTGTTTGCACTGCTACTCTATTCTTTAATTTTTTTTTGTAGCTTTGTTGTTGAAATTCTTTGTTGCTATGTTGCTTTTCAATTTATTTTGTTGCTTTGTTATAACATTAATGGTATACAATATCGATAAAGTGAGGCATTAAACACATTTGCAACTCTCAGGTATCTTTATTTTGAAGACGTTTCGCCTAGCACTGGCTTTATCATCCCAGAACAGGTCTTATTATCTGAATACAGTAGAAGTAATCAGTTCTCAGTCTTAAAGGTGCTGAAGATGGATAGAATAGAAGATTAAGCGGTCAGTCTCTCATCCTTGAAGGTATTACTCTCCTAAGTCTAGCTGAAACCGTAACATTGACAGGGATATTATATACTAAAGTGAGACGAGGTACACTCAACTTTTCCTACATATTTACCACCCTCTGGTCCAACACCTTAACATGACCTACTTCCATTAGTGGGGATCCCCCACTGGTCAGGATGCTTTACTCCCCTGCACATCTAACTCTCACTTAGAAGCGTCAGTCTCCCTGCCAATGTTTACGTTTCATCATGACTCAGGTGGCGGTCATCTTCAAGGTTGAACGACTCACCACCTCATCACCTACCTTCTCCAGTTAATAAGTTCTCTACTGAATTGATAAAAACCATTGTTTGGAGAAACATTTTTCAAATTATAGATTCGAAGGTGTTGCACATGTGTCTAATTCTTCACCTTGCTTTATTCTTTCGTTGTGTTATTGATGTGTTTCTTATTGATGTGTTTCTTATTGCTGTGTTTCGTTGTTTTGTTGCTGTGTTTCTTATTGCTGTGTTTCGTTGTTTTGTTGCTGTGTTTCTTATTGCTGTGTTTCATTGTTTTGTTGCTGTGTTTCTTATTGCTGTGTTTCATTGTTTTGTTGCTGTGTTTCTTATTGCTGTGTTTCATTGTTTTGTTGTTGTGTTTCTTATTGCTGTGTTTCATTGTTTTGTTGCTGTGTTTCTTATTGCTGTGTTTCATTGTTTTGTTGCTGTGTTTCTTATTGCTGTGTTTCATTGTTTTGTTGCTGTGTTTCTTATTGCTGTGTTTCGTTGTTTTGTTGCTGTGTTTCTTATTGCTGTGTTTCATTGTTTTGTTGCTGTGTTTCTTATTGCTGTGTTTCGTTGTTTTGTTGCTGTGTTTCTTATTGCTGTGTTTCGTTGTTTTGTTGCTGTGTTTCTTATTGCTGTGTTTCGTTGTTTTGTTGCTGTGTTTCTTATTGCTGTGTTTCGTTGTTTTGTTGCTGTGTTTCTTATTGCTGTGTTTCGACGTTTTGTTGCTGTGTTTCTTATTGCTGTGTTTCGTTGTTTTGTTGCTGTGTTTCTTATTGCTGTGTTTCGTTGTTTTGTTGCTGTGTTTCTTATTGCTGTGTTTCGTCGTTTTGTTGCTGTGTTTCTTATTGCTGTGTTTCGACGTTTTGTTGCTGTGTTCCTTATTGCTGTGTTTCGATGTTTTCTTGCTGTGTTTCGTTGTTTTGTTGCTGTGTTTCTTATTGCTGTGTTTCGATGTTTTGTTGCTGTGTTTCTTATTGCTGTGTTTCGACGTTTTGTTGCTGTGTTTCTTATTGCTGTGTTTCTTATTGCTGTGTTTCGACGTTTTGTTGCTGTGTTTCTTATTGCTGTGTTTCGACGTTTTGTTGCTGTGTTTCTTATTGCTGTGTTTCGACGTTTTGTTGCTGTGTTTCTTATTGCTGTGTTTCTTATTGCTGTGTTTCTTATTGCTGTGTTTCGACGTTTTGTTGCTGTGTTTCTTATTGCTGTGTTTCTTATTGCTGTGTTTCTTATTGCTGTGTTTCGACGTTTTGTTGCTGTGTTTCTTATTGCTGTGTTTCTTATTGCTGTGTTTCTTATTGCTGTGTTTCGACGTTTTGTTGCTGTGTTTCGTTGTGATGTGTTTCAATACTTCGTTACTGCGCGATGTTGCCGCGTTGCTTTATTTCTGTGTAACTTTGTTTCCCTGTTGTTTTGTTGTTATTTTGTTTTATTATTGTGATAATTGCTTTATTTCTGTGTGCCTCTGTCAGTGTTGTTTTGTGTTTTGTTGCTATGCTTTTTTGTGTTGCTCTTTTTCTTCGTTTTGTTACTTTGGTTTTTGTTGCCTTGTTTAAATTCACTGTTATTTTTCTTATTTGTTGTTTTGTTGCTTTGCTACTGTGTTTCTTTAATTTGTTTGTAACTCTGTTGCTTTGATACTTGCTTAGTTTTATGTTTAGCTTTTTTATTTGTTTTCTATTTGTTTTATCATTTATTGCTTAGTTGTATTGATTGTTAGTTGTTTTGGTTCTTTGTCTTCTAATCTTTGTTACTTTTATGCATTGATTCGTTGTTTTACAAGTTCTTTGCTTTCTTTCATTACTCTTGTTTTGCTTTGGTAATCTGATTGTTACTTTGATTCCTTGTTTCTTTGATTGTGTGTTACTCTGTTTTTTTGATGGTTATTTATTTTAATGTTTTGATAAGACCCACTCTTCAACCCCCACTCTCCCTCACCCCCACTCTCCCTCACCCCCGCTCTCCCTCACCCCCGCTCTCCCTCACCCCCACACTCCCTCACCCCCACTCTCCCTCACCCCCACTCTCCCTCACCCCCACACTCCCTCACCCCCACACTCCCTCACCCCCACACTCCTTCACCCCTCACTCTCCCCACCCCCACCCTCCCTCTCCCCCACACTCCCTCACCCCTCACTCTCCCCCACCCCCACCCTCCCTCGCCACCCTCACCACCCACAGAACTCTTATTACCCTCCCCCTCTCATCACCCTCCCCACCCCTACTTCACCTTCGCCACCATCATCACCCTCCCCACCCTTATCACCCCCCCTACTTCACCCCCTCAACGCCCTCGCCACCCCCTACCTCACCCCTTCATCACCCTCGCCAACCCCAACTTCACCCCACCCTCATCACCCCTCGTCACCCTCTAGAGTTTTATGACTCTCTGATCGCGGGTTCTAACTCCACCCGTGGCATTTTTTTTTTCTACTTTACTCTCCCCACCCTCGCCAACCAACACTTCAACCTCCCCACCCTCATCACCCTCGCCAACCAATACTTCACCCTCCCCACCATCATCACCCTCGCCACCCTCTACTTCACCCTCCCCACCCTCATCACCCTCAACATTCCCTACTTCACCCTCCACAATCAAGTTAAATTTGCTTAGATCCCCCACCAACTACTATTCACTTCCTCCCAGTCTGCTTAAGATGCTCTAATTCTTTGTTCAAGAAGAAAGGTAACTTCAAGACTTTGCCTTGGCTAGAGACACACAATAGTATCGTGTAAAACTGGTTACATTATATTTTCTGATTACATTATATTTTCCATGTGCATATTTTGTTAAGGATTTAATAATGTGAAACTAAATTCGTGTGAGTCGTTCAGCACAGGAAGTCGTGGAGACTTGATACTCCGTCCGCTGATCGAAAACAAACACATTACCTCACTTCGCTCTTCAGTTTGCGTATAAAACAGCATATGAAAACTGTCGAATTCTCCTTGTAGGACACATTTTCTGGTAACTTTTCTTCGGCACAGACTTACTGACTGCTGGACATGGTGTTCCACTTCATCTGCTCTAAGAGCGGGAGTAGCTGTCTGCTGATGGATATTAACTGTTTGTTGTTTAGTCATTGACTGTCTCTTGTTGTTTCCCTTTTCTGCCCTAAATAATCCAGAAAGCTGCATCCTTGCTAAGTGTTTGGCTGACTATAACCCTCTTAAAACAACTAATTACCATACTACAGATTTCACTAATCTGTCAAAGACAGCCACTTGTCCATGAGCGTCTTCCAGCAACTACTTGGGTGCTAACCCGCCCTTTTGGCTGAATTAGCGGATGCTCACTAAGAAATCTGATACTCCAATTGGCTGAACACAGGGTGCCCAGACAAGCAATTACAGACACGAATCTCAGTGGCAGGTCACAGAAATACTAAGTGCAACCATTGGTTAGATAAAGTTTGCATAATCGGTCAATCACTACAACAAAATTTCAGAGGTTAGCGCAGAAACCTGGCGTTCTCACTGATTGAAGAAAGCTTGCTCGGGAAAGCAGTCATCGTAGTCTGTGAAGCACATTATATATACCTGAAAATGCAGAATTTTTATTCACATCTTGCAGTTCATTTTTTTTCTGCAACCATAAGATTAAGTACTTACTAGCATTCCTGCACAATTGCGATTAACTTCAGTCTTTGCTTCCTTGGCTCTGCTATTCTCAAGTCAAACGATCTCTCTATTCACTCACATATGTTGTTACAATATCTCCCTAGTTTTTTCCTCTCCAGGTTCAGTATTTTCAGTTTCTTTAGTTTCTACTCACAGTTATTTCCCAGGACGGGACCCACACTAGTTGACTAACACCAGGGTACCTACTTGCTTGCTAGATGAACGGGAACAGCAGGTGTAAGGAACACATCCAATGTTTCCACCGGCCGGAAAATGAACCACGGACACCCAGTGTGTGAAGCAGGAGCGTTGCCTACCAGGCCAACGAACACTTGAAGGAAGAGTTCTGAGTGTTATGACGTAGGTGAAGGAACAAGTCTGAGTGTTGTGACGCAGGTGAAGGAGCAAGTCTGAGTGCTGTGACGCAGATGAAGGAGCAACTCTGAGTGCTGTGACGCAGGTGAAGGAGCAAATGTGAGTGCTGTGACTCAGGTGAAGGAGCAAATGTGAGTGCTGTGACTCAGGTGAAGGAGCAAATGTGAGTGCTGTGACGCAGGTGAAGGAGCAAGTCTGAGTGTTGTGACGCAGGTGAAGGAGCAAGTCTGAGTGCTGTGACGCAGGTGAAGGAGCAAGTCTGAGTGTTGTGACGCAGGTGAAGGAGCAAGTCTGAGCGTTGTGACGCAGGAGAAGGAGCAAGTCTTGAGTGCTCTGACGCAGGTGAAGGAGCAAGTTGATCAATTAAATTTTTGTTTATACAAACTGAGGACTGAGTGTCCACTACTGCTCTAAATGACCCAACTGGGTCTAGCGCTTCATGAAATATACAATAATCAAGATGTATATTAATGTTCATTGCAATTCTATAAAAAAAATAGCAAGTGCTATGGCAAAAAAATGTAAATATTAAAAAAAAAAAAATCCTATGTTTGTACCAAATCAGAATCACATTAGATGATGGAACATATTGTTCCAGTCAAAATGAAGTTGTCAGTGTACCACACTTTTGTGGCACTGTTTATTAAAAGCTGAAACTCATGTATTCCATTTAACTACAGAAAATATTAAGATGCGTTGATGATAAAGGCTTAAAATTACGTTAAAGTATAACAAATTGTTAGACGAATTTCCGTCAACGAATGCATTTACATATTAATGAGACCGTGAGAATCTCTCTCTATACAAGGAATGGAAAAATTTACATACATAATTTTATCTAAATTAAAAAACAACTCCTTAGACAGGCACTTTATTCTAAAATTCATTCAAAATGCTAGTGAAACTGGGAAGAATAGCAGCGTTAATGTGTGCTGTCTACACTGAGGATGTAAGCGCTGTTCCCGTCTGTTGCAGTGCCTAGTGTCGATTATCAGTCATCTCCGATCTGTTTTGATTTCTTCATTATCATCACATATGTATGCTCACTGAAACAATACAAAAATCCTTTAGGATGAGTCTTTAATTATGGAAATGCTCTTTAAGAAAGGCATTAAAAATGGTAAGCATCACTGACCTGAAATGCTCCAAAAGCAATGTATCACATCGTAGACAATAAGCTCGAGTTGAAGGTCAACTTAACTAGGGTTTTATCAGCATCAGTGATTCTGGGCATGTCATGTTAGATCAATTTTAAATCTTGGAATCGAAGATTAAATGTGGAATATAAATTGAATAGTTTAAGCGACCACTACCCTCCTGATAGACTAAAAGTAAATAAAGAATTATGGAAAGAAAAAGAAAAAAAAGAAAGGTATGATCCCTGGAGTACTCACCACGAGGTAAACAGAAGGGAGACCAAAGAAATGTTTCTGTATGCAAAGCAAGCTAAAAAACATTCCTAATCTTAAAAGTTATGATAAGTGAGGTAAGTGTTGCCAGATCTTGGATCCTATCCCTGTTGAATTCTCTGTAAATCAAATCTACAGAGAATCCAACACTGAGAGGCGTCACTCTGCTGAAGCATCCTTACTACTTCCAGCACCGTATAACAAACTGCTGACAAGTACATCAACTCAAATACTCTTGCACATTTGATACTACTCCACGCTGATTCCCTGCTGCTACAAGACACTGCAGTTATATAACCCGACGCCGCCACCTGACCTTCTCGAATGATATATATTGTTTCTTCGTTTTCTTGTATCATTCGGTCCCTGGACAGGAACGTATCCATTAAAGATGTCCTAAGTGTATGTACGTTGTCCTTTCATTCACGTTTTCGGTTCCACTATACTCTCGTGCTTCAAAACCTTGTATATTTCATTCGGCAGTCATGTTTCGAGTCTTTAAATCAAGCCTTGTTTCCGTATTTGCAATTATATATGTCTCTCGTACTTGCAGTTAATCTTAGTTCGTTTATTTTGTTACTAGCAACACGACTTTTAGCATAATAAATTTGAAAAAGCGCTTTCTTGCATCTTCTTTCTCTCCACGTTGTTTTCGTCTTTTTCTTGTTTGGACCTTTAATTTTACCCACTTCACAAACTTCTGTCTAGCTTTGAAATAAGTTTCTTTTCTTTTGTTTTCATTACCACAACCACTGTATTTCCCATGTAGACCCAAGTCGTCATGGGAAATACAGTAAATACGTAAATAACCATGACGATTTCACACATTCTTGTTGATTTCCTACTTTTCATGGTTATGGTCCATTCCTCTCGTACAGATATAAACCTGAGCCTAATTGTTCTCATAAATAAATACCTTTGTAGCCTTTAATAACCTACAGTCTGTTTCTGTTTACAATGCCTAATTTGTCATATGCTTATTTTAAATCCATAAATCACTTATCTAAATATTGCTCACTTATGAACTTTATTAAAAACACTCGTATTCCATCTATACTTTACTTCTTACATCCTCCTTGTTCTTAGTGAGCATTCTCTAATGATCCCTATATGTCTTCTCTTGAGCAGCTGTACCAACAGACAAAGGCGGAGTTGGAGCACAATAAGAGATCTGCTGATTTCTAGGGACAAGAATAGAATCCACAGCCGTTTTCACGTGAGACTGTCTCAAGACAGCGGTGAAAACTAGTCAGTACTGGAGAAGATAGAAATAAACCTCAGGATCAGAAAGAATGATGCAGTATGGTTGGAATTTGCAAACACCTTTACTATGTTCCATGGCGAATGCAGGATAACTTATTGTTTCAGACAACGGAACAATGCTCTTCTCCAGACTGAGGGACTAACCACCTCAAAACTTTAAGGGTGATGGACTGATTACATCGTCTTCAAGTATCTTCTGCTTCTATCAACTTTTCTGTACTCGACTGAAGAAGCCTACTGTGTAGGCGAAACGTTTCAAAATAAAGATACCTAACTGTTGCATATGTGTCTTACCTAACAACACATAACTTACACAGCAACGAACTGGGACGACGGTAAGAGGAAAGATAAAGGGAAGCCAATTATTGCTCTTCAAGACTTTCAGTTAAGAAGTTTATGGTGTTTTATTGAGAAGACGTTTCTTAAATTAGGAACTTAATAAATTTACACAGAAAAGGATGAAGGAGACCATATTTATAGTGAAGGGAAACGAGATACAGATAAGGCCGAGTGATGTCACCTGCAGTAATGCTGCTCACCTCAGTAGGCCGACGTCAGTATTTCTTGTAATTTTTTTTGTAATAACAGTGTCATATCTGGTGAGAATAAGTTACGATGGAGCTTTACAAATTAGAAATGAACCTGACTTCTATGTGATGGCTTTATTCGTGTAAATCAGAGAAGATTCTCAACAAAATCGGTTCAATCTATCTGCTTCCTTGATATCTAGTTTGACAATGGGAAAGTTCTTCTCTGTTAAGGTGAATAATACATGCGTTGTTTGTGTCATCTCTGGTAGTCACTTCGGTATTCCCTGATGCTCGTGTTCAGGAGCTTCACTTATGTAAAACTTGTCATAGTCTCCGCAAGATCTTATGACCTACTCCCACTATTTGATCCGCCCACAGTGACAATATCTTCTACTGCTGCACCTCATCTGACTCCTATATAATTGGCCATCTTCAGATTTATCAAGATTATGGTGCTGAACATCTTGACATACACTTAGATACTGATGACGTCCTCTTGTACTGTCTGCAGCTTAAACGTTTTCAAATATCCTCTGTGAAGAATTAGACACATGTGCAGCAGCTTTGTATCTTTATTTATAGAAGTTTCGCCATTCATTGGCTTTATCAGTACAAATTCTAGGATAAAATGGGAAGACTATGTACAAAAGACGAAATAGTCAGTCCCTAAACCTTGGACTTGGTAAGGAGTAGCGTAGTCCTGAAGAATCTGTAGTTTCCCATCATATTCATAAATTTTTATTGATGAAGTCACTGGATGGCGAAATGTCTATTAAAGATACCCAGACGTTGCACATGTGTCTAATTCTTCAGCTTCTCTGTATTGAATTGATAAATTCATCTCTCTTTCTAATATTGACGTTTTATTTCTAACGTAGTAATATTTCTTTAGTGTGTATGAGTTAACAAGGCATCAATCAGAGGAGTTTTCAGAGATTCTGATTAAAGATTTGTGCTTCTTAAAGATATGACAGAGGTAGCAGCAGCAGTCTCAAGTTGGAGTAGCAGAGAGTCGGCATAATTAACAGCATGACACTTAGAGGTGTAGGCACTAGAATAGGCACCAAACTGAAGAAAGAGTTAGAAATATTAACCGAATTGAATTAACTGTAGGTGACCAGTCAGACTAACCTGAAGACGAGATTGGATTTCGGGAGAGTGGCTGGGTGACTTACAAGACTTACAAAGATACACGCATCCTTCTCTCTACCTCCCTAACTACAGCAAAGACAAGGGTGGGTAGGTAGGTAGGTATTATTTAGAATTTTTTTATTAAACTTAATGAGTTTCAGCATAATTATCAACATCCTCCTCCCGACATCAAAACCTACCTTTCCTTCCTATCCACCTATCAAACTCTCATAACATTTCAAAAACTGTTAGCCTCTTTCCACAAAGAAATGCTTTTGATCAGTAGGCCTAATTTAAAAGAATTACACGGTTACCTGCCCTCATTACTATCCTTCTAATTATCGGTCAGTCTCTCATAACATATCAAAAACTGTTAGCAATAATGAGACGAACAATGAATTTGACATTTAGAAATGTAAATTATTGAAATAAGTAGTTACATGTAAGGGTAAATCATTGTTTAAAACCTGTCGATATAGAGAAGTAGGCCTACCTTTCAAGAATTACGAGGTTACCTCCAAGCCTGCCCACCTATCAGTCAAGCCGTCATAACATATTAAATATTGTTAACGACAAAGAGAAGTGTAATGGCTTTGCCATTTCAGTATTATTTTAAAATATGTTTGTATGTCTTTGTGTCAGTCACTGTGTGGAAGACCTATTTTGATCAGTAGGCCTACTCTCTCCTTTTAATTCACTGGTTGGTGAAACATCGTAATAAAGATACCCGAGGGTTGCGTATATGTCTTATTCTTTGTAATGCAGTATGTTAGTGAATTCACATTACCATAAAATAAAATTTCTCTTAGTTCTTGTAGATCATGTTGTCCAAGAAAATCACCTGTCCGTCTGTTTCTTCAGTGGTAAATTTGATTTAAGGTTCTTCTGAGTTGATTTTGTTAATAACGTTGAAAGTGTTGAGGTATATTGAAGTAATGACCACTATATCATCGACCTATTTTAGCCATTTTACTTCCCTGTAAACGTGAATTTTTAACATTTTCTCCTCCATGTACTGGTTGGCCGTGACTGCGCTCTAAGGTGAGTTCAGTTAGTGCTTGTGAATTTTTCAGCAAAGATGGTCAACGACTTGTGAACGAGCAGCTTGGAATATCACACTATCAAATTTACCAATACAGGTGAAAAAAAAGGCGGGCAAATTTCCTTTTTTCGGACATTATGACCTGCAAGAAAGACGAAAAATATGATTTTCAAGGAATACCGGAAACCCCCTAACAAAAATAATTTGCTACACTGTCTCTTCACGGCAAAAGAACGAAAAGTGGGACTATTATTGTTGTTTATCTCAGGGTTCACAGTATTTGATCAACCACAATCCTAGAAAAATGTGAGTGCATATTACTATCCATAAAAAATTCTCGAGTTTGCAAGTGCGAATCCTGATACAGACTGAGAGAAAATTTTTATACGAGTGTGTGTGTGTGTGTGTGTGTGTGTGTGTGTGTGTGTGTGTGTGTGTGTGTGTGTGTGTATGTATGTATGTATGTGTGTGTGTGTATGTATGTGTGTGTGTGTGTGTACTTACCTAATTGTGGTTGTCTGGGTCGAAACTCAGCTCCTGGCCCCGCCTCTTCACTGAACGCTACTAGGTCCTCCTTCTCCCTGCTCCATGAGCTTTATCGCACCTCGTCTTAAAGCTATGTATGGTTCTTGCCTCCACTACCTCACTTGCTAGACTATTCCACTTCCTGACTACTCTATGACTGAAGAAATACTTCCTAACATCCCTTTGACTCATCTGAGTCTTCAACTTCCAATTGTGACCCCTTGTTTCTGTGTCTCCTCTCTGGAACATCCTGTCTCTGTCCATCTTATCTATTCCACGCAGTATTTTGTATGTCGTTATCATGTCTCCCCTAACCCTCCTGTCCTCCAGTGTCGTCAGGCCGATTTCCCTTAACCTTTTTTCTAGCTCTGGAACTAACCTTGTCGCAAACTTTTGCACCTTCTCTAATTTCTTGACGTGCTTGATCAAGTGTGGGTTCCAAACAGGTGCTACATACCCAGTATGGGCCTGACGTACACGGTGTACAGTGTCTTGAACGATTCCTTACTAAGGTATCGGAACGCTATTCTCAGGTTTGCCAGGCGCCCACACATGCTGCAGCGGTTATCTGGTTGATGTGTGCTTCCGGAGACATGCTCGGTGTTATACTCACCTCATGATCTTTCTCCTTGAGCGAGGTTTGAAGTCTTTAGCCACCTAGCCTATACTCTGTCTGTGATCTCTTTTGCCCTTCCCCGGTCTTCATGACTGTGCATTTGGTGAAGTTAAATTCGAGAAGCCAGTTGCTTGACCAGGTGTCCAGTCTGTCCAGGTCTCTTTGAAGTCCTGCGTGATCCTCATCTGATTTAATTCTCTTCATTAACTTCATATCATCTGCGAAACAGGGGTACTTCTGAGTCTATCCCTTCCATCATGTCATTCACATATACCAAAAATACCACTGGTACTAGGACCGACCCCTGTTGGACCCCGCTCGTCACAGGTGCCCAATGTGATACCTCATCACGTACCATGACTCGTTGTTACCTCCCTGTCAGGTATTCTCTGATCCATTGCAGTGCCCTTCCTGTTATGCGCGCCTGATCATCTAGCTTCTGCACTAATCTCTCGTGAGGAACTGTGTCGGAGGCCTTCTTGCAGTCCAAAAAATGCATCTTTCTTTCTCGTGTCTTACTTCTGTTACTTTATCATAAAACTCCAGAAGATCTGTGACACAGGATTTGCTTTCCATGAATCCGTGCTGGTTGGCGTTTATACTCTTGTTCCGTTCCAGGTGCTCCACCACTCTCCTCCTGATAATCTTCTCGTGATAATCTGCTGATAATCTTTTGTGTGTGTGTGTGTGTGTGTGTGTGTGTGTGTGTGTGTGTGTGTGTGTGTGTGTGTGTGTGTGTGCGCGCGCGCGTAGCAGAATTTTCCTAAAAAAATTACGTTAGTTTAACTGAGGTTGGGTAAGGTTTCTATGTTTGGCTTGGTGCAAAATTGTAAATCTTTATATCAGTGCCAATGGTAAAAGAAATTATTTATGATATGTAAAAGAATATATATTTAATACACAGGCCTTCTCCTACCGAAGTAGGGAAACTCCCCCCCCCCCAAAAAAAAAGAAGAAACTCTTTTACCATCACTTCAATCTCTTTCCAGAGTGACGCCGATACTGCAGTTCAAGACGGCAGTTATCCCTAGTGCAGGCCCTGTACTTCTCACCTCCGGAGCACAAGTCTGGTTAACCGATTTCCCTGATTCGGTGTTACTTTGCTCATGCTCCAACAGCACGTCAAGTCATGAAAACCACTTTCCTTCACTCACTAATCTGTAACACGCTTACACACTCTTGCTGGATGTCTAAGCCCCTCGCACAGAAAAACCTTCTTTACCCATCCCTCTAACCTTTCCTAGGACAACCCCTACCCCACGTTCCATGCGGTACTGATTTATATGCCCTCCAAGTCACCCTGTTTTGTTCCAACTTCTCTAAATGTCCAGACCACTTCAACAACCCCCTCTTCAGCCGTCTGGATAATACTTTTACTTACCGTGAGCCTTCTTTTTATTTCAAAGCTGCGAATTCTCTGCATAACATTTATACCACACATTACCTTTATACACGACATTTCCACTGTCTCCAGCCTCGTCCTGGATGCAATAATCATAACCCATGTTTCACACGAGGCACCTTTGGAGACAGAATGTTACCCATGGAGACAAAAAGGGAAATGTATGAGAGCGTCGTACCACCATACTCTTATACATTTCCCTTTTTGCCTCCATGGACAACGTTCTGTCTCCAAAGGCACCTCAGTGGAGCATTACCTTTTTTTCTCATGTCAGTTCTATGGTTCACCTCGTATTTCATAGACCCGTCTGCTGATAAGTCCACTCCCAAACATCTGAGAGAAGAACTTCCTCCATAGTCCCTCCCTCCAGTTCGATAAACAATGTTTTTTTCATTTCCTAAATTTTTTGTTACGCTCATCATGCTCTTTCTGATGTTCAGTTATAATTTCCTTCTTTTACATATCCTCCCAGATTTGTCCACCAACCTTAGCAACTTCTCTTCAGAATCCCCCAAAAGAACAGATTCATCAGCCAAAAAAACAAGAAACAAACAAAAAAAAAAAAAAAAACTGCGACAATTCTCACTTCGTGTTACATTCCTTATGTTGTAATCCCACACCTTCCCACAATGTCCCAGCATTCACTTCCCTGACAACCCCGTTTATAAATATATTAAACGACTATGGAGACATCATGCGTCCCCATCTAAGGTTTAGTTCTACTGAGAAATGATCCCCCTTTCTTCTACATACTCTAACCTGATCCTCATTATCCATGTAAAATCTCAACTGCTTTCATTAACCTACCACCAATTCTGTTCACTTTCAACATCTGTCATATGGCTTCCCTATCCACCCTAACATATGTTTATTCCAAATACATAAGTGCAACAAAAACATCTTTTCCCTAATCTCAATAATATTCACTTATATGCTTCACTGTAAACACTTGGTCTACACATCTACCCTTCTTAAGGCCTACTTGTTCATCTGTGATCCTCTCTCCGTCTTACCATTAGTTCTTTCAACAGTGACTCCACCACACACCTTACCAGGTATATTCAATAGGCTTATTTCCTTATAATTCTTACACTCTCTCTTGTCCCCTTTGCCTTTATAATAAGGAACTATTCTCGCTCTCTGCCAGTCCATAGGTACCGTCCCCTATTTCATATATTTATTAAATAAAAGCACTAGCCATTCCAAAACTATATCCCACACCTGCTTTTAACATTTCTTGCTTAATCCCATCAATCCCAGCTGCTACACATGTGGTGTAGATCATGTCCACACGTGGTGTAGAACATGTCCACACGTGAGTAGATCATATCCACACGTTAGTAGATCATCTCCACACGTTAGTAGATCATATCCACACGTTAGTAGATCATATCCACACGTTAGTAGATCATATCCACACGTTAGTAGATCATGTCCACACGTTAGTAGATCATGTCCACACGTTAGTAGATCATGTCCACACGCTAGTAGATCATGTCCACACGTTAGTAGATCATGTCCACACGTTAGTAGATCATGTCCACACGTTAGTAGATCATGTCAACACGTTAGTAGATCATGTCCACACGTTAGTAGATCATGTTCACACGTTAGTAGATCATGTCCACACGCTAGATCATGTCCACACGTTAGTAGACCATGTCCACACGTTAGTAGATCATGTCCACACGTTAGTAGATCATGTCCACACGTTAGTAGATCATGTCCACACGTTAATAGATCATGTCCACACGTTAGTAGATCATGTCCACACGTTAGTAGATCATGCCTACACGTTAGTAGATCATGTCCACACTTTAGTAGACCATGTCCACACGTTAGTAGATCATGTCCACACGTTAGTAGATCATGTTCACACGTTAGTAGATCATGTCCACACGTTAGTACATCATGTCTACACGTTAGTAGATCATGGTCACACGTTAGTAGATCATGTCAACACGTTAGTAGATCATGTTCACACGTTAGTAGATCATGTCTACACGTTAGTAGATCATGTCCACACGTTAGTAGATCATGTCCACATATTAGTAGATCATGTCCAAACTTTAGTAAATCATGTCCACACGTTAGTAGATCATGTCCACACGTTAGTAGATCATGTCCACACGTTAGTAGATCATGTCTACACGTTAGTAGATCATATCCACACGTTAGTAGATCATATCCACACGTTAGTAGATCGTGTCTGCACGTTAGTAAATCATATCCACACGTTAGTAGATCATGTTCACACGTTAGTAGATCATGTCCACGCGTTAGTAGATCATGTCCACACGTTAGTAGATCATGTCTACACATTAGTAGATCATATCCACACGTTAGTAGATCATGTCCACACGTTAGTAGATCATGTCCACACGTTAGTAGATCATATCAGCACGTTAGTAGATCATGTCCACACGTTAGTAGATCATGACTACACGTTAGTAGATCATGTCTACACATTAGTAGATCATATCCACACGTTAGTAGATCATGTCCACACGTTAGTAGATCATATCCACACGTTAGTAGATCATGTCCACACGTTAGTAGATCATGTCCACATATTAGTAGATCATGTCCAAACTTTAGTAAATCATGTCCACACGTTAGTAGATCATGTCCACACGTTAGTAGATCATGTCCACACGTTAGTAGATCATGTCTACACGTTAGTAGATCATATCCACACGTTAGTAGATCATGTCCACACGTTAGTAGATCATGTCCTCACGTTAGTAGATCATGTCCGCACGTTAGTAGATCATGTCTACACGTTAGTAGATCATATCCACACGTTAGTAGATCATATCCACACGTTAGTAGATCATGTCCACACGTTAGTAGATCATGTCCACACGTTAGCAGTTCATGTCCACACGTTAGTAGATCATGTCTACACGTTAGTAGATCATGTCCACACGTTAGTAGATCATGTCCACACGTTAGTAGATCATGTTCACACGTTAGTAGATCATGTCCACAAGTTAGTAAATCATGTCCACACGTTAGTAGATCATGTCCACACGTTAGTAGATCATGTCCACACGTTAGTAGATCATGTGCACACGTTAGTAGATCATGCCTACACGTTAGTAGATCATGTCCACACGTTAGTAGATCATGTCCACACGTTTGTAGATCATGTCCACACGTTAGTAGATCATGTCCACACGGTAGTAGATCATGTTCACACGTTAGTAGATCATGTTCACACGTTAGTAGATCATGTCCTCACGTTAGTAGATCATGTCCTCACGTTAGTAGATCATGTCCACACGTTAGTAGATCATGTCCTCACGTTAGTAGATCATGTCCACACGTTAGTAGGTCATGTCCACACGTTAGTGGATCATGTTCACACGTTAGTAGATCATGTCCACACGTTAGTAGATCATGTCCACACGTTAGTAGATCATGTCCACACGGTAGTAGATCATGTTCACACGTTAGTAGATCATGTCCACACGTTAGTAGATCATGTCCACACGTTAGTAGATTATGTCCACACGTTAGTAGATCATGTCCTCACGTTAGTAGATCATGTCCACACGTTAGTAGGTCATGTCCACACGTTAGTGGATCATGTTCACACGTTAGTAGATCATGTCCACACGGTAGTAGATCATGTCCACACGTTAGTAGATTATGTCCACACGTTAGTAGATTATGTCCACACGTTAACACATCTCGTTCATGATCGTAAATTATGTCCATAGCTTTCGTATTTATATATTGATTTACATCAGTGATAAGAACGGAATTCGTAGTTACCATAGCAAGATCATTTTACAATTAACATTCGTTATATTACGATATATTTTAACGTTTACATTCTTTAAGTAATTCACAGAATTAAACATAAAATTATTTTTATAAGGATATTTTCATCCAATAATTTTTTTACGGATGATCCACAACAGCTTGAAGAGATAAAAACTGCAAAATTGCATTAACTGAAATTAAAAATGAGACTTCACTCACAAGTATTTCTCAACATATTGTCATAATGTTGCACTGGACGTGGTGTTGCTGATACCAGAATCCATCATCACTGCCAATATCGTAGGCGGTTGTTATCCTTATGTTAGTATCTGAGCTGCTGCAATACTAGTTATGCTTCTTGCGTTATCAGTTGTCCTTCCTATGTTAGCAGTTCTTTTCCTTACCATACTTGCGCTCATTGCTTTAGCAGCTGTACTTATTACGTTAAGTTAGCTAACTGCCGGGCTCACTACACTAGTAAATGTTCCGCTTAATTTAAACTTGGTAGTTGTACTCGTTGTGTCAGCAGTTGTGTTCCTCACGTTAGCAGTTACACTGCTCAAGTTTTATCCTGCTGCACTAAATGATCAAAAGACGAAATTTACTTTTAAGTTAAAAAATATATCTTGCACAATACCATTTCATTGTTATAAATATTAAAATAATATATATTTCTTTAATTTCGCAGCAGTCTTGCTAAGCCACAGTGATATATTCAGGTATTAAGGATTGCCTGGCAAATTCCTTGTCTTTATAAATATAAACGATTAGCGCGCTTCAAGGTGTCCAAAGCTTGTGATAAATTCAGGGAGAGATTAAGACAATTATTATGTGAGTTATGGTAATGAATATTTTGCGTGACCACAAGTGACTTGAAGTTACCTGCATAATATGCTAAATGGGAACAACGGCGTTTCTTGAATATTTTAGAGGATTACGCAGTGTTTAATCAGATAATTAGTTTTTCACAGTCTTGACCGTTGTTTACCTGTTGAAGGTTCCAGGGATCTTTTCCTCGTGGTAAAGTTCTCCAGGGTAACGGCCTAGTCACTTGGCTTGGTGGTGCTCGCTGCACGCAGTCAAGCCTACGCAATACAGCCCTTCTGAACATTCTTTACGAATTCGTCAATTTCATTTATATTTTTAGGGACTTGATAAGCTTGAATCCTTAGTAAGTTATTTCTTAGTGCACTTATTACATCTTTGCTTGTCACTGGGAATATTATGATCCGTGAACCGTGCCTTGCGTTCTAGTACTGAGTATTCGTAGTGTGTATAATGAAAATAAGTGTCTCCATAAATTTTCAGGTGTAGATTATGTACCTTCTTTTCATCTGGACTCTGTGGAGAACATTTTGAGGGATTTCAGGCATCCCAGTCAATTAAATAATTCCTAGATAGGACTTGTCTAAGATAAGCCATTAGTCCTGCTGCAGTGATCCTTCGTTCTTATGTTCTTATGAAAGATCTCTGACTTCATTATTTTTTTTGGCTTGTTATATGTTCCTTTCGTTCTGTGAGTCAATCTGCCTGTGTGTTGTACCCTGAAACTCGTTTTTGAGTTCTTTGTTCAGCTGGAGTTCGTCACAGTCGAACATCTCGTACCTTTCCTTTGCCCGTTGGAAGATTTTTATATTTGTCTGTAATTTTTCCGCGTCTTTTACTGAACTTTGTATATAACTAGAAATTAATTTGATTTTTAATAGCATTTTTTTGTGGAAAAAAATAAATAATATATATATATATATATATATATATATATATATATATATATATATATATATATATATATATATATATATATATATATATATATATGTCGTGCCGAATATGTAAAACTGGTCAATTAGCAAGAACTCATTTAAAATTAAGTCCTTTCTAAAATTTTTTCTTATACGTTTAAAGATATATATTTTTCATTAATGTTGATGTAAAAATTTATAATTTTGCACCAAAAGGAACTTAGAAAACTTACCTAACCTTATTATAACAAGAGCAATTTATTTTAGTCTAACCCAACTAAATATATTTTAGATTTGTTTACAATAATTTAATACTAAACAAACACAGTGAAACATATTTTTTTCGTTAGGTTCAGAATGATTTTGGCGAAATTATTGCATACTCAAATTTTCACTTGTCCTATATGGCAAGATGAGCGTTGCTATTTAAGCCAAGATCGCAAGTTCTGCCTGTTCGGCACGACATATATATATATATATATATATATATATATATATATATATATATATATATATATATATATATATATATATATATATATATATATATATATATATATACATAAGACAGGGGAAGACGAGGTAATAAGTCCCACAGCCTAGGAATAGGTAATGAACACCGTAGTCTTAAAGATTCTAAAGCACAGGCGGAAAGACTGGTACTTATATACTGGAGTCAAAGGACAAAAGCACAGGCAGGAAGATTGGTGCTTACGTGCTCAAGTCAAAGGACATACTGCAGACGAAGGCAATGTCACTGATAGGAGAGATTCCCCAGTGGAAGTAGATCATGCCCAAGAGTTGGGCAAGGAGTTACCAAGTAGGTTGTACTGTCCTCTGTACCGACATAATGAAGAATTAGACACGTGCAACACGTGTGCATCCCACATGCTGCATGTGTCTAATTCTTAATTTTGTCGGAGTTGATATACAACATTTACGGTGGTGTGTTGTTCCACGTTGATTTAAATAACGGAAAGAGATAGGAGATGACGCAACATGTCAGGAAAAACTTGAATTACAGCATAAATACGGATATAAAGATTGAAGGAACACACGCACAACCTGTCTATGCAGAATATTTAGAGAGACATGAAAAATTTATTTTAGGTGTGTTATACTGTCCCCGTAAACTTGAATAGGGACACAGGGAGACTTCATTGCGAAGAAATTGTAAATATTTCAAAGAGCGACAACTTATTAATTTTAGATTTTAATTTTAGTCAAATTGACTAATTCTTTGACTCAGAATCAAGAGTCAAAGGGCTTGCTAGGTGTAATGCATTACTGTATGTTTTAAGCAGTTTGTTTCAGAACCAACTAGGAGAAATAATCTGCAAATATGGAAACCATTATTAATAATCAAGAGATCACAGAGGACCGTGGCCCGGGAACCACAAATCAATTACATTTAACATTGAGTGCAAGTGTGCATGTAGAGATAAATCAGGAAGAGTTCCAGATTTTCGTTTCGCAGATTGAAATGAGCATAGACAACACCTATCATGTGTGGGTTTGGGGTAACGTAGAGAAATATCAATTTGACATTTTTCTAAACATTATACATGCTTCCTGAAGAACTTTTATTCCCGACTCAACCATCTTTTAGGGGAGAAGAAAAGAATTCATAGGCATATCAAAGAGGTGAGGGTCATCTAATTAGTCAGTAAAAGAGAGGATTCGAAAATTAATTCGAAAGTCTTTCCAGTCTTATACGACATCGGTTAGAGAAATGTGCTCCGGTTTGTTAATAATTATTTCCTTTCGATCTTCCATCAAAAAGACACAGACGATATCTCAGTAATTAATTTTTATAATAAGCCTGGAGAAAATAAGTTATGTAATATTAATCACTTGGAATATTGTACCATAATATCAAAGGTTTGTGATGCCGATAACTTGAAGAACTAGACAGGTGCAACAACTAGGTCTCTTTAAATGTACACGTTTTCGTCATCATGACTACGGTAATGAACACCTGCTGCTAGTCTGAGGGACTGACTGCCTCATTTGCTTCTTTAGCCTTTTTTTTCTTTTTGTATCTCTAATGTTGAAGAATTTAACACATGTACAACAACTAGGAATCTTTATTATGTAGACGTTTCGCCAACCAGTGGCTTTATCAGTACAATGCAAACCCAAAAACAGATGAATAAAGAAGCTGAAAATAAGTTAATCAGTCCCACAGACTAACAGCAGCTGATCGGCACCGAAGTCCTGATAAATTTGAAGCATACGATCAATTAAGTGGATTAATATACTGAAGTCAGATGAGGTGCAACAGATGTAAGCACTGTCACTGGTAAGTGGGATTTCCCAGTGAAAGCAGGTTATGTCCAGCCTCCTTCGATGTCCTGGGATTTGATATAGGAGGATTGCAACGAATCCTCTTATTCTTCTCAGTCATTTTCCATATTTCTCTTCTACCGTAGCTTCTTCCAACTCCTTTTACACGTATAGGTACAGCTGCCTCAGAAGAGCTCACTGGACACGCCAAGTCGTTATTGCGACACAAGTTAGCTCGCTACTGACACAGATAAGGTCGCTACTGATAGAGGTCAGGTCGCTACTGACACAGGTTGGGTTGCTACTGATATACGTAAAGTCGCTGCTGACACAGGTCATGTTGCTACACGAGACATATCAGGTTGCTACTGACACAGGTCATGTTGCTACACGAGACATATCAGGTTGCTACTGATACAGGTCAGGTCGAACTCAGACATGAAATATGTTATGAATCTTTCTAATTAGTGATGTTTCTGCAATATTTCGTTGAACTATAGAATTACATGGGAGTAATTCTTAGGTATTAGTCCGAGCTACTCAATGGTTTCTATCACAATCATGAATGAATAAAGGACTGGAGTCTTGTCCAGTAGTTATTGCATATTTATGTTGTTTAATTCTAGTCACAGTTGCTTTCCAGTTCAAGAAAAAACAAAAAAAGCTTTCTTATACAAGGAATGGATACTTCGAAAGATACTTTGGAAAAAAATTAATTAATTTTCATTTCATAGTGCTGCCATTTTTAAAGATAACTTTTACGTTACAGTATCCACAGGTTTATTAGAGGTGTCAGAGATTCTCATTGTATGGTAATATTAACAAGTTCTGAAGTTTATACTCAATGTTAGGCTCAGCCTTGTGGATTTTTTAGCTTTATGAAAAAGCTTTATGAATATACATCCATGAATATTCTATAAATTAATTCCCCTCATAAATCTCAGGGATTCTTATCCTAAGGGCTCTTAAAAACAAAGGAGTAAATCGCTCTGTTTTAAATATGAACATATGATAGTGGTTTACGATCTATGGACATGTATATCAAGAAATATAATTACTCCCTTTACCTCATATTCCACAGTGAACATAATGAACGGGACCTGTGAGTTTAATCCATGTTGAAAGTCATCACGACACTGGGTACAAGGCCATAGGCAGAGTACATTATCCACATACCCCAGTCATTTGATATTTGGAGGAAGGATATTTTTGAGTATTTTCGTCTCAAAATACTCCATTTACAGTTTGTACAAACAGTTTGTACAAAGGATTAACCATAGCAAATGCCAAATTTCTGCAAGTAGAATTTGAAAATGAACTCAAATTTACAATCTGTTATGCATAATTTAATAAAATCAATATTTTGATTAGTGTTTAAGGGCCAATCATGTTTTGGAAGGTCTTCTACGAGGAAATTGAGCAGGTCAGCTACTCGTACTTTATTGAACAAAGCTGTAACATCGAAGCTAAAGAGCTTGAAATCATGAGACATGTTAAAACTTATAAGTTTATACATAAAATCAAGTCACATTTTCACAAGAAGACACAGTCCCGTCAGTTGGAATTAATATTTTCGCTAACCATTTACGTAATAGGCTGCAGAAGTACCGAACGTCTGATTGATCTTATGGGACTGCAAACAATATGTATTTAAATAAAAGCAGAGATTGGGCAGAGATGTATTTCTGGAAGAGAACTGTTTGATTTGAGTATAATTTCTTAACTGAATTTCTTCCAGTTTACTCTTAATATATCGTTTAACGTGTTTCAAGTAATAACTAACTGCAAGAATTTTTTTTCGTTCCCCATAACTCGAGAAGGCTTAATCGCATCGGCTTTAATTTATTAACGATTGTGTGCAGTAACTACTGTCAGAATCCTGGAATAATTGGCATGTTCAAGTGTTTTATGACCAAAACTGTTGAATCCTTTTCCAGCATCCTGGAATGATTCCGATAACGACCAAAACCTTAAAGACGGAGCTTCAAATATTTAAAAAACCGTGACTCTTATTTTGATAAACATCAAAGAGTAAAATTTCAGTGCGCAGGTGCAAATTTTCTATTTTATGTATAAAATTTCGTGAAATTTTTATTGCCCTTAAATCTCCCTAAATATTTTTAGTATACCTCTTCTGAACTTCTCCATTATTTAATGGATGATGCATCTGGAACTCTGTGAAAATTTTTATTATTATTATTATTATTATTATTATTATTATTATTATTATTATTATTATTATTTTTGTTATTATTGTGTGAGTAAATTACCTGCAGGAGGTTTACAGGACATCACCTGAGTTATTACGTGCAATTAATTTGGGTGAGGCAAATGGGACTTAGTCCCACTTGCAATTCCTTCGACTGCTCACTTCTTCACTATTCGAGATCAGTGACTGGTCCTTCGTAGTTGAGACTTTATAACAGTTGGTACTGGCTTTCCTTTCACCTAGTTTTATAAACTAGTCAGGGTATCCTAGTTTTTAGAATTGTGCTCTAGGATTCATTTTTCTTAGCCAACATATAACTTAGATGGACTGTGTATGCTTATTGCACATAAGATTAGGTGTGAGATGCTCCAGTCTCAACTGGGTTCCTGATATGACCCCTAAACTCCTACGTATTCTTGACTTGACGTTCATTCTGCCATAATCTTCATCTGAGGGACTTCCTTTCCCTGCAAAAACACGTTTCTATCACATATTTTGTATATGCTGAGGAGGAAAATAGTTGGGAGTTGAAATATACAAACAGTCCCAGGACTACGTTTTGAGTTAGAGTAATCCTCGTTCTCCATTAATCAAGCCTGATATCCTATTCTTCACAAGTTGTAAAACCTCTGCGGGTTTAGTGTTTCCTCTTGAAGCTAGAGGAGCTAAACCTAACAATATTACAGGACAGAAATACCAGGGGTGACATGATTGCGACGTACAAAATACTAAGTCAATTTGATAAGGTTGTTAGAGCGAGTCCATGTGAGAGCCGGCTCTCAAGTACTCGAGAGCTCAGTTGGACGTTAAAAACACACAGGAGTCACAGGGATGTTAGAAAATATTTCTTTGTCCTTAGTGTCCAGGAAGCTGAATGACCTGGAAAACGAGGCAGAAGTTGTGTCCAAACATAGTTTTAAGAACAGGTATGATAGGGCTCACGCAGTATAGTGAAACCAATAGCGGTCAGCGGAGAGGAGGGGATAGGAGCTGAGATTCTATCGGTACAGCTATAATTAGATAAGTACAATTAGGATAGCACTGAACAATATCTGATAGCATAAATCCGTCTCATTTTTTTTAAAGAAAGTTATAATTCTTATTTTTTCCAACGTTATGATTATTACAGTAACTTTCAAAGTTGACTTTCTGTTTTATATTAGGTCAAGTTAATTTAGGTTAGGTTAGGTAACGTAAGATTAATTGGGTTTAAGTTAGGATGAAGGAGACGTAAGTCTATGAAAAAGTACATTTAACCCTTTAAAAAATCTGCTGGAACGTTCCTGGCTACGCGATCATCGAACAGGAAACGTTCAAATCTGCACGAGTAGCACTCGCGGGGCGAGAATGACCTACAACATGTTAGTCGCAGAGAGCAGAGAGATCAGTGTAAGATTTTCTCTCCACATACTGATATGAAGCTACAGTCAATACGGAGCACATTTCATTTTGAAGGATTACACAAATATTAAACGCTGGTGAATACCGGCGAGTACGTCACAATGTTTATTACGGCCTTAGAGATCGATACTGACCTTTTATCTGTTCATCGGGTGAGCTTCATAATATATCTGTGTGTACGCAGCTGCGATATTACATTACGCATTTTTCCTTGCAGTGAAACACAGGTGATAAATGTGATAAAATATATATATTTATTACACATGAAAATCATAAACACTATTGACACGAGAAGACCAAACTCATTAGTGAGAAGACTACACTCACTAGTGAGAAGACTACACTCATTACTGAGAAGACTACACTCACTACTGAGAAGACTACACTCATTAGAGAGAAGACCACATTCACTACTGAGAAGACCACACTCACTAGTGAGAAGACTACACTCACTACTGAGAAGACTACACTCATTAGAGAGAAGACCACATTCACTAGTGAGAAGACCACACTCACTAGTGAGAAGACCACACTCACTAGTGAGAAGACTACACTCACTAGTGAGAAGACTACACTCACTAGTGAGAAGACCACACTCACTAGCGAGAAGACTACACTCACTACTGAGAAGACTACACTCATTAGAGAGAAGACCACATTCACTACTGAGAAGACCACACTCACTAGTGAGAAGACTACACTCACTACTGAGAAGACCACACTCACTAGTGAGAAGACTACACTCACTACTGAGAAGACCACACTCACTAGTGAGAAGACCACACTCACTAGTGAGAAGACCACACTCACTAGCGAGAAGACTACACTCACTAGTGAGAAGACTACACTCACTAGCGAGAAGACTACACTCACTACTGAGAAGACCACACTCACTAGTGAGAAGACCACACTCACTACTGAGAAGACCACACTCACTAGTGAGAAGACTACACTCACTAATGAGAAGACCACACTCACTAGTGAGACGACCACACTCACTAGTGAGAAGACTACACTCACTACTGAGAGGACCACACTCACTAGTGAGAAGACCACACTCACTAGTGAGAAGACCACACTCACTACTGAGAAGACCACACTCACTAGTGAGAAGACTACACTCACTACTGAGAAGACCACACTCACTAGTGAGAAGACTACACTCACAAGTGAGAAGACTACACTCACTAGTGAGAAGACTACACTCACTAGTGAGAAGACTACACTCACTAGTGAGAAGACTACACTCAATAGTGAGAAAACTACACTCACTAGAGAGAAGACTACACTCACTAGTGAGAAGACTACACTCACTAGTGAGAAGACTACACTAACTAGTGAGAAGACTTTATTCAATAATGAGAAGACGCCAGTCACTAGTGAGAAGACTACATTCACTAGTGAGAAGACTACACTCACTAGAGAGAAGACTACACTCACTAGTGAGAAGACTACACTCACTAGTGAGAAGACTGCACTCACTAGTGAGAAGACTTTATTCACTAGTGAGAAGACTACACTCACTAGCGAGAAGACTACTTTCACTAGTGAGAAGACTACACTCACTAGAGAGAAGACTACACTCACTAGTGAGAAGACTACACTCACTAGTGAGAAGACTACACTCACTACTGAGAAGACTACGCTCACTAGTGAGAAGACTGCACTCACTAGTGAGAAGACTTTATTCACTAGTGAGAAGACTACACTCACTAGCGAGAAGACTACATTCACTAGTGAGAAGACTACACTCACTAGAGAGAAGACTACACTCACTAGTGAGAAAACTACACTCACTAGAGAGAAGACTACACTCACTAGTGAGAAGACTACACTCACTAGTGGGAAGACTACACTCACTAGTGAGAAGACTACACTCACTAGTGAGAAGACTACACTCACTAGTGAGAAGACTACACTCACTAATGAGAAGACTACACTCACTAGTGAGAAAACTACACTCACTAATGAGAAGACTACACTCACTAGTGAGAAGATTACAATCACTAGTGAGAAAACTACACTCACTAATGAGAAGACTACACTCACTAGTGAGAAGACTACACTCACTAGTGAGAAGACTACACTCACTAGTGAGAATACTACACTCACTAGTGAGAAGACTACACTCACTAGTGGGAAGACTACACTCACTAGTGAGAAGACTACACTCACTAGTGAGAAGACTACACTCACTAGTGAGAAGACTACACTCACTAATGAGAAAACTACACTCACTAGTGAGAAAACTACACTCACTAATGAGAAGACTACACTCACTAGTGAGAAGACTACACTCACTAGTGAGAAAACTACACTCACTAATGAGAAGACTACACTCACTAGTGAGAAGACTACACTCACTAATGAGAAGACTACACTCACTAGTGAGAAAACTACACTCACTAATGAGAAGACTACACTCACTAGTGAGAAGACTACACTCACTAGTGAGAAGACTACACTCACTAATGAGAAGACTATACTCACTAGTGAGAAAACTACACTCACTAATGAGAAGACTACACTCACTAGTGAGAAGACTACACTCACTAATGAGAAGACTACACTCACTAGTGAGAAAACTACACTCACTAATGAGAAGACTACACTCACTAGTGAGAAGACTACATTCACTAGTGAGAAGACTACACTCACTAGTGAGAAAACTACACTCACTAGTGAGAAGACCACACTCTCTAGTGAGAAGACTACACTCACTAGTGAGAAGACCACACTCTCTAGTGAGAAGACTACACTCACTAGTGAGAAGACCACACTCTCTAGTGAGAAGACTACACTCACTAGTGAGAAGACCACACTCTCTAGTGAGAAGACTTTATTCACTAGTGAGAAGACTACACTCACTAGCGAGAAGACTACATTCACTAGAGAAAAGACTACACTCACTAGTGAGAAGACTACACTCACTAGTGAGAAGACTTTATTCACTAGTGAGAAGACTATACACTCTAGTGAGAAAACTACGCTCACTAGTGAGAAAACTACGCTTACTAGTGAGAAGACTACACTCACTAGTGAGAAGACTACACTCACTAGTGAGAAGACTACATTCACTAGAGAGAAGACTATACTCGCTAGTGAAAAGACTTCACTCACTAGTGAGAAGACTTTATTCACTAGTGAGAAGACTACACTCAATAGAGAGAAGACTACACTCACTAGTAAGAAGACTACATTCGCTAGTGAGAAGACTACACTCACTAGTAAGAAGACTACACTCGCTAGTGAGAAGAGTACATTCACTAGTGAGAAGACTACACTCTCTAGTAAGAAGACTACACTCATAAGTGAGAAGATTACTCACAAGTGCGAAGACTACACTTACTAGTGAGAAGACTACACTCACTAGTGAGAAGACTACACTCACTAGTGAGAGGACTACACTCACTAGTGTGAAGACTACACTCACTAGTGAGAAGACTACACTCACTAGTGAGAAGACTACACTCACTAGTGAGAAGACTACACTCACTAGTGAGAAGACTACACTCACTAGTGAGAAGACTACAATCACTAGTGGGAAGACTACACTCACTAGTAAGAAGACTACAATCACTAGTGAGATGATTACATTCACTAGTAAGAAGACTACACTCACTAGAGTGTAAGAAGACTTCCCTCACTATTAAGAAGATCATTTTCAACAATAAGACCACGCTCAATAATAAGACCACGCTCAATAATAAGACCACGCTCAATAATAAGACCATAAGACCACGCTCAATAGGAAGAAAACAGTAAGACCTCGCTCAATAGGAAGAAAATAATAAGACCACGCTCAATAGGAAGAAAATAATAAGACCACGCTCAATAGGAAGAAAATAATAAGACCACGCTCAATAGGAAGAAAATAATAAGACCACGCTCAATAGGAAGAAAATAATAAGACCACGCTCAATAGGAAGAAAATAATAAGACCACGCTCAATAGGAAGAAAATAATAAGATCACGCTTTATAAGAAGAAAGAAATAATAATGCCACGCTCAATAATAATACTACACGTCAAAGGAGCATGGGGCATTATATCTAAATCAACAATAGATTCAGTCCGTAGAAAACTAATGCCTAATGTGGTAAATAATTTGACAGGTTTTTCTCTCAATTGAGAATCAAGTTGAGGAAATCATTGAGCTGGGAAGGAGATTGTCAGGTGAGAGGCTTTGAAGGCATGCAACCAGAAGGTGTCAATGAATTCTTCAAGGAAGATGAGGAAGAAAGACGTCCTGAGGAAATGTTGGCAGAGTTGATTTCCTAGATGAAAGGGTATCTGATGCTGGACCAAGCAATGATGCCCTACCTTCAGCTGAATAAAGTACTGTTGGGTAACACACAGCAGCGACATATGACAAAATACTTCAGAGCTCCTGTAAAGTAGCAGCTCAGTGTCGACCTCAACCCACGAATCCCAGTCACTTCATCCTGCGAGCCCCAGCCATTGCTTCAGCCAGCGAGCCCCAGCCATCTGCTTCAGCCAGCGAGCCCCAGCCATCTGCTTCAGCCAGCGAGCCCCAGCCATCTGCTTCAGCCAGCGAGCCCCAGCCATCTGCTTCAGCCAGCGAGCCCCAGCCATCTGCTTCAGCCAGCGAGCCCCAGCCATCTGCTTCAGCCAGCGAGCCCCAGCCATCTGCTTCAGCCAGCGAGCCCCAGCCATCTGCTTCAGCCAGCGAGTCCCAGCCATCTGCTTCAGCCAGCGAGCCCCAGCCATCTGCTTCAGCCAGCGAGCCCCAGCCATCTGCTTCAGCCTGCGAGCCCCATCCATCTGCTTCAGCCAGCGAGCCCCAACCATCTGCTTCAGCTAGTGAACCTCAGCCATCTGCTTCAGCCAGCGAGCCCCAGCCATCTGCTTCAGCCTACGAGCCCCAGCCATCTGCATCAGCCAGCGAGCTCCAGCCATCTGCTTCAGCCAGGGAGCCCAAGCCATCTGCTTCAGCCAGTGAGCCCCAGTCATCTGCTTTAGACTCCGAGCCCGAACCATCTGCTTCAGCCAGCGAGCCTCAGCCATCTGCTTCAGCCAGCGTGCCCCAGCCATCTACTTCAGCCAGCGAGCCCCAGCCATCTGCTTTAACCCACGGACTTCAGCCATTCACTACAGCACACGAACCCCACCCCACTACCTCAACCACCCCATCCACATCATCAGATGCCCAGTAGAGCC
>NC_091318.1:6070546-6160546 GCF_038502225.1 Cherax quadricarinatus
GTTAACGGGCCTGCTGCAGTGTTCCTCCTTTCTTATGAGTCGGGTGTTGTCGCGCGTCAGGTGATGCTTTATTGTGGGACGTGATGGTGAGGTGTGGTCTAGGCCTTTTATATGCCTTCCGTTGATGTATTGTTTTAATAATTCCTTAATAATGTGAGAAGTCACGAATGCACTTTGAGTTTTACTATTCTTTCAGAGTGGTTTTTTGCATATGTGTGTGTGTGTGTGTGTGTGTGTGTGTGTGTGTGTGTGTGTGTGTGTGTGTGTGTGTGTGTGTGTGTCGTGCCGAATAGGTAAAACTTGCGATTTTGGCTTAAAGTGTAATGCTCTTCTTGCCGAATAAGACAAGTGAAAATTTATGTTTCCAATAATTTTGCAAAAATCATTCTGAACCTAACGAAAAAAAATATATTTTATTGTGTTTGTTTATTATTAAATTATTGTAAACATATCTAAAATATATTTAGCTGGATTAGGGTAAATTAAATTGGGCTCGTTATAAGGTTAGGTAAGTTTTCTAAGCTTCTTATGGTACAAAATTATTAAATTTATCATTAACGTAAATGAGAAAATATGTCTTTAAACTTATAAGAGAAAATTTTAGAAAGGACTTAACTTTAAATGAGTTCTTGCTAATTGAACAGTTTTATTTATTCGGCACAACACATACACCGCAAGCTAACGCTAGTGTCTCGACTCTGTGCTATGGCCGTGACCTCAGCTACATGATTCATTATTTCTGTGTTTTTGTACTGACATTTATGGTACATTTTTTTTTTTTTACATTTATTAACTTTGAAGTCCTGAAAACTCATGATTGCTGCTATTCTCCTCCAGTTTCCGATTTAAGTTAATCTCTAGTTACTGGCTATCGTCATTTTCCCTCACATACCTGTGACCACGATTAAGTGACAGCTGCCGGTATTTTGAAGAGTTACCAGTGTGTGTGTGTGTGTGTGTGTGTGTGTGTGTGTGTGTGTGCGTGTGGGTGTATGTGCGTGTACGTGTGTGTGTGGGTGTATGTGTGTGTGGGTGTATGTGAGTGTATGTGTGTGTGTGGATGTATGTTTGTGTGCGTGTATGTGTGTGTGTGTGTGCGTGCTCGTATATGTGTATGTATGTGTGTGCGTGCATGTGCGTGTGTGTGTGTGTGTGTGTGTGTGTTTGTGTGCGTGTGTGTGTGTGTGTGTGTGTGTGTGAGTGAGTGAGTGAGTGAGCGCGCACGTCTCACTTCATATTCCGTGTTACCTTCTGAGGAAGGACCGCTAATAAGGTTACCTCTCACCTAAGAATCTAATATTCTAACTACTTAACTGCGTCATAATGTGGTTTTGCAGGAGCCCCGGCCAGAAGGCTCAAGATAACATGATGACGGTGTAAGTTGAGCTCTCATTGCCTACTATTGATGTTATATTCAACATAATACTTTCAAAGAGAGAGAGAGAGAAGAGAGAGAGAACCTATTAGCAGCTATACTTAATACCATTAGCAGTTGTATTTTGAAAACAGCCGGTGTATCTTGAAAATATTCACAGTTCTATTCTGTCACTATCAGCTGATTTCTTTTGGAATCATTACAAGAGTAGTTTTGAAATCATTCAGAGGGTAGTTTTGAAATCATTCAGAGGGTAGTTTTGAAATCATTCAGAGGGTAGTTTTGAAATCATTCAGAGGGCAGTTTTGAAATCATTCAGAGGGTAGTTTTGAAATCATTCAGAGGGTAGTTTTGAAATCATTCAGAGGGTAGTTTTGAAATCATTCAGAGGGTAGTTTTGAAATCATTCAGAGGGTAGTTTTGAAATCATTCAGAGGGTAGTTTTGAAATAATTTAGAGGGTAGTTTTGAGATCATTACGAGGGTAGTTTTGAAATTATTACTTGGGTAATTTTGGAATCATGAAAAAAAAATAATTTCTATTTGGAAGCTAGTAGAAGTTGTAGTTTAAAATTATTAACAATTATATTTTGACATCATTATCAGGTGTATGTTGAGACTGAAAGCAGTTGCATTTTTAAATAGCTGTTATTTATATTTTGCAATAATTAGCGATTTTTTTATAAATCATTAGCAGGTGTATTTTACAAAAAAAAAAAAATATCAATAATGTTTTGAAAGTATCGATATTAAATTTTAAAGTTTTTTTTTTTCATTTGTATTGAGGTATCAATAATTGCTGTGTTGTGACGCTATTATTAAGTGTAATTTTTAGACCTGAGTGAACTAGTGTTGCATGTAAACATGTACCTTAATTGCTGTGCGTCTAACAAGCTGCATTATTGAGCCTCGACACCATGACGCTGGTGAAGGGCTCTTGATCTAAGAAATTGCAGCTTCACTTTCCTCTCTTGGAACAAATCTTGTTACCTTCCATTCCACTGACGATATATAATCCCTAATTGTTTATAGCTTCCTCATGTGGAAAATAATAATCACAAGGCACAACGTGAAACTTCGGAGATTTAATATCACACTATTTTTTGCCTTCGTTATTTACTTTATGCAGTAACGGGTTCCCTTTAAAAATGATTAACTTTTTTTTACAAACGCTTATATTCAAAGTGAAATTAAACAAATTACTATTATGATTTATCAGTACATTTATTTCTTCTTCCTGTTGTTTATGCATATCGACTGCCATTAGCGTGATTGGAGAAGCCAAAGTTGGTGAAGTATATGATGGTGTAAAGTTAATAAATTAATCCTACACGCACTCATCGCACTCACGTGCACTCAGAGGAATTATAGGCATATATACATACTTTAAAGAAAAACATGCACCAGTGCTAACAAGAAACACATACACACACACACACACACACACACACACACACACACACACACACACACACACACACACACACACACACACACACATGTATACAGCACGTGAAGAAACTAGAGAAAGTGCAAAGGTTTGCAACAAGACTAGTCCCAGAGCTAAGAGGTATGTCCTACGAGGAGAGGCTAAGGGAAATCAACCTGACGACACTGGAGGACAGAAGAGATAGGGGGGACATGATAACGACATACAAAATACTGAGAGGAATTGACAAGGTGGACAAAGACAGGATGTTCCAGAGATTGGACACAGTAACAAGGGGGCACAGTTGGAAGCTGAAGACACAGATGAATCACAGGGATGTTAGGAAGTATTTCTTCAGCCACAGAGTAGTCAGTAAGTGGAATAGTTTGGGAAGCGATGTAGTGGAGGCAGGATCCATACATAGCTTTAAGCAGAGGTATGATAAAGCTCACGGCTCAGGGAGAGTGACCTAGTAGCGATCAGTGAAGAGGCGGGGCCAGGAGCTCGGACTCGACCCCCGCAACCTCAACTAGGTGAGTACAACTAGGTGAGTACACATATATATACACACACACACACACAAGATTAATCTCAACTATAAATACAGATAAAAGCAGGACTTACACTGAGGAGAGACTCCCACACGCATTTAACAATAATAGATATTAGCTCCTCTGGCAAAATGAATAATTTTATTTATTTCCTAAGGAACTAGAACTAATAAAACAAGCCTATTACCATATTTTTCCTAACACTACAGGTTAGGTAAGGTTTGTCAGGAAATAGGACAAGTCTTTCCTGACGCGGGTCTTAGTCATACGATGATCCGCTACTGGAGCTTTTGGTCATCTGACTGAGGCCTTCCGTTGGCTTACCGATCCACCCCCTTTAAAAATTAATGGTTATTATTATAACCATTTAGCACTACAAGTCCCCCTTTCTTCGAGGTACCAACTTTTAGGGATTTTATTAACCCATAAACCCAATCCACATACAGAATTTAATTATAAATTATTCAGAAAATATCCTCTTAGTTTATAGTGTGTAATGATTCTGGATTTATGTTCATCTCTAGTTAGGGTCAGCACATATAATGGAGATATTTTAAGGTCTTATTTCACCCAATTATTCGCATCAGCAACATACTGAGAATAATATTTAATTAGTTCACATCATATTTGTTCTATTTCAATATTCCTATAATATAGTATTTCAGGTTTGGAATGGCTACATACTTTACGGCTTGATCATCAAACCAAACGGCCAGAAGGAATTATAACCAACCCTAAGATTGGCTACTAGATTAGCCAGTCTGTTCGCATTGCAAGTTCATTCAAAAGTGTACTGATTTACCCTCATGATATCAAAGTGAATGGTAGATCTACTCGGGCTTCTAACTGCATTTCTATAATACCCAGTTTCGTTCTTTACTTCTCTCTTAATATTATTCCTAATGCTAGACACATACACACCAAAGTTATATTTTACATTTATCATGAAGGAGCAATTCAGTGTGTGATGGAATAAATAACACAATAATAGAGGAGGAAGAAATCACGAATTGAAAAGTTTTAGTGTTACTCAACACGAATAAAAGCCTCCTTTTTTACTCAATTTCTATAAACAAATATCAACTCTTTAATAGAGAATTTCCACCAAACAGTTTGTCATGTTCTGATATGGTGCACATCAATTAATTTCGTTTACAAGGATTTCTGGTATGTGATAACCTGGCCTTTATATAGTCAAGGGCGTCTAAGGCCCATGTCAGGGACTTGGTCTACACTCGTCTAGCTTGTTTTACAGTCTTAGTTAATCCCTTATATTGTGTTTACAGTATATAAGATTACTGGAGATAAATAATATGCAATATATTTTCCACACATGCAATATTGAAATAATCCTTAATATAATACATTCACCTTTGAACAGACACTCTCAAACATACTCAAATTTGTGAATGTGCACGCGCACAAACTCACAAATTGAATCACACACACTCACATAAACACACACACATAAACACACATACACACATACACACGCACACATACACACAAATACATACACACGCATACATACACACATGATGATGTGAAGTTAATTAGGACAATTAAATCAGATGACGATCAGGCAGGACTACAAAAAGTCTTGGACAGGCTGCAAGCCTGGTTCAGAGAATAGAAGACTGCAGACAGGGTATATATAGACTAGGTGGCCAAAGACTTCAAACCTCACTCATGGAAAAGGATCTTGGGACGAGTATAATACCGATCGTATCTCATGAGGCGCACATCAAATTCAAATTCAAATTCAAATTCAAAGTTTATTCTCTATAAGGATTACAATGCTGAGTTTACAGAAATTTGGTTATTGTGAGGTTTACATGTAGTAAAATTGTGATTACAGAGTGTACCACTAGAACGCTTAGCATGGCTAGGCATTTCGGGCATACTTAGTTTCATTCTTAATTGTAAAATATTACAAATTATTACAAATTACGGGCGCCTGAAAAATCTGAGAAAAGCATTGCGATACTTCAGTAAGGAATCGTTCAAGACTCTGTACACCGTGTACGTCAGGCCCATACTGTAGCACGCAGCACCAGTTTGGAACCCATACTTGGTCAAACACGTCAAGAAATTAGAGAAAGTGCAAAGGTTTGCAACAAGGCTAGTTCCGGAGCTCAGGGGTATGTCTTACGAAGAAAGGTTGAGGAAAATCGGACTGACGACATTGGAGGACAAGCGGGTCAGGGAAGACATGATAACGACATACAAAACTGCGTGGAATAGATAAGGTAGACAGAGACAGGTTGTTCCAGAGAGGGGACACAGAAACAAGGGGTCACAATTGGAAACTGAAGACTCTGACGAGTCAGAGGGATGTTAGGAAGTATTTCTTCAGTCATAGAGTCGTCAGGAAGTGGAATAGCCTAACAAGTGATGTAATGGAGGCAAGAACCATACATAGCTTTAAGACGAGGTATGACAAAGCTCTGGAAGCAGAGAGAGAGAGAGAGAGAGGACACAGTAGCAATCAGTGAAGAGGCGGGGCCAGGAGCTGAGTATCGACCCCTGCAACCACAATTAGGTGAGTACACACACACATACACACACACACACACACACACACACACACACACACACATACACACACACACACACACACACACACACACACACACACACACACACACACACACACACACACACACAGGAGCTGAGTCTCGACCCCTGCAACCACAATTAGGTGAGTACATACACCTGGAACGGAACAAGAGTATAAACGCCAACCAGCACGGATTCATAAATGGCAAATCCTGTGTCACAAACACGAGAGAGAGAGGGGTGGGTTGATTGCATCTTCTTGGACTGCAAGAAGGCCTTTGACACAGTTCCTCACAAGAGATTAGTGCAGAAGCTAGAGGATCAGGCGCATATAACAGGAAGGGCACTCCAATGGATCAGAGAATACCTGACAGGGAGGCAACAACGAGTCATGGTACGTGATGAGGTATCACAGTGGGCACCTGTGACGAGCGGGGTCCCACAGGGGTCGGTCTTGTGGGACCTGAGGCTAACCCTTCCTGTGGGAAGGGTTAGGCTCAGAAGTGTCCCTGTTCGCAGATGATGTGAAGTTAATGAGGAGAATTAAATCAGATGAGGATCACGCAGGACTTCAAAGAGACCTAGACAGACTGGACACCTGGTCCAGCAACTGGCTTCTCAAATTTAACCGCGCCAAATGCAAAGTCAAGAAGATCGGGGAAGTGCACAGAAGACCGCAGACGGAGTATAGGCTAGGTGGCCAAAGACTGCAAACCTCGCTCAAGGAGAAATATTTTGGGGTGAGTATAACACCGAGCATGTCTCCGGAAGCACACATCAACCAGAAAAGTGCTGCAGCATATGGGCGCCTGGCAAACCTGAGAACAGCGTTCCGATACTTTAGTAAGGAATCGTTCAAGACACTGTACACCGTGTATGTCAGGCCCATACTGGAGTATGCAGCACCTGTTTGGAACCCGCACTTGATCAAGCACGTCAAGAAATTAGAGAAAATGCAAAGATTTGCGACAAGGTTAGTTCCAGAGCTAAGGGGAATGTCCTATGAAGAAAGGTTAAGGGAAATCGGCCTGACGACACTGGAGGACAGGAGGGTCAGAGGAAACATGATAACGACATATAAAATACTGTGCTGAATAGACAAGGTGGACAAAGACAGGATGTTCCAGGGAGGGGACACATAAACAAGAGGTCACAATTGGAAGTTGAAGACTCAGATGAGTCAAAGGGATGTTAGGAAGTATTTCATCAGTCATAGAGTTGTCAGGCAGTGGAATAGCCTAGAAAGTGACGTAGTGGAGGCGGGAACCATACGTAATTTTAAGATGAGGTTTGATAAAGCTCATGGAGCAGGGAGAGAGAGGACCCAGTTGCAACCAGTGAAGAGGCGAGACCAGGAGCTAAGACTCGACTCCTGCAACCACAAATAAGTGAGTACACACACACACACACACACATATATGTACATATATATATATATATATATATATATATATATATATATATATATATATATATATATATATATATATATATATATATATATAGGGAAGTACCACCTCTAGAACTGTCCTGGGAACACTTATCCTCAGAGAAAAGAATAAACTTACTTTAGGGAAAACTCAAGGTTCTCCCTAAAGCTGCTTAAAAATTTTCTTCTACCACCCCTATATATTCTACATGTGCTTTATTTAAAAACAAGATATATTGACAAAATACATTGACAAAAATACAATATGGAGTAAAACAACATAGATAACAACTCAGAGCTACATCTCGAATACCTCGTCCAGCTCCCCGGCGGTGGGCCGCGTGCCCAGAATGCTGCAGACATTTCCTCTCTGGATGGCGACACTGAGTCTCTGAAAGAGGAATCTGGTCGCCCTGTGGTCCTTGGTTTCTATAATGAGTTTTTCACCCAGTTTTGAGGAACTTCAGAGTACACTTGCCCCATGTTCCAAGGGTCTCCGACCCTATTGGGATGAAGTTAAACAACGGGAAAGGTCTTCATATTTTCGAGTTTTCTAGGTCTCCCTGTGGCTGGCAGCTCCACCCCCTTCCACTACGGAGTATGGCAAGTAGGTGTCTGCCAATGTGGCGGCACGGGTGTAGTCCCAGGCAATTTGTTTTCCATCCTTCCAGGGTAGCATAGTGGCTCCATCAGGACGCTTTTGACTTTCGTCAGACCTCTGTACATGGGGTTCCCGTTGAGCTGGGCAACGGCCTGTGGCGAAACTTCTCTTTATGATGTCATTGACCTCCTCATGTATGGCATACTTCCCTTCACCTATGTTCAGTGAGGATGGGGGCGGCTAGGCGAAGAGCAATACCAATTCGAATGGCTTGTGGGTCGAGTCGGGTGCCCAGGGAGGAATTGGGAACAGCGAGAAGGAAATCTCCTGAGTGTGATGTCTTCACCGCTAGGAGACGAGCATTGTCCTTTCCTGAAGCGTTGGTGAGCATTGTGTTGGCGATTTTTTTCATGATCAGTTTGTCCCAGTGGGACTGTTTGTGCTCTTTGGGAGGAGCTGGTCTACTGGAGGAGTCTGCAAGGGTGTCCCACCGCATCGCTGCTTCAGTAAACCTGGGGTCTTGAGCTCCTACCACGTCTCTCAAGCGTTCGGTGAAGATCTTCTTGACTTATATAATATATATATATATATATATATATATATATATATATATATATATATATATATATATATATATATAGAGAGAGAGAGAGAGACAGAGAGAGAGAGAGAGAGAGAGAGAGAGAGAGAGAGAGAGAGAGAGAGAGAGAGAGAGAGAGAGAGAGAGAGACAAACAGCATACGGGCACCTAGCAAACCTATGAACAGCATTCCGACGTCTTAATAAAAAATCGCTCAGGGCCCTTTACACCGTGTAGGTTAGGCCCATATTGGAGTATGCAGCACCAGTTTGGAACCCACACCTAGCCAACCACATAAGGAAACTAGAGAAAGTGCAAAGATTTGCAACAAGACTAGTCCCGGAGCTAAGGGTTATGTCCTACAAGGAGAGGTTAAGGGAAATCGACCTGGCGACACTGTAAGACAGGAGAGATGGGGGGGGGGGCATATAATAACGACATATTAAATGCTGATAGGAATCGACAACGTGGACAGAGACTGAATGTTCCAGAGATGGGACACAGCAACAAGGGGTCACAGATGGAAGTTGAAAACTCAAATGAATCACGGGGATGTTAGGCAGTATTTCATCAGTCACAGAGTTGTCAGGAGGTGGAATAGTCTGCTCAAAGAGCAGGAAGAGTAACCCAATAGCGGCCAGTGAAGAGGCGGGGCCAGGAGCTGTAAATCGACCCCTGCAACCACAGCTATGCGAGTACGACTAGGTGAGTACTCACACACACACACACACACACACACACACACACACACACACACACACACACACACACACACACACACACACACACACACACACACACACACACACACAAACGCACACACAGTGTCATTATGTCATTGAATGTATAGTATAAAGAGTCATATCAGGAGAAGCTTATCACAGTGGTAACATGTACTTTGGGAGTGGTGACTTGTACTTTGCTCTGTGAAGACTTGTCTGGTGTGATCTCTGTGATCACACCAGACAAGTCTGAGGGTGGCTAAGCTTGATATACAGCGGTTGACTGAGGAAAACAAAAGGAATCGTAGAAATCCCCCTGTTGTGAATTCTTGTCAAGAAAGGAACCTGGACAGTGGCTGGGAAGCATGGGACAAAGTTACGGATCAAGAGGATGGATGGAGAGATAGAAACAACGAAGTTCCAGGAAACTGTTGTGGAAACATCGAGCCCATTCTCCGTGCTACCCAATGAATATGAGTCAACTACTGGGAACATCATGACGAATGACACCAAGGAAGGTAAAAACATTGTTCTTCTTGGGGATAGCCAGATTAGGTACATGGATAGGGCCTTCTGCTTGATGGATAGGAGTAGGAGACAGAGGGTTTGCTTTCCTGGGGCTGGGATGGAGGATATTGTTAGCCTGCTTGACAACATCATGAATGATAATGGGATCAAACCTATTATGCGCCTCAGTGCTGGAGGCAACGATGTAGGCAAGCGTAGAAGTGAGGATTTAATTAGAAGGTACAGGACAGCAATTAGGAAGAAGGATGGGGGTGCCCTGTTATATGTAGCATTTTGGCATGAAGGGGTGTTGGAAATGAATGGTTGTCTAGAGCAATTGGTATTAATTGTTGGCTGTACAAACACTAAGGATAATGTAGTACCATTCATTGATAACTGGGACCACTTCTACAGTAGAAATGACATGTATGCCAGGGATGGGGTTCACTTATCCAGGGCAGGTGTGGGTTTTCTTGCTAGCTCAGTTAAGGGTGTCGTTAGGACTTTAAACTAGGATTGGTTAGAGGTATGGGTTTAGGAATGAAAAATAATGAGTGTGGATATATTGACTTAGGCTTTGATATTATGAATCTTATAAATAACAGTCATGGAGTAACACTGGGTAATTTACAGAAATTGTGTAAAAGCAAAGGTGAATAGGAAAAAGGGGCAGAAGAAAAGAAAATATGAATGTTCAAGAAATAAAATTAATGAATTAAGTTTGGCAGCATGTACTGGGAACTTTGATGTCATTGCAAGAACTGAAACATGGTATAATTTAAAGAGTCGGGATATGATTGCTGAGTGTAATATTCAAGGGTTTAAGTTGTTCCATGTGGATAGATATAATGGGAAGGGGGGGAGGAGTTGCATTATATGAACGAGAAAATATAAATTGTTGCATTAAAACAGGTATAAAAATAGATGGATTAGTAACATAATCTGTTTGGGTAGAGTTTGTAGAAGGTCAAGAAAAACTAATTCTTGGTGTAATATACCGACCTCCAGGCTTGGATCACGATAGAAGGAGACTTGTTTGGGACGAAATTGTTAGGGCTTCTAGACACAATAACGTAGTGATAGAAGGGAATTTTAATTTTAGTCAAATTGACTGGACTTCTCTGACCGGTAATCTGGAGTCGCAGTGACTTTATGGAAGTAGTTCAGGACTGTTTTCTGAAGCAGTGTGTAGCAGAGCCTACCAAGGGTAATAATTTGCTCGACCTGGTCTTGTCAAATAAGGAAACACTCGTAAATAATCTGGAGATCACTGAAGAGCTTGGCGCAAGTGATCACAGATCCATTACTTTTAGCATCACCCGTGAATACGAGAATGATGATAATACGGTAAAATCCCTGATTTTCGTTCTGCCGATTATAATGGTCTTAGGGAACATCTGTCTAATCTCGATTTGGGGTAATCTAGCTAATAATTTTATTTATGATGATCATACTTACGTTTACGAAGGGATCTACGTTTATGATTTTTTTCTTAACATACAATATGCTCAGAGTATATATATTCCCCAAAGAAAACTTAGGTCAAATAATAACTATCCCAAATGGGTTAACAGGAGACTAAAGCATCATTTAGGAGATAAATAGGTAACCTTTAGGCATCTTTATTCCAAAACGTTGCCTAGGTGTCTAACCAACTTGTCGGTATTGTATACCAGTTTGATATTCACTCTGTCAGACACTTCAATACAATGGCATCTTGGTACAGAAGAACACACCTTGGACAACGTTTCAAGAAAGAATGGCTGGATCTGAGAGAGATGTGACCTCTCAGTGATTGCAATCTTTCTTCTACTACTCTGCATCTCCATACTGGCGTTTGCTCTCCACATTGTTTCAGACTATGAAACAGAATTCTTCTCCAGGCTGAGGGACTGACAACCTCAAATTTACATCTTAAAGAGTAATGGACTGATTACATCGTCTTCACATCTCTATTGCTCTTGTCTACTTTCTGTACTCGACTGAAGAAGCCTACTATGTAGGCTTTGAAATGTTTCGGAATAAAATTGCCTAAATGTTGCCTAAATGTCTCCAGATGTGAGATTTATCTCTGTATTCGACTGACGAAGCTTGCAGCGCAGGTGGAATGTTCCGTTAATAAAGATTCCTAGTCTTGACATGTGTCTTACTCATCAACATGGCTCGATGAAGGTGAGTGCCAACTTTTGTGGTAATGTTACTGGTGAAAGTGAGTGCCAGACTTGGTAGCAGCGTTTCTTGGTGATGATGAGTGCCAGTGTTAGCGGTAATGGTTGCTGGATACTGAAGAACTAGAGGTTTTCATGAAAAAGACACATACGCAACACCTGGGTATCATTACTGAAGACACGCAGGTGCTGCACACGTGTCTTATTCGTCAACCTGTCGGTATTATATACCTTTGATATAATGACAAAAGAATTTTAATCAGAATCTCGGATCAAATTTGACTGCCTCCCATTCCCCAGGCGCTGTGATCCCATTAGAACACAAGAATAGAAGATCATTGCAGTAGACCTACCGACCCATTACAAAGGCAAGTTATCTAAAGCTCTTCACTTATAATAATAGTAATACTAATAATCTTTACTACTACAAGTACATGTACAAGGTATACAGTCCTAGCTGACATCAATGACATACTACTATATAGAAAGCCCCTTGTTATGCAGAGCATTTCGGACAAATTAGGTCAGTTTTGTCCCAGGATGCGACCCACACCAGTCGACTAATACCCAGGTACCAATTTTACTGATGGGTGAACAATGGACATCAGGTACCTTAAGGAAACACGTCCTAATGTTTCCAGTCGTACCGGGGATCGACCCCCCTGACCACAGTGTGTAAGTTGGGTGCGCTAGCGATCGACCTACTGTATATATCTATTTACACTACTTTTAAAGCTGCAAATGAGGAGTTATCTGAGATCATAATGTAAACATACCACACTGTGTGGAAGAGCTGGAGAGTTAAAGAAAACCAATTACAAGAAACTGGAATTAATTGATGACAGACATAGAAGAGCAATTCTAAAAAAAAATGGCATAACTGAAAATCAAGCTACAAATAAGCCGGATGGAAAAAAAACGTGAAACATGCACATACTGATGTCCTATTATATTAATGGTACTCAGCACCGTTCTTGTTCTTGTCCAGACCAGAGCTTTGGTGAGATGGGTAAGGAAGAAGGATGGGTAAGGATAGAAATATTGGAAAAGGGTGGGAGGGGGGAGAGAGGTAGGATATAAAAGGTAAGTGGCCCAACCACTTTGGTGTAATTTAAAAGTGTACGTGAAATGATAAGATATTCTTTAAGGGATATAAGACTAACCCATCAGAGTCACATAGGTATAACAGATATATAAGTACATGACTCTGAATTGGTAGTAATTATACAAGTTGCAATTTTTTTTTTTTTTTTTTTTTTTCGATTGCACAACGGATATATATGCGACAATGAAGGCAATAATTTTCTGGCCAGTTTATAGAATTACGTGACAATGGCTTCTTACAGGTGGTGTCCAGCCATAGTAAATAGCATAATTTTTACATTAGATTGTTATATAAGATGTCTTCCTAATTGGGGGCGATGATGTTCTCAGTATACATAGAAGGGTTCTGGTGTTACCCAATCTTCTTCATCAGGGAGGTTGCTCAATATCATGGGTCGAGGGTAATCATCTTTATGAATAAAACGACGGACCCTCTGTGGGAGAGTCATTCTTTGAGTCCTGTGAGGAGGAGTATTGATGGTATAATCCGTGGTATTTACCACTTGTATAGGATGTTCTCTATCTGGCATGTATGGTTCTTGCATTGTATAGAGTTTCTTTTTTAGGGTGTCAAGGCGTACATTTATGGCAGTAATATCTTGTATGTGTAAATCTGCCATTTTAACTCTGTCTCTCCTCCTGGTATCGGTAATGAAGCGAAGAGCTCTATTCTGGATCCTTTGTAACCGTAGCATGTTGGTCTTTGTTGTTAATGACATTGGGACACAAGGGTATTCGAGTATAGGTCTTATTATCATTTTATACAGATGTTTTTTGACATGTTGAGGGGCTTGATTGAATCGAAAGAGACTGCTAAGACCGGCTTTGGCTATGTTGATCTTTTTAGTTACATGAGATGTTGAGTGGAGCAGCCTGTCTATTTCATATCCCAAAATCTTGTTAGGGTTTCTAATGGCTACAGGTGTACCTCTGATGGAGATACCCCCTTTATCTTCAATTGTTGATGCAAAACATCCTATCGTGCTAACAAGGACCTTGTCAGGATTAGTCGTAATTCTCCATTTCTTTTCCCAATTAGATGTTCGACGAAGTTCAATATTCATTTTTTCTATGACTCTCTCATACTTGTATTTTCCTGTTACCGGAGTTGATGAGACGACATGAATAACATCATCTGCAAACTGTGTCACAATTGTATCATTAAACTCTGGTTGAGGAAGGTCATTCACATAAATGTTGAACAGAATTGGACTGAGACAAGAACCTTGTGGGACACCAGCTGTCGGTATAAAAGGCTCTGTCGACCTGCCATGAAAGGTGGGAATGATTTTTCTTTGAGTTAAGAAATTATATATTATTCTGAGAAAAGTCCAGTTATGGTCTGGTAGGTCAATGAGTTTGTATATAAGACCATCATGCCATAAGCTATCAAAAGCTTTATGAACATCTCTGGTGGCAATTAAGGCAAGATTGCCCTGATGTTTTAGACTTGCTACAGTATCGAAAATAACATTTATTGCATGCTTGGTACCTCTATGTGTTCTAAAGCCAAACTGTTTTTCAATAAAAAAGTGATTAAACTCCATATAGTAGTTCAATCTGTTGGAAATGACCTTCTCAAGAACTTTTCCAGTGACTTCCAGTAAAGATATAGGTCTATAGTTCCCAGGTTGGTGGATGTCTTTATTGGGCTTACCAAGAAAGATCATCCTAGCAGTCTTAAAAACCACTGGAAAATGTCCTGAGGCCAAGATGGCATTAAAGATATTTACCAAAGACTGTTTACAATTTCTGGGTAGGAACTTTATTTGTTTCATTGTTATTCCAGAGAGGCCAGGGGCTCTATTTCGCATTCTTCCAATAACCTGACTCATCTCTAGTAATGTAATAGGTCTAGTAAGCGGGTGGGCGTCTTCAAGAGTTGAAGTATCGATGGAAGGTGGTGGTTGTAGATCATCCAAGTTCTCATCTCTCCATTCATTTACCAACTGATAATGATTATTGTTAAATCGACGACTGTTATTGTGGGAGAGAATTTTCTCTCATACATCACCCATCAAATTAGCCTGGTCCTGTGGATCGTCAAGTTTAATTTCAACATCTTCATCATCCTCATCAGTGAAGGTATGAACTAGGTAGTTAGGAGACTCAGCACCGACATATTGAAGAATATGACACACGTGCAACGCCTGGGAATCATTACTTATGAGACGTGACGCCAACCAGTGGCTTTTTCAATCCAGTTCTGAGCATATACTCTTAAAACAGTGGAAGAAGTGCAGACTGATTTAGAGGTGTTCAGTCCTCTACCGTTAAATAATAAATGTATGTGTATCTGTGTGTGTGTGTGTGTGTGTGTGTGTGTGTGTGTGTGTGTGTGTGTGTGTGTGTGTGTGTGTGTGTGTGTGTGTGTGTGTGTGCTTATCTATTTGTACTCACCTATAACTCTTGTCCCCGCCTCTTCACCGTGTATGAGTGTGTGTGTGCGTGCGTGTGTGTGTGTATGTGTGTGTGTGTGTGTGTGTCTGTGTGTGTGTGTGTGTGTGTGTGTGTGTATGTGTGTGTGTAATTACCAATATGTGGTAAGTACACCCACACACCCTTGCCTTTTCGCTGGTTGCTACTACGTCCACTCTCTCCTGGCCTCGAGAGCCTTATCATACCTGTGTGTATGCATCTATGTATGAATCATGCGTCTACCATTCCATTCTCCAGATATTTCAACTTCATGACCACTTTACAACTGAAGAAATACTTCCTAACTTTCTATGACTCATCTGCGTTTTCAACTTTCATTTATGTACCCATGTTCCTCTTTCTAGTCTTTCAAACAGTCTGCTCCTGTCAGCCTTATCAATTGCTCGTATTTAAAAATTATAATAATAATAATAATAATAATAATAATAATAATAATAATAATAATAATAATAATAATAATATATTTCGACATGATACATGTTTGTACAAAGGAATATAATAGTTGTGTGTGCATGCCAAAAATCACTTTATATGCAGAGCATTTCGGGCAAACTTAAAACTAACTTAAGATTAATAAGGCAATAACAGTAGCTATGGTCATTAGATGAGTTACAGTGAATACAATAGAGCTGAGTATTCTATTATGTCATGCTATATGGCTTTAATAAGTCTTGTAGAGAAAACGAACAGTTCTGATTATTAACCTTAGGCGGACACAATGGAGTGATTAACATATGAGATGAATACAGATATTAAGAGTAAGTATATATTGCTTATATTAATTATAAAGTTTTACCTATTTTCATGATATTGAGCAAATGCATATATAGCTTTTACAAATGTATTTATTATGGGCTGGGGTAGATTAAGGAGATAAGGTGGTTTTTTTAACTGTAGTTTTAAAAATGCTGGCTGAGTCAGTGGTTCTGGAGATTTCTGGCAGAGTTCCAGATTTTGGATCCTTTTATGTACAATGAGTTTTTGAAAAGTTTGAACCTGACACGAGGAATGTCATATACGCTTTTGTGCCTAGTGTTGTGTCTATGTAACTACCAAGAAAGCGTTTCAGGTCGGGATTTATATCAGAATTGATTGTTCTGTAAACGTAGGTTGCACGACAGTACGAGTGAATGATGTCACCAGTAGTTCTTCTTTCCTCTATTGTCATTACACTGAGTTCCGTTAACCTCTCCTCCAGGACTAGTCTCGTTGCAAACCTCGGCACTTTTTACAATTTCTTAACATTCTTGACCTGGCGTGGGTTCCATACTGGTGCTGCATACTCAAATATGGGTCTCTACGTGCCCGTGCGCGCTTGTGTATGTATGAGTGTTTGTAAGTAAACACTATATACTCGACCCCCTCCCCTTAGGGGACCCTTGATGCTGATGAAGGGATTTTGATCCATTAATTAAAGCTACCGTCTCTTTCCTTTGATCAGACATGATTTCCTCTCGTTCCTCAAATGCTATATGTGACCTCCTACAGGTTTAACGCTTCCCTATGTGTATCATAATAATATGACTTCCCCACATCATTTCAGAACTACCAAGTGATCATCGTCACAGTTTCTCATAAAGTAAAACTAAACAGCAAATATCTTCGAGGAATATTATGTAGTGAATCAATGGTGGCGGCGGCGGTGGTGGTGGTGGTGGTGGTGGTGGTGGTGGTGGTGGCGGCGGCGGCGGTGGTGGTAGTGGTGGTGGTGGTGGTGGTGGTGGTGGTGGTGGTGGTGGTGGCGGCGGTGGTGGTGGTGGTGGCTGTGGCTGTGGTAGTGGTGGTGGTGGTGGTGGCTATGGTGGTGGTAGTGGCTGTGGTGGTGGTGGCTGTGGTGGTGGTGGCGGTGGCTGTAGTGGTGGTGATGGTGGCTGTGATGGTGGTGGCGGTGGCTGTAGTGGTGGTGGTGGCGACGGCTGTGTGGTGGTGGTGGTGGTGGCGACGGCTGTGTGGTGGTGGTGGTGGCTGTGGTGGTGGTGGCTGTGGTGGTGGTGGTGGCTGTGGCGGTGGTGGGGGTGGGTGGTGGTGATGGTGGCGGTGGTGGTGGCTGTGGCGGTGGTGGTGGCTGTGGTGGTGATGGTGGCTGTGGCGGTGGTGGTGGCTGTGGTGGTGGTGGTGGCGACGGCTGTGTGGTGGTGGTGGTGGTGGCGACGGCTGTGTGGTGGTGGCGGTGGTGGCGACGGCTGTGTGGTGGTGGTGGTGGCGGTGGTGGCGGCGGTACGGTGGGCTGTGGTGGTGGTGGTGGTGGGGGGGGGGGTGGTGGCGGCGGTGGCTGTGGTGGTGGTGGTGGCGGCGGTGGTGGTGGTGGCTGTGGTGGTGGTGATGGTGGTAGCGGTGGCGGTGGTGGTGGTGGTGGTGGTGGTGGTGGTGGTGATGGTGGTGGTGATGGGGGTGGTGGCGGTGATGGTGGTGGTGATGGTGGTAGCGGTGGCGGTGGTGGTGGTGGCGGCGGCGGCGGCGGCGGCGGCGGCGGCGGCGGCGGCGGGGGCGGCGGTGGTGGTGGGGGCGGCGGTGGTGATCGTGATGGTGGCGGTGGTGGTGGCGGTGGTGGTGGTGGTGGCGGTGGTGGCGGTGGCGGCGGGTGGTGGTGGTGGCGGCGGTGGTGGTGGTAGTGGTGGTGGCGGTGGTGGTGGTTGTGGTGGTGGTGGTGGCGGCGGGTGGTGGTGGTGGCGGGGGTGGTGGTGGTAGTGGTGGTGGCGGTGGTGGTGGTTGTGGTGGTGGTGGTGGCGGCGGTGGTGGTGGTGGTGGTGGTAGTGGTGGTGGCGGTGGTGGCGGTGGTGGTGGTAGTGGTGATGGCGGCGGTGGTGGCGGTGGCGGTGGTGGTGGCGGTGGTGATGGTGGTGATGCCGGCGGTGGGGGTGGCGGCGGTGGTGGCGGCGGTGGTGGCGGCGTGGCGGTGGCGGTGGCGGCGGTGGTGGCAGTGGCGGTGGTGGTGGCGGTGGTGGTGGTGGCGGTGGTGGCGGCCGGGGTGCTGGCGGTGGCGGCGGCGGCGGTGGTGGTGGCTGTGGTGGTGGTGGTGACGGCGGCGGTGGGGGCGGCGGTGGTGGCGGCGTGGCGGTGGTGGTGGCGGCGGTGGTGGTAGTGGCGGTGGTGGTGGCGGTGGTGGTGGTGGCGGTGGTGGCGGCCGGGGTGGTGGCGGTGGCGGCGGGGGCGGGGGTGGGGGCTGGGGTGGTGGGGGGGGTGACGGCGGTGGCGGTGGCGGCGGTGGTGGTGGTGGCGGTGGCGGCGGTGGTGGTGGTGGCGGTGGCGGCGGTGCTGGCTGTGGCGGCGGAGGTGGCGGCGGTGGTGGTGGCGGTGGCGGCGGTGGTGGCGGTGGTGGCGATGGTGGTGGAGGCGGTGGTGGCGGTGGCGTTGGTTGTGGCGGCGGTGGTGGAGGTGGCGGCGGTGGTGGCAGTGGCGGCGGTGGTGGCGGCGGTGGTGGTGGCGGTGGTGGCGGTTTTGTTGGTGGCGGTGGTGATAGTGCTAGTGGTATTATTATTATTATTATTATTATTATTAGTAGTAGTAGTAGTAGTAGTAGTAGTAGTAGTAGTACCCAGGTGGAGTCACTGCTGGATCAGGACATAGTGGCACCTTAGTGGATCTCCTCAAGTACCAAGTCTTCACTAGCTGTGGGAAAAGTCAACTCAATCTGCCCAAATCATCAGACTAAATTCCTCTATTTACCAAAAATTACCACGTAACTAATAGAGGGTGAATTTTCATAAAGTAATATTTTACTTAGAGTAATTTAAGTGAATTAGTTTTGGTTATGTTATGCTTGTTTAGGTTATGTTAGTTTATCTAATAGGAGGTTAATTTTGCTTAGCTTATTTCAGATTATGTTAGTTTAGGTTTGTTACAAAAAACCCGATTCTAAAACCTTACAGATCTCCAGTAACAGCATCCAGCCTGTTACTGGGTTTTCGTAACAATTAGTCAGTATCCTTGTCCAATTATCCATTAGAATTCAGTATGATTCAATAGTGCTTCAGGATTACAACTGGTAGGCTACTAACTAGATAAATTAAAATTTAATAAATTTATTAAGTATCGTCTAGAGGTATATCATCAAATTAAATTAATCACAGTAATCAACAAAATAAGAATAATCACTTCTCTCATATACAGTAGTATTGTGCTGAAAGCACATATCACATTTATAATTCTTAAGTACCGTCATCGTACGTTAACATTTAATAAGATATTACAAATATATACAAGTATGTTTGTGTGTATGTGTGTAAGTGCTCTGAGTAGTTCGCTATGTCTCACGACTCGACTAGACTTTAATAAGTGACTGACAAAGTTCTCTCATAAACTAACTTCTTGACCAACTGGCAATCAGAACAGTCTGCTTGAACAATAAAAAGAATGCTAAGCCCAATAGCAATATAACAAGCAACTGCGACACAGAATCAGGAACAAGGAGATAATATAACGACACTAAGTAGGGACCAGCAGCAGATCCTCCACAAAAGTCACAAAACTCCCATACTACTGAATCTAAGTTCAGCATAAGGAAATCCCTGACTGTGATAATACACAGATACCAGTACAAGTTAGGTCAGAAGCTACAGCTCAGGGCCTGAGTTGTTTAGAGTGTCTAGGCGACACACAACCTCAGTACAGCGTCGAAAATCACTAAGTGCATACAATGTTCTGTGAACAGAGTCTCACAGAACTAACAATAATAATGAGACAAGAGACGATCTTCCAACAAGGGCCAATAAGGGAGATTTAGGCACTTGTCAAGAATACGTCCAACCACCAAGCGAGTCTAGACCAGACTGCATACTTCAGGCGAGATGAGGACACCCCCCCCCTCGATCACGTGATAGCTCCGTGGGTCGCTGCCCAGCAAGAAGCCGGCAGGGAAACGAGCAAAGAGCGATAATTACAGTAGTTAGACAATCAATACTTGAACTGAGCACATAATATGTTACATCCTACCTAACAACATAACTAAGTCAAATAATAATATAAAGCAATACATTTACGATTTAGCTATTATCGCAAATATAAGCAATATAAAATTATATGAAAAGATAATTATATATATACATAATAATCATTGCAACCCATTCAGGGGTTGCAACAAGGTTAGGCTGTTTTACGGTAGTTTACGTAATGTTAAGGTAGACTGCCTACCATCACACAGCAATCTAACATAAGTACTATAGAGAAAATTATACCAATATACATTCCAGTCTCAAATATGCGATCACAACAATGCAGAACAAACCAAAGGTTTCCATTCCCATGTGATTTATACATGCATATGGCGATACATCTTTATACAAGAATTTGTATTATCATTGATAAAAAAAACTTTATTAATAATATAATTTTTTTGATGGATACTGAAGAGGAATAATATTATGATAACATGTCTCGTCAATGAACACATACATAATGGACAGAGATGCAGCGTGCGTCCCCAGGCCTGAACATCTGTGGAGAGCAATAGTTACGAACAGCGATGTACTGTGTATCCAAGGCCTGTCACTTGCAAAGAGTACAAAAGAGTACAAAGAAGTAAAGCATTGTGTATCTAAAACCTGAACACCTGCAAAGAGTGTAAATATGAAAGATGCACCACCGTGCATACCAAACTTGAGTCCCTGTCTTAAAAAAAAGAAAAGAGGAGCGATGTAATAGGCTTGAACACCTGTGGAAAAACAAAGAGATGTACAATATGGATCCCAAAACCTGGGTGCTTGTAAAAAGCACGGAGATACCCTGTGCATCTCAGGAATTAGAATCTGTAAAAGTGCAGAGATGTACTGTGCGTCCCAGGCCTGAGCACATGTAAAGAACACAATGATACTTCAGCTCTTTCGGCTGTGAGCCAGGTAAAAACCTCGTTATTGTTTCATTTCACAAAAGCCCTTACTGCGAGACAAACAAGCGCAATATCCTAAGCAACGACCGATCACTTTCTTCACGAGGAGAGCAGCGCGCGGGCCTTCCCACTGCAAGACCCGCCTGCAATTCTCTTAATAGGTCCTAAACAAAACTTCTTTGTGTTTTATCGTTCTCTCAAGCTTTCATCCTTTTATTGTACATCCGACGTCGCCATTTTTGCCCGGAATCAAAGGCGCACACCTTTTCTTATTTTCTGAAAATTCACAAAAATAGGGAAGACCTCCATATTTTGATAAGCATTCGGAACTCCAAAGACGGACATAACCAATACCTCTTCTCCCCAAACACCGTTTCATCTCAGCAGCCAAAGAAAAGAACAAAGTCCTGCCGCTACTGTCTCCAGCCTGTTCTCGCATTTGTCCAGAATATGCTAATTCGAGATGCGTCTTAGAGATACGAGAACCCACTTTCGTCTCAAAATTTCATCCCTCATCAAATAACACTTCAGGCGCTCGCGATTTCCAGCCTTATCCACCGGGATGGATAAGAGCCAAATTCCCGATCTCTAGGCGGATTCTGATTTAGGAAGAGGAGAGGGAGGCTGGGATTAAGCGTCGACTCTCTTAAAGTTCCATATCAACAAATGGATTGCCGACTCTCACATCTCAGCGCCTTGGAGCCTCTCTCCCCACACTTCGGGCAAGCTTTTAGCACTTGTTATTATGATTATTCCCATGACTTGCTTCAGACGCCGGATTGGTCGTGATTGAAGTGGGCTCGTGATTGGTCTTTCTTTCCTTCTCGGTATGTTTGTTGCTCTCTCTTTCTCTTTCTCTCTCTCTATCTTTATATTTATCTTTCTATCTGCTTATCTCATTTAATTGTTCTACAGGATTAAGGATGAGATCGCAGATATACCATATAAGTTTCCAGCTATTTTCTTACCTAAGAAAAGCCCTGGTTCTTGAATAGTATATTATAGCTAAAATAAATGTTTGCACCTTATTAAATATTACTCAACAGTAAACAGGGAGAGGGTGAGGTTGAAGCTATCTGTCATTAAGAGTTTGCCTTTAATCGTCTGATTGCATATCTCAAGATTCTTTGTTTTGAAAACAAGTTGTTGATACTAGTCAATCATGGAATGAATGATTGCTGATATAGTGATGTCTCTAAGAAGGGTGCTGTCAGAGTCAAATGTCCGATGGCTGCACAACTTGCTGTAAAATAGCTACTCTCTTCAGTAACTACGATGGTAGAACTTGATTCCATGTTCTTTTTCCATTAAAAGTAATTTCAAAATTATCTATCCGACTAAGAGGAGTAGACGTTAGAGATGTGTCACCGGGCACATCACCTAGTCCAGAAGATGGGATTAAGTCGTTTGAGAATGAAAACTATCGCCTAGCACAGTTCAGTGACCAGTCAATACAATGGAGCAAGATCATCAAAGAAAGTAGTGACGTAGTTGGAGTGTTCATCTAAAGAAAATCCTATTGCAAATCTTAGGATTATGACGAAGAAAAATACCATATTATTGTAGAAAATATTTCCGAATCTCAAGTCCAATCATCAGTGCTAAAAACTGAAAGAAATATTATGTGACAGGCGAGCTGATTCAAAGAATAAAGGTAAATATTCTATACGAAAAAAAAAACTCATAACGGAATTAAATTACAGCCCTAACCAAGCAATGTTACAGTAAGCAAACCAGTTCACTAACATAATTCATAAACTTCTGCCACCCACACTTATACATTTGTCCAACATGTGTATAAAGTTCAAGACAAATTATTCGTTTGACAAAGAGCACACACTATTTTTGTGAAAAATATTTTTACTTATAAGATTATGAACAATATTCTTCAATAAAAAATTGTCAAGTTAATAGATACCAGAACTCAAATTTGAAATATGTTGTGCATCAGGCTTAATAAGAGATGATTCCACAATATCTCGTTGAACTGAAGAATTAAAGGGAAGTAATTCTTTGGCATTAGTCCAGTCTACACAATAGTCTGTATTGCACATATGAATGAACAAAGAACTGGATTCTTGTCCAGTAGTTATTGCATATCGATTTATATATATAGTTGTAATATTGATATAATGTATTATGATATAAATATTCCTCTTCCTCCTCCATATGTCTCTCTTCCTCACTCTGGGATAATGGCAATATCTTCAAAAAATCCATTTATCTTGTGTAAGGGATAAGCTATTCCGAGAAAGATCAAGTTCTAAGTGACAGTAATTCTAGTTTTGTTGGAACGAAACTGTTGAAGTTCCCAGAGCTCAAGAATCACTACCGGAATGTTTGACGATATCCTTATTGTCGTACTGAGTCTCGCAGGTGAGGCTGACAGATTTCAACACCTTATATGAGCACTATCCTGCGTGATGGAATGTGAAAAGGAAAAAGTTGTCTTTGCTCTCAATATATAGGTATAATGTTTGTCAGGAAACAGGAGAAGTGTTTCCTGACGCGGGTCTTAGTCATATGATGACCCACAGCTGGAGAGTTTGGTCATCTGACCGAGGCCTTCTGCTGGCTTACCGGTCCACCCCTTTAAAAACTATAGTTAATATTATAACCATTTTTAAGTTTATCCCAATATGTTAGTATTACATGAAGCAGGGCAGCAGCACGGTGCTGATGTATTAAATTTTATATTTTAATACAAAAAATCATTAGGAAAGTCACGAGCAGACTGTAACACCTGCTGTGGGAAAGAGTGAAGAGCTCTTCTGTGACATACAGTATTGATAATGTATAGTAAGTGTGAAATGCATTCTCTTGGTTAGGAGTAGCAGCTTTAATACCTACCAAGGAGACATCTCCAGAGTGGTCACCAATCATATCTTTCCTAGTAAAGGGAGAAATAAAATGCTTTTGGATAGGAGTATCCATATTAGGTGTACCTGGGTCACATAACCCAGAAGACAAGACACCCAATCCCAGTTCATCGCTCTCCAGACTGAAGCAAGCAAGGCAGAACGAGCCATTTCAGATATAGTTATGATAATAACACTAAGGGGAAACAGGCAGGATGAAAACAATTAGATTCATCAAAAACCTGCTCATTTGTACAGGTAGAAATGACGAGGAGATTCTTACAAATTTCCAGGAACCATTAATATCATTACCGTGCAAGAATGGTATATAATACCGACAAGATGAAATTAAGACACATGTGTCTTAATTTCATCTTGTCGGTATTATATACCATTCTTGAACAACTTGTCAGACACTGCAACATCATGGAATCTTGATTCTGAGGACATGTACATAACTTTCACGACTACGACAACTACTACTACAACTAACCCATCTCTTTGGGAAGGACCTACTTCCACTGGGGAATCCCGCCTACCAGTGACTATGCCCTCGTCTGCTACACCTGACGTTACTGTATAAGCACCAGGCTCTTTGCTTCTGCTTCAGAATCTCCACGATTACGGTGCTCTTCGCACCTACTCCAAGGTTGAGGGACTGATTACCTCATCTTCTGTAGATAGTCCTACTGTCTTCAAGCTATGTCCTAGAATTTGTATTGATAAAGCCACTGGATGGCGAAACGTCTACAATAAAGATACCCAGATGTTGCACATGTGTCTTAATTTCATCAATATCATTACCAATAAGAAACCGAGTTCCTTTCACTGGAAATTTCTAGGATAGCCCCGGTCACCACATATCCCGTATAAAACTTACTCTATATTCGCTAAGTCAAGGAACCACTGAGGTGGCCCCCCTCACAACTCTAACAGAGCATCCATTTAGAAATAGACTATTAGACTGACCACGTGGCAACACGCCTTCCTTAATCAACCCTTCTTCCTAGATCATAGTAAGATATGAAACTGTATCCTTGTAACTATGAACATCAACTAGATTACCAATCAAGGAAAGGCCTACTTTAGCAAGACTAGAAATGACTAATAGCCACGAGGCTGTTTCTGCTTGGGTTATGGTGCAGATTGTACTTGGTGACGTTCATCGTGTAAACCATGTCGGTCATTCTTATCCTAGGCCTGTCTCTCTAGCTTAAAATACTGGTCCTCCTACAGTAAAAACAGTATAGCTGATAAGATTTAGTCTTGGAAGAACTACGTTTTTCCTTAGACTCAGTAATTGGCTGAGTAGTTTTAAGTAGGTGTAACTTGTTTTGTATGACAGGAGAATAACACATGGTGTTTCTTCTCTACTGATTGTGTTCCCAGTCTCATGTTATATAATGTTCTGATTAATGCTTTCCTAAATGCTCTACCTACCTCGCTAAACATATAGCTATAAGCTATGGTAGTGACATGATCCATACAACAGGCCATACGAACCATTCTTAACGAGGTTCAAGTAATTTGAAATCGACCAAGCCTCGTTATGTTCAATCTTAAATATTTTGGTAAAGACGTACCGTTCAATAAATCCTTCATACCACAACTAAATAAGAAATGCAAAGATAGGCTAAATGATCTCAAAGCTGTCGCTGGCTACAACCCCAACTATGTTGCTAATATGAGAATAGAGAATTATGCACATAGCCTTTATTAGATCCTTAATTTATTATGCTTCGCCCATGTTAATATTGACTAAGGAAAATTCTCTCCGGCCCTTGGAGCTAATGCAAAATGAAGCCTCAGAATTATTCTTGGCTGTCCTATATCTACCAAGATTCTAATATGAGAAAGGAACAAGGTGTTCCTAGTATCAGAGATAGAATGATTGAGATTAACACTGTATTTGGTATTATAATATTAAGAAATGAACTAGATACTATCACAAATCATACTAAATGGGTTGTGAAAATATGCAAATAAAGTTTTATAACCTGCACGAACTGCATCACGGTAGAAAAAGGAGCATTTCACCCCTCCATAGAAGTCATATTAATTTAATAACTTGTACCAGTAAGCTCCTCAAAAGAAGCTCATCACTAGTAATCCCTTCCTTAAAACACTTACAAAAGGAAATGCTCAAGAAGAAATTTCTCTCTTAACTCTTAGCAATAATTTATCACAAGTTACAGACAGTGGGGGATTTCAGCAGTAATCTACTGGCAGGGCTGCATCTGTTCTTGTTGCCACCTCCCTAGATCAGGAGTGCAACGGACAAGTGTAATAGTAGCAGCAGCAACACACACAGCAAGAGGCATTCTTGAGCTTCGCCAGTGCTCGGGCTAATGCCCAAAGCTGGAGTGTGACTCCAAAAGGATCCTGTAGTGCTTGCTGCCTTTGCACCTCCTGACATCAGTCTGCTGCTATGCAGCTACCACACCATTCGAGCCCAGTGTGGGCGGGGTTTCCAGCAGCCCATGGTGTCTAGTTTCTCCCTCCGAGCCCAGTGGGGATGGGGAAGAGGGCTATGCCTGTGGACAGCTAGTCCCAGATGACGAGGAGATACTTGTACCTCCTCCCATGGCAGACATTGGTTTGAGACACTCTCTCAACAGAGAGCCAAGGCTGGGCCACCTTTTGGAAAAGGCCCGGGCTGGACGATTATACCGGCGAATCTACAACAGAACAGAACCTCCCTGGATAATAACGATAGGAACTATGTTGAGTTAGCCATATTATTATTATTATAATCAAAAAGAAGCGCTAAGCCACAAGGGCTATACAGCGCTGCAGGGTAGGGAAGGAAGCGAGGGTATTGGATGGCAGAAGGGAGGAGGGATGATCAGTAGGTTACAGAAAACAGCGGGGCAGGGGATAGTACGGGGGTAGAGGGTAGCAAGAGATTGAAGTAAAAAGGGCTGAAGGTATCAGAATTTGTGAAGTAAGTCAGTTGTTGTCAAAAAGTCAATGAGAGAGTCTGGATGAAAGGTGGGTCCATCAGCGAGAAGGGAAGGTAAAGAGAGAGCAGCGGAGCGAAGACGACGACGGAGGTAAATTCTGCGTGCTCGTTGATAAAGTGGGCAGTCCAACAGAATGTGGCTGACTGATAATGGAACTTGGCAATTCTCACAGAGAGGAGCAGGGCGCCTCTCCATGAGATATCCATGAGTAAGACGAGTATGGCCAATGCGAAGACGGGGGAGAGTAGTCTCCCAGCCTCGACACTGGTGATAAGACGGCCAGTAACCTATACTCGGTTTAATAGATTGAAGTTTGTTGCCGAGCATAGTAGACCAACGTTGTTGCCAACGGGTGTGAAGGTGGGAAGATATTGTAGCAAAATAGTCCGTAAATGGAATACCTCTACATGAAACTGGTAGGTCATGTACTGCTGACCGCGCAGCAGTGTCTGCCTGTTCATTGCCCTGTACGTCAACATGACCAGGGACCCATCAAAAAACAATATCTTTATGCTTGGTAAAGATGCGGCATAGCCAAAGTTGGATACGGAGGACTAAGGGATGAGGTGTATCAAATTTCTGTATAGCCTGTAAAGCACTAAGGGAGTCTGAGACAACCACAAATGATGACACAGGCATAGATGCAATACGGATAAGTGCTGTAAGGATGGCATACAATTCAGCAGTAAAAATACTAGCAGAAGATAGTAAATGCCCTTGTACGACGCTGTCTGGAAACACTGCTGCGAATCCTACACCATCAGAAGACTTAGAGCCATCTGTGTACACAGCAATGGCATGAGAATGAGAGTGAAAGTGGTCAAGAAAAAGAGAGCGGGAAGTGACCATAGACAGTTGGGCTTTCGAGCAAGGGAGAGAGAAAGAACAGACTCGAACAGCTGGAACTTCCCAGGGGGGTAGGGAAAAGTGAGATGCTGCATGTACATAGAAAGATGGTAATTGAAGAGAAGACAAGAGTGAATGAAGGCGAAGAGAGAAGGGACGGAGTAAACAGGGGCGGCGAACAAATAAAGAATGTCTACTAATATCAGTGACCATTCTATAAATGGAAGGATTGCGGAGATCATGAGAGCGTACATAGTAGCGAAGGCAATGGGCATCACGGCGATCGGATAAGGATGGAACGTTCGCTTCTGCATAGAGGCTCTCGACAGGGGAAGAGCGAAAAGCACCAAGGCATAAACGTAATCCTTGGTGATGAATGGGGTTAAGGCTAGAGAGAGTAGCAGGAGATGCCGCTGAATAGATCTGGTCACCATAATCAAGTTTCGATAAAATAAGGGTGGAATGTAGGCGAAGGAGGGTTCGACGATCAGCTCCCCATGAAAGATGAGCAAGGGTTTTAAGAAGGTTCAGCCGGCTGTGACAAGTTGCCTTCAGAGAGGTAATGTGAGGTTTCCAAGATAACCTACGATCAAAGAGGAGGCCCAGAAACTTGACTGTATCACGTTCAGGGATACGGGAGCCATAGAGGTACAAAGGATGATCGGAGATGACAGAGCGTCTAGTGAAAGTAATTTGGTGGGTTTTAGTGCTGGAAAATTTAAACCCACGTGTGGTAGCCCAATTGGAAACACGGTCGACTGCATGCTGGAGAGAAACTGTAATAAGGTGACAGTCAGTGCCTGCACAGGCAATAGCGAAGTCATCAACATAGTGATGACCAAATATTTGATGGAAGACTAGAGGCCAAATCATTAATAGCAAGGAAAAAAAGTGTTGTGCTCAGAACACATCCCTGGGGGACACCTTCAGCTTGGATAAAGTCTGGGGAGAGCACATTATTAACCCGAACACGGAAATGCCTGTCAGTTAAAAAGTTCTTAAGGAAGGATGGTAGATTGCCTCGAAGGCCTAAGGAGTGGGCTTGGGCTAAAATATTATACCTCCAAGTTGTGTCATATGCCTTCTCAAGGTCAAAAAATATGGAAATAACTAAGTGGTTATTCGCAAAGGCATTACGAACATACGTATCCAAGTGTAGTAAGGGGTCTATGGTAGAACGTCCCTTACGAAAGCCATATTGACGAGTGGAGAGACTGTTGTGTGTCTCTAAATACCACACTAAACGTCTATTTACTAGGCGTTCCATCGCTTTGCAAACTGCACTGGTAAGAGCAATGGGATGATAGTGGGAGGGTTCATGTCCCTTAGTGCCTGGTTTGCGGAAAGGGAGAACAATGGCGGATTTCCACAGCTGGGGAAGAACTCCTTGTGACCAAATAAGATTGTAAAGGCGTAATAGGACTGCAAGGGCTGACTGATGTAAATGTTGTAGCATACGAATATGAATGTCGTCGGGCCCAGCTGCCGATGATCGGCAAGCTGAGAGTGTTGCCTCCAGTTCTTGAAGTGTAAAAGGCACATTATACTGTTCTTCTCTGAGAGAAGAAAAGTCCAAGGGTGCTAACTCTCTGGCGACTTTGAGGAAAGAAATGAGGGGCATAGATGGAGTCCCTGAGAAATACGGACCAGATGATTGCCAATTTCATTGGCAACATCTAGTGGGTTTGCTATATCAACATCGGCAACCCGCAGAACAGGAGCCGGGTCAGGAGAATATTTACCACTCAGTTTTCGTACTTTTTTCCAGACTGCACTCATAGAGGAAAAAGAGGTGATGGTGGAGACATAATCTCGCCAGCAAGTGCGTTTAGCGTCACGGATGACACGGCGAGCGATCGCACGCTTCTGCTTAAAATCAAGAAGTCTCTCTATGGTTCTATTGTACCGGTACCTGCCCCATGCAGCGCGTTTCAAACGTACTGCACGAGCACAAGCAGGAGACCACCAAGGCACGCATTTCTGAGAATGCCTGCCCGAAGTTTGGGGTATAGAATGAGAAGCTGCGGTTAAAACGGAGGATGAGAAGAGGTGTAAAAGCTCATCGTTGGAGGACGAAGAAGGAACCTCTCTAAAAACAGTTAGGTGTGAGTAAAGGTTCCAATTTGCCTGATCAAATTGCCAGCGTGGGATGCAAAGAGGTGGTGAATATGAAGGGGAAGTAAGAATGATTGGGAAATGATCGCTGTCATGTAAGTCCGGAAGAACAGACCAAGTGAAGTCTAATGCGGCGGAGGAAGAGCAGACTGAGAGATCGATGCAAGAGAGAGTGTGAGTCCGAGGATCAAAATGGGTGTGAGTACCTGTATTTAAAACATGGAGGGGGTGGGTGGCAAGAAAAGCCTCTAACTGAATGCCACGGGAATCACAGTGAGACCCCCCCCCAGAGGAAATGGTGGGCATTAAAATCACCAAGTAACAGAATCGGTGGTGGTAATGACGAAACAAGAAAGGCAATATCTGGAATAGATAATGCCCGAGAAGGAGAGAGATATAAAGAACAGAGCGTATACCACCTATGCAAGTGGATATGAGCTGCTGTGTAATGCAGCGAAGTACGAACAAATAGCTGATGGTACAGAATATCAGTGTGTAGAAGAAGGGCACTTTCATTAAAGGTCCCATCAGGAAAAGGATCTGAAGAATACAATAAATTATAGCCTGAGATGGGAGAGATAATAGCAGAGTGTAATTTTGGTTCCTGTAATCAAACACCAACAGGGGAAAACTGGGAGAGTAACATCTGAAGCTCACCCCGATTACCCCTGAGGCCGCATATATTCCACTGTAAATAGGCCATGATTGGCAATGATAAAGATACCTGAAATCCGCAGGTAAGGGTTCCTATGGACTAGAGGGGTTAGAAAAGTCCACATGCGGAGGAAGTGGAAAACGTTCAAGCAGCGAAGGAACAGTGTGCTGTGAAGAAAGGAGTTGCACAGATGGAGTAGAGGAGAGAGAAGGAGCGGAGGGTGGATCAGTGTCCATTGATGGTTTGGTCTCTGCAATATATTCAGAGATTGCTTCAAGTGTTTCAGAATTCAGAGACGTCGTATGGGAGACAATATTGGAAATGGTAGGGGGAGGGTGAGTAAAGATTGGAACTGTAATGGACTGTACCAAGGTAGGGGGGGCGAAAGGGTGGAGGGAACTGGAGAAGCGTGGAAGGGGACAGAAGAGGCAGAAACCTGGGAGGTGGCAGAAGAGGAAGAAACTTGGGAGGGAACAGGGGAGGAAAGTACAGTACGAGGAGGAGGGTGAACCTCTACACTTGTAACAGAGCCAGTGAGAGGGGGAGAACCAGGTACAGAGACAGGGAAGGGAAAATGAGGAGGTGGAAGATGGGTAGGAGGTGTTAACGGACCTTTTTTTGACTTTTGAGAAGTAGAGGGACGATTGGGAGGAGGTGTCATACGAGATCTCGTCGCTACTGAGGCTTGTGAGAGAGAACACGAAGAAGCGAGATCAGACTGAGACGTTGAAGTAGGGACGTCTGAGCCGAGGACAGCAAAAGAATTAGCTACAGGAGTGACTATGGGAGAGGTAACCACAGAGGTGGGTGCAGAAGATGGGATACCAGAAGTGGGGGGACGTTTTGAAACACGGGAATAAGAAACACGAGGTAGTCTCCCTTGGAGGCGGAGATGAGAAACTGCCATGGCATAAGGGAGACCTTCTGCCTCTTTGAGGTAACGGATTTCCCGCTCGTTTAAGTAGACTTGACAATGGCGAGAGTACGAAGGGTGAGCCTCATGACAATTAAGGCAAGAGGGAGGTCGATTGCAAGACGTATTAGAATGGTCATCGGCACCACAGACTGGGCATTCGGCGAAAGATCTGCAATATTTCGCTGGATGGCCAAATCGCCAACAATTTCTACACTGTTGCGGTGTAGGGATCACCCTTCGAACTTGTAACCGATGTCCTGCTACATAAACTGAAGATGGGAGTTCACAGCTGTCAAAAGTTAAACGAGCCACATTGCTAGGGTATCGTCTCCGCCCGCGGGCAGGAAGAACGTAAGTGTCTACCTTGAGGATTGGGAGATCTTGGAGTTCCAGCTGTTCAAGAATGTCAGTGCCACATGTCTGGAAATTTTGTTGAACTATGGTATGGGGCAGAATGACGGTACCACTACAAGAATTGAGGGAATGATGCTTTTCAATAGTGACAGGAACAGTATCGATATGGGAAAGACGAGAAAGCTCATGAGCCTGGGTAGCATTCTGTACGGTGATGATGCGCGTACCGCTCTTAAGAGCATGAAAAGAAATATCTTTACCAACATGGCGTAGGAGTGCCTTGCCAATACTGTGGTCAGAAAGATAGGCAGTAGAGGAAGTCGGTCGTAAAGTGAAGAATTTAGTCCATTGTGCAGTCTGAAACTGAGCGTGGAAAGGTAGTGAAGGACGTGTCGATCTTTTCTGAGAAGAACGAGAAGGTGGAGAAGTATCATCAGCAGGTAATTGTCATTGGCATTTAGGCGTGGGACCAGAGATGGTCCGACGTGGAACGGGCCGGCGATTCGAAAATTGCCGCACCGTAGAGGGAGAGGCCGGAAGCACAGTCAGAGGAGAGCGAAGGTCAGATAAATCGAAGGAGTCAGTCGAGGCCTCAGTACCTGAAGCGGGTGAGGAAACAGCACCGGCAAGAGGTACAGAGGCATGAGGAGTGTCCGAAGAGTGGTCCAAAGACGAGGCGGGGTCAGAACGGGGTGCGGTATCAAGAAGGGGCACAGGGGTAGCAGGTTCATGGACTAGGGCTGCCATGGTTAGGTTACTTCTTTCTTTTTGTTTTTAAGAAAAAAAAGAAAGAAGAAAAGAAAATAAAAATAAAAAAAAGAATAAAAAAAAAGGGGGGACCGGGGAGGGATAGTTCCTAGGAGGAATGAAAGGGCCAGAAATCTCCCTCCACGCCCAAGAGGACCTCAGCACCGCAAGTAGCGCAGATGCAGCATGGAACCCGTGCCATACCCTCCCCATCATGCCAGTAAACCGGCAATCCGGGATAGCAACCTCACATCTGCCGAGCTACCTCGGTGGACAAAAGAGAGGGCGGCCGGAAATCCACACAAAGCATACCTCCTTCGGCCACCACCCCCGGAATTCGAAAGGTGGCTTCCAGAGATACACCCGTCGCCCGAGAGACACCCAAAGCCACCCTCCGGGATACCGGAGAGGGATCAGGACATCCCCAGGCAATCCAGATTCCACTGCAAACTACGCCACCGCCAAGAACCTCAACGGAATGGGATGGACCCCGGTACCCTTTCCCCTACCTAGGAACTAGTGTGCCTGTGGAAAAAAAAAAGGCCAAAAAGGAAGGACAAAAGGAAGGGGTGGGGAGGAGGAGGAGGAAAGGAAAAAGGGGAGGATGGGGAGGATGGGATAGGGAACGGGGGATTGGGGGGTAATTAGGTTCGGTCTGAGGAAGTAGACCGACAGGTCTAATTCCTAAGACCAAGAGCCTCTTCACCACGCCAAGGAGCCCCCCTTGAAGAGGAGAGTTAGCCATAAAAAATAATAAATAGGCATCTACGTTGCACAATGAATTGTGTATGTCATGGAGCCTCCCTGATGATTTATTTTGTTTAACTCAGTAGCAGTGTGCTAGTGAGCTAATGTAAACTGGAGTGTGGTTTTTTTTTTTTTTGAGTAGATTGTAAGTTATATATAAGTTACTATTATTAATATAGATATATTTTTGTATTGGTGAGTTTTTGTCCTTCCTTCCTAATAATAATTATTATTTAATATATGAGTACATGCTGGCCCAAGGTTTGCTGTGTTTTTCAGAGTAATTTTATATAAAACCCCTAGACAGCAGTGTGAGCAGCCTTTAGGACCCAGGAACATTTTATTTAAGTTAAGACATCAAAGTCGTAACATTTATCTTATTCAGTTATTATTGATTTTTTCGATCTTTTCGTTTTCATAAGGAGGAACCAGCCTTATCAAACACTCGTCTGATAGAGCTGTTGAACCTTCACAATGATAAAGTTTATAAAATATCCAAAAAAATAAGTTCCCTGAAGGAAAAATGTAGACTATAACTTTGGAGAATCTGTTGCAGTGGCCAGACTTAGGCTTGGTTACAAGTCCTTCTGGTAGTTTGGCACACACACATGATGATCAAAGCAAATACAAAGTATGTGGTCAGCCCTATGGTCACTATCCTGAACTCTGTGTGCTTAATTATCCACTTGTTCAGGAATAAAAAGGTATACAGTATAATAACCAATCATAAATTTACTTGAAACAAATAAGTCAACTGTAGATATAAATCCAGATGAACTCAGGTTCACCTTTTCGTGGCCTAGTTCTTAGGTCTTTTGTATATCCATACACTCTTGCACTACCGTCCACATGATGTATATGGGGGCACAAAAACTAGCCGCTTCAGCAGCGACATCTAATCTAATCTATTACTTATTTTTTGATGAGGCTTAACAAATTATTTAGAATTAGAATTACTTATTTGAACAAAGTATCTCTACATAATGGCCCTCGTCTGATAGAGCTGTTGTACATAATGCTCTAGAAGAGTTGTCATAGTTTATTTCACAGCTTTGAATGCACTACTCCCTTGTTGGCCTATTATGAGTAATTAAAATACAGAAAAATAGAGTCCATGAACATATGAAACAAGAACTACATTATTAAATAAATCAATAATTTATTACTAGTTGCTCTCCAGTGGGAGTTTTGGCTGAGTGCTGAACATCAGCGTTTTGCATAAAATTAGCAATATTTCATTTAATATTTCCAAGGGAAAACAAATTCAGCGTTGAGTCACAGGATATGAAGACTTCCACACACTGTCAAATATTTACAATTAATGTAAAATTATACATAGAGGTATCTTAAGGAGTCATATAAAAAAATTTTGATAATCTTAAAGTAAGAAATTTAATATCTTTGATCCTTGGATGTGTAACACTGAAAAGAATAATTAATCTATAAATACATGTACAGGTGGTGTCATATATAATCGTAGTCTACAGTTAGTCTATAGAATGTTAGTGCCGCAGACGCTGATTCCCGGTTCAAATACCCGTTCGTTTGCCCACAGGGCATAGCTAGTCAGTTGAGATGTAGACGGCAGAGGGAACAGACATACTAAATGACGGCAGACCATAACTGATAATAAAACACAGGGGAAGAGCAGATGTGCGTTCTCTAAACCACCCACTCAGTCAAAACACAAAACGTCACAACAAATATGGCAGCACAACACAGGCTCATGCAACTCTAACATTAAAATCCCCTCAAAGGAATATGGAATGTGTGCAAGTTTATAGGCAAGTCTCCCTACGACCAGCCTTTTACCTGGAACAACGTCGTTGGATTTTACTAGAACCCCCTCGAGACCCAACACAAAAGAAGAAATACAGGTTTACTGGTATATTCCAACATAAACTGTACTTTACATGGTTTACACAAAAAAAGAGAGGAAGGCCAAGTGTCTATTGACAAGTGCTTTTGACAACTAGTAACTACTACTACTACCACTACTACTGCTACTACTACTACTACTACCACCACTGCTACTACTACTACTGCTACTACTACTACTACTACTACTACTACTACTACTACTACTACACACACCTGTCCACCTTTGGTGTCCTACAGTAACCGAAACAGACAGTAAGCAACTAATTGCTGATTGTGAAGACACACAGCGCTCCAGACGCCTGCTCGCCTGGCGGAATACTTGAAAACTGCTCGCAGCTGATGCCACACACGCCAGTATGCCTGCAGACAGACTTAACAGAAAGTGAGAGTGAGAAAGTGAATCGCTGAGGATTTGCCCAGGCCAGCGTCACAGTATGGAAAAGTGAAAACAGCCAATAAACAGCGTAACAAACAATGACATCATACGACGTTATAATGTGTTGTTCTGTCAATGGCATAAGTCAGAACATACGAGCATCCACGTAATGGATGTGTTTATTATGAAGCCACAGATCTCTAGACATGTTCAACTCTACCTATCACTCACAAACACTAATTATGTCATAGTAATAAATAATACAATATATCCTAAGCACAGAACAAGTTTTTATTCATTCTTTATCTTGGAATATTCCAGCCCCGAGTATTTAAGACTAATGGAAATAAATGATTATACAAACATATACTATAGGTTTATTAAGAAAAACTAGACAGTGGTACGTATAAATTTGACAGCGATTGAGAAAACTGTGTATTGTGTCACAATGCTTGGGTAAAAAGTGGACAAGGCAGTGAAAACAAGAACATGCTAAATGTTCTATGTTAAAATGTAGCTTGGCTGGGTTCTTTCAGCTCACTACCCAGACAATCTATATCGGTAATGAAAATGATTCCTACAAAAGTGAAAGTACACAGTAGATTTGTTGCTGAGAAATGGAACAAAAGAGAGATAGTTTATATCTATAAGAAATTCATCATTCAGTCTCAAATGTAATATTTCACAGTGTACTGACTGGGAACTCGATTGTGTGTGCGAAATACGGAATCCTGTTGTTGCAACAACTGCAGAGGCCTATGTTCCTCAGGAATGAAGATTAGGGATTTATATGAAAAAATGATGTGTAAAACAAATGACATTTCAGGACTCTCGTTTCACACACGGAGGACCCGGGTTCGATTTCAGGCGGATGGAAATATTTCGACGTGTTTCCTTACACCTGTTGTCCTGTTTACCTAGCAGCAAATAGGTACCTGGGTGTTAGTCGACTGGTGTGGGTCGCATCCTGGGGGACAAGATTGAGGACCCCAATGGAAATAAGTTAGACAGTCCTCGATGACGCACTGACTTTCTTGGGTTATCCTGGGTGGCTAACCCTCCGGGGTTAAAAATCCGAAGAAAATCTTATCTTATCATATCTCTTAACAAAAAGATTTAAAGGCAACAAAAGGTAAAGTGTTTTCAAAGGATAATTACTTACATGCATCAGAGCCTCCAGATGCTATTGCTATTTAATAGTCAGTTTGATAGCAGAAGTAGCCTTGAGTGGATGCAATTGTTTTACAAACTCCTTTTAAAGGGAAGGGGGAGGGGGCCTTGATGCCATTGAAGGTCTCTACATAGTAGTAATTGAAGCTACTCTCCCCTACCTTGGATCAAAGATGATTACTTGACAATTCCCAATTGTGGCAAGACCTCTACGGATTTAGTGCATCCCTCAGTTTTTACGAAGGAAGATACTAGACAAATTCCAGAAATAAAAATTTAAGATCATAAGAACATAAGAACATAAGGAAGAAGGAACACTGCAACAGGCCTACTGACAAATGCGGAGCAGGTCCATATTCCCCCCCCCCCGGATTACACCAATGACCCACCCCCGGGATTACACCAATGACCAACCCCCCGGATTATCCCAATGATCCACCAAGTCTGGTCATCCCCACTCAAGGATGGAGCACTGTACCAGACCCAGCAGCACAAGCAAGTCAGGTCCAACTCACACCCACCCACACCCACTCATGTATTTATCTAACCTATTTTTAAAACTACACAACGTTTTAGCCTCAATAACTGTACTCGGGAGCTTGTTCCACTCATCCATAACTCTATTACCAAACCAGTGTTTTCCTATGTCCTTCCTGAATCTGAATTTTTCCAACTTGAAACCATTGCTGCGAGTCCTGTCTTGGCTGGAAATTTTCAGCACACTATTTACATCCCCTTTCGTTATTCCTGTTTTCCATTTATACACCTCGATCATATCCCCCCTAATTCTACGCCTTTCGAGAGAGTGCAGATTCAGGGCCCTCAGTCTATCCTCATAGGGAAGATTTCTGATACGTGGTGACGTGTACTTAGCTCGTGGTGACGTGTACTTAGCTCTGTGAAGACCTGTTTGCGCGCTCTCTACGAATTGAAGCAAGATGCCCTCCATCGAGCAACTTTACCAACAGCTTAAGGAAGAATTGAGGATGGCGAAGATGGAGATTCGGCGACTGACCGAGGAAAACAAGAAGATTCGTAGTAGTCCTCCTGTTTTGAGTCCTCAGTTCAAGAAAGGAAACTGGTCAGTGGCTGGACAGCAGGGAACGAAGTTGACGATCAAGAAGAATGGAAAGGTAGAAACGATGAAGAAGAAAGAGACTGCCGTGGAAACTGTTGTGGAAACATCTAATACATTCTCAGTGCTACCCGACGAATGTGAGTCGATTACTGGGAACGTCACGATGAACGACACCAAGGAAGGTAAGAATGTTGTTGTTGTTGGGGATAGCCAAGTTAGGTATATGGATAGGGCGTTCTGCTTGAAGGACAGGAGTAGGAGACAGAGAGTTTGCTTTCCTGGGGCAGGGATGGAGGATATTGTTAGCCGTCTGGATGACATAATGAGAGGTAATGGGAGCAATCCTATTATCTGTCTCAGTGCTGGAGGCAACGATGTTGGCAGACGTAGGAGTGAAGACCTGATTAGCAGGTATAGGTCAGCAATAGAAATAATTAGGAGGAAGGGTGGTAACCCTGTCATATGTGGCATTTTGCCAAGGAGAGGAGTTGGAAATGAATGGTTGTCCAGGGCAATTGGTGTCAATTGCTGGCTGGACAAATACTGTAAGGAAAATGCGGTAACATTCATTGACAACTGGGACCTCTTCTATGGCAGAAATGACATGTATGCCAGGGATGGGGTTCACTTATCTAGGTCTGGGGTGGGAGCACAGGCAACTGCAGTGGAGGGAGCTGTTAGGACTTTAAACTAGGAATAGTTAGTGGTATGGGTTTTGGCAGGAAAACAGTGAAGTCCCAGTGTAGTAATATTATGAGTTCTAGGGGAACTAGTAATAAGCAGAACGAGGTAGATGTTGAAAAGCCAGTGACATTGGGTGATAAGGACAGTAATAGGTTTAGTAGAAAAACAGAAATGAGCAGGAAGCATAAAGAGTAAGGAGACTCTTTCAATGTTTATTATGCTAATAGCCGTAGTGCTAGGAATAAGATGGACGAGTTGAGATTAGTTGCTAGTGCAGGTAACATTGATGTATTTGCCTTAACTGAGACGTGGTTTAATTCAAAAAGTCGAGACATGCCTGCGGAATGTCACATTCAGGGTTTTAAATTGTTCCAAGTAGATAGAAGTATCGGGAAGAGGGTGGGGCGGCATTGTATGTCCGAGATCGCCTGAACTGTTGCATAAAAACGGGTATTAAGTCTGAAGTAACACATACAGAGTCTGTTTGGATAGAATTTTCAGAGGGGCATGAAAATCTGATTTTAGGAGTGATATACCGTCCCCCAAACTTAGATAGGGGCCAAGGGAGACTACTATTGGAGGAAATTGTTAGGGCCACAAGGCACGATAATGTAGTAATTCTAGGAGACTTTAACTTTAGTCATATTGATTGGAATTTCTTGATTGGGAATTTAGACTCATACAACTTCTTAGAAGTAGTTCAGGATTGTTTTTTGAAGCAGTTTGTGACAGAACCTACAAGGGGAAATAACCTGCTTGACTTAGTTCTGGCAAACAATGAATCCCTTGTTAATAATTTAGAAATTTCAGAGGAACTGGGTGTTAGCGACCACAAATCAATTACATTTAGCATTGAATGGAAGTACGATAGTAGCGATAACTCAGTAACAGTCCCAGATTTTCGATTAGCAGATTACGATGGGCTCAGAGAACACTTATCATCTGTTGACTGGGGTAACGAAGAGAGCTATCAATATGACAGTTTTCTGAACACTATACATGCTGCTCAAAGAACGTTTATCCCATATAAAGAAATTAGATCAAATAGAAATGACCCAAAATGGATGAATAATAGGCTCAAATATCTACTAGGGCATAAGAAAGGAATTTATAGGCGTATCAAAAGAGGTGAGGGTCATCTTATGAATCAGTATATTGACATTAAGAGGGACATTAAAAAGGGGATAAGAAGAGCTAAAAGGGACTATGAAATTAAAGTTGCTAGGGATTCTAAAACTAACCCAAAAAGTTTTTTCCAGGTCTATAGAACAAAAGTTAGAGATAAGATAGGTCCCCTTAAAAATAACTATGGGCATCTTACTGACAAAGAGAATGAAATATGCTCGATTTTAAATAATTATTTTCTCTCAGTTTTTACACAGGAAGACACTAACAATATTCCAGTAATTAATTTTTATAGTGGGCTAGAAGAAGATAAATTATGTAACATCACAGTCACTAGTGAAATGGTTGTGAAGCAGATAGACAGACTGAAGCAAAATAAGTCACCGGGTCCTGATGAGGTTTTTTCAAGGGTTCTTAAGGAATGCAAAATGGAACTCTGTGAACCATTAACTAATATTTTTAATTTATCTCTTCAAACAGGTGTAGTGTCTGATATGTGGAAGATGGCTAATGTAATTCCTATTTTTAAAACAGGGGACAAGTCATTACCGTCAAATTACCGCCCAATAAGCCTGACTTCAATTGTAGGCAAATTACTAGAGTCAATTATAGCTGAGATTATAAGAAGCCATCTCGATAAGCATAGCTTGATTAATGATACTCAGCATGGATTCACAAGAGGCCGGTCTTGTCTAACTAATTTATTAACTTTCTTCAGTAAAGCTTTTGAGGCTGTTGACCACGATAAAGAACTTGATATTATTTACTTAGATTTTAGTAAGGCTTTTGATAGAGTTCCGCACCAAAGACTGTTGAAGAAAGTGGCAGCTCATGGCATTGGGGGAAAAGTGCTCTCGTGGATAGAGTCATGGCTCACAGACAGGAAGCAGAGAGTGTCCATAAATGGGGTTAAATCGGAGTGGGGATCTGTAACAAGTGGCGTTCCACAGGGATCAGTCTTGGGCCCGTTGTTGTTTATAATATATATCAATGATCTTGATGAGGGAATTACTAGTGATATGAGCAAATTCGCCGATGACACAAAGATAGGTACGATAATTGATTCAAACGTAGATGTTATGGAACTTCAGGAGGATTTAAACAAACTCTATTCTTGGTCAGAAAAGTGGCAGATGCAGTTCAATGTAGATAAATGCAAGGTTCTGAAGCTCGGGAGTGCCCATAACCCTAGTACTTATAAGTTAAATGATGTAGAACTTACCCATACAGATTGCGAGAAGGACTTGGGGGTTATGGTGAGCAGCAACCTTGGTATAAACCTTGGTAATAAATACCGACAAGTTGGTTTAGAAAGACACGTAAGCAAACACTATAACATATTTATTAGAAAACGTTTCGGTCCTGGGACCTTGAGAAGTGATTAAGGTCCCAGGACCGAATCGTTTTCTAATAAATATGTTATAGTGTTTGCTTACGTGTCTTTCTAAACCAGCAGCAACCTTAAACCAAGACAGCAATGCCAAAGCGTACGTAATAAGGCAAATAGATTACTAGGATTTATATCAAGAAGTGTAAGCAACAGAAGTCCAGAGGTCATACTGCAGCTTTATACATCATTAGTAAGGTCTCACCTAGATTATGCAGCTCAGTTCTGGTCTCCATATTACAGAATGGACATAAATTCGTTAGAAAACATTCAGCGTAGGATGACTAAATTAATACATAACATTAGAAATCTTCCTTATGAAGAAAGATTGAAGGCTCTTAAGTTACATTCACTTGTTAGACGAAGAATGAGGGGAGACCTGATCGAAGTGCATAAGTGGAAGATAGGTATTAACAAGGGGGATATTAATAAGGTCTTGAGGATATCTCTCCAGGAGAGAACCCGCAGTAATGGATTTAAATTAGATAAGTTTAGATTTAGAAAGGACACAGGAAAGTATTGGTTTGGAAATAGGGTAGTTGATGAGTGGAACAGTCTACCTAGTTGGGTTATTAAGGCTAGGACTTTGGGTAGTTTCAAATTTAGGTTGGATAAGTACATGAGTGGGAGGGGTTGGATTTGAGTGGGACTTTCACATCAGAGCTTATTTCTTGGGTAGCATTGCAAATTGGGTTGGGCAAATGTTTTGTTAGTGGGATGAATTGTAAAGGACCTGCCTAGTATGGGCCAACAGGCCTGCTGCAGTGTTCCTCCTTTCTTACGTTCTTATGTTCTTATGATCACCTTTGTCATCCTCCTTTGTACGTTTTCCAGAGCATTTATATCCATTCTGAAATACGGTGACCAGAACTGAGCAGCATAGTCTAAATGAGGCCTAACCAAGGATATATAGAGTTGAAGAACAACCTGAGGACTAATGCACTGTTGTCTTGGTTTTAGGTTACCGCTAACCAGAACTCCTAAATCCTTTTCGCAATCGGTAGTATTAAGATCTACATTATTTAGTTTATATGTGGCATGGTTATTTAACTGTCCAACATTTAGAACTTTGCATTTGTCAATATTAAACTGCATCTGCCACTTCTCCGACCATTGCGTCAGTCTATTCAAATCATCCTGGAGTGCTCTAATGTCCTCATCAGAATGAATTGGACGGCCTATTTTGGTGTCATCAGCAAATTTGCTTATGTCGCTATTTATTCCCTCATCTATGTCGTTTATGTAAATTGTGAACAACAACGGGCCCAACACTGACCCCTGAGGAACACCGCTTGTGACGTGCCCCCATTCTGATTTCTCCCCATTTATGCAAACTCTCTGCTGTCTACTTGTCAGCCATGCCTCTACCCAGGAAAAAATTTCTCCTCCTATTCCGTGTGCCCTAAGTTTCCTCAATAGCCTCTGGTGTGGAACTCTATCGAAAGCCTTACTGGAGTCCATATACACAATATCATATTCATTTCCATGATCTACTTCCTCAAACACCTTAGTGAAAAAAGTTAGTAAATTCGTAAGACAGGAACGCCCCTTTGCAAAACCGTGTTGAGATTCATTAATCAATCTGTGCCTGTCAAGATGGCTACGTATTGCTTCGGCAATTATTGATTCCATAAATTTTCCCACTATGGAGGTAAGGCTTACTGGTCTATAGTTCGAAGCCAAGGACCTGTCACCTGCCTTGTAAATAGGTATTACATTTGCCATTTTCCACTTATCAGGCACTATGCCAGTTTGTAGTGATATGTTAAAAAGATTAGCCAAAGGTATGCTAAGTTCCTCTTTACATTCCTTTAACACCCTTGCAAATAGTTCATCAGGACCTGGGGATTTGTTAGGTTTTAGTTTCTCTATTTGTCTGAGGACCATGTCACTAGTTACCGCAATCGTATACAGTTTATCATCCTGTTCTACGTAATCTATCGCTACGTAATCTACCGCTAGTATTTTCCTGGGTGAAAACTGAGAGGAAGTAGGTATTTAGAATTTCACACATATCCTTATCACTGTCAGTGATCTGACCAGAGTTACTATTAAGTGGGCCAATCTTTTCCCTAATCTTACTTCTGTATACATGAAAGAACCCTTTTCGGCTAGTCTTTGAATCCCTTGCGACCTTAGCCTCATAATCCCTTTTTGCTTTTCTTATTCCTTTCTTTATTTCTCTCTTTAATTGAATATATTTATTCCTTAACTGCCCATTCCCTCATTTGATATGCCTATATATGCCTCTCTTTTGACCAATGAGATGTTTTAATCTATTGTTCATCCATTTGGGATCATTTTTGTTAGATCTAATTTCCCTACTCGGAACAAAAGTTGTTTGGGCAGCAGGAACTATGCTCTGAAAAACGTCATACTGGCAACCAAGATCACCTACCTGACCCATAGTCAGGACATCCCAATTTAGCCCACCCAAGTAATTTTTCAGTCCCATGAAGTCGGCCAAGCGAAAATCTGGGACAGAGATTTGATTGCAGTTATCTGGGTAATTCCATGATATATTGAAACTAAGTGATTTGTGATCACTTTCCCCAAGCTCATCATTAACCTCAAGATTATTAATTAGTGAATCTTTGTTGGCAAGAGCCAAGTCAAGCAGATTGTTTCCTCTAGTTGGTTCTGTCACAACCTGTTCTAAAAAGCAATCCTGAACCGTATCAAGAAAATCACTAGACTCGAGATTTCCTGTCATATTGTTCCAATCAATTTGTCTAAAGTTAAAATCTCCCATTATCACAACATTTTCATATCTAGATGCCTTATGAATTTCGTCCCATAGCAGCTTACTGCACTCCTTATCAAGGTTTGGGGGCCTATAAATTACACCCAAAATTAATTTGTCACGTCCCTCGAGAAACTGTAGCCAAACCGATTCTGTGTTCGATGTTTCTAATCTTATATCATGTCTAATACAATTTAAATTTTCTCTGACATACATCGCCACACCACCACCCTTCCTGTTGACCCTATCAGTGTGGAATAGTTTATAACCCTGTATGTTGCATTCAGAAGGCATTTCTCTATCTTTCAGGTTGAACCAGGTCTCTGTTATATCAATAATATCTATATTACTTACACTTGCAAGTAATTTTAGCTCATCTATCTTATTTCTTAGACTCCTACTATTTGTATAGCAAACCTTAAGGGAGCAAGTCACTCGTTGCCCTCTACTATCTCTCTTTGTTTGTTGATCAATTGATTTACCATTACTAGCAACTTTATTTTGAATATTGTTTTTTAAACATATCCCTGAGGTATCCCGGTAATAACTGCTGTTTTTAACCCTAATGCTGCAGCCTGATTGTTTCCCACAAACACCCATACCTCTATAATCTATCAATTTAAATTCCTAGACAAGTCATCAATTACCCTCTCAATTGAATTGGCTAATGCAACCACTCCATCCCCAGAGAGATGAACCCCATCCCTTGCATACATATCACGTTTGCCAAAGAAAAGGTCCCAGTTATCAATGAATGGGATTGCAAGTTCTTTGCAGTACCTGTCTAGCCAGCGATTTATACCAATTGCCCTAGACATCCATTCATTGCCCACTCCCTTTCTAGGCAAGATGCTACATATGACTGGGATCAATCCCTTAGACCTAACTAGTTCTATGGCTGACCTATATTTATCCAACAGCTCCTCTCTCCTGCCCTTCCCAATGTCATTACCCCCATCACTAAGACAGATAATGGGCTTGTTCCCATTACCTGCCATAATATTATCCAACTTGCTGACTATGTCGCCAACACCAGCTCCAGGAAGACACACTGTCTGACCTTTCTGTCTGTTACAAAATGCACAGTCCATATATCTTACCTGAGAATCGCCTACTATTAAAATATTCTTACCTTGATTAGCTGGGGAATCAGTGGTACCTTCAACCTCACTCACCACTGAAGTACACTCGTTTTGGAGAACAGAGAATCGATTTCCTACCTTCACATCTTCTCTATTAGCTCTCCTCATCTTCCTTCTTCCTGAACTGTGAACCACTTGCCATTTAAGCGGCTGCCACTCTCACTGCTGGTGACCGTTCCTACCTTACCAGCTAAATCCTTCTCACACTCGTTCCCAAACTCATCTATGCGAAGCTTCAGCTTCCTATTTTCCTCCTGAAGAAGTAGAATCTCCTTCAACACATGAACCTGGGATTCTAAAGCACTACAACAAGCCATGGTATGGGTAACAGCCCACGCTAACTCCCAAGAGCTTAGGCAGGTATGACCGCACTTGACCACTGACCTCAGCGTACTGACCACTGACCTCAGCGTACTGACCACTGACCTCAGCGTACTGACCACTGAATCAGCCACTGAATCTGTTTGGTTACAGCTTCTCGAGGGCTGTGAGAACTAATTTTGGGTGTGATTTACAAGGCCCTAAATCTTGATAGGGAGTGTGGTAAACTTCTATGGGATGAAATTCGTAAGATATCTACATACGAAAATGTTGTGATAATGGGAGATTTCAACTATAGACAGATTGACTGGAGTAATTTGACAGGAAATTTAGAGTCAAATGATTTTCTTGATACGATTTAGGATTGTTTTTTAAAATAGTTTGTGACAGAGCCAACTAGAGGAAATAGCCTGCTTGACTTGGTTCTTGCCAGCAGGGAAACGCTAATTAATAATCTTGAGGTTAATGATGAGCTTGGGGAAAGTGATCACAAATCACTCAGTTTTAAGATATCATGGAATTTCCCTAATAATGGCAATCAAGACTCCGTCCCTGACGTCGAAACATTTATAGGACCTAGTGCACATGTCTTAATAGAACCTTCGATATACTCCATAACCTTTCCCTCGCCAAGTGAAACAAACTGAGTAATGATATTCTGTGATACGCAACGAGCCGGAACAGTCACTGAGAACTTTTCATCCACCTGGAATGAATTTAAATTAAAAAGAATATTCTCTATTTTCTGTAGAAAATATTCAGACAAAGCGGGAGTTAGCTGAAAAACATAATCAAAGGCATGCAAAACACATTCATATGCACAACCAAGGAGATTATTCAGATGGTGAATTAGAGCTTCTGGTAACAACGGCAGAATTCAGCTTTTTCTATGTAATATTTCACCTTACGAGCCAGTAAACTATTTATTGTCTCTCTACCGGCCTCTATATCATCACACCCATTTACATAGGTCTCCTACAAGACTTACGTAACTGGGCAACAAAAGAATCTTCAAAATCCAAATCGTAGTAACGACTCTGATTAAACTCATCATTATCAAGAGGCATTACCTAAACAGCTCCGAGAATCGACATTAGACTAAATCAGTTCCATTATTTGGCCGCATGTGTGGATGGGGGATAACACATTATTCTCGAAATTATTAAATTAATGAGCTTCAGGAACTAGAATGAATAGAACTTACGTTGTTGACAATCAACCCAGCAGTTATAATCGCCACACATAAGATGATCATTCTTCTTTGAATGATTCTTCTTTGTGTCTTTATTCACAATGAGATGACTTATTCCCATATGTCAATGGGTCATGTTCTTCCTTGGTTGTATATGTCAGTGGGTCATGTTCGTCCTTGGATGTATTTTTCAGTAGGTCATGTTCTTCCTTTTATGTATGTCAGTAGGTAATGTTCGTCCTTGGATGTATATGTCAGTAGGTCATGTTCTACCTTGGTTGTATATGTCAGTAGGTCATGTTCTTCCTTTTATGTATATGTCAGTAGGTCATGTTCGTCCTTGGATGTTTATGTCAGTAGGTCATGTTCTTCCTTTTATGTATATGTCAGTAGGTCATGTTCTTCCTTTGATGTATATGTCAGTAGGTCATGTTCTTCCTTTGATGTATATGTCAGTAGGTCATGTTTTTCCTTGGATGTATATGTCAGTAGATCATGTTCTTCCTTGGATGTATATGTCAGTGAGTCATGTTCTTCCTTGGATGTGTATGTCAGTAGGTCATGTTTTTCCTTGGATGTATATGTCGTGGGTCACGTTCTTCCTTGGATGTATATGTCAGTGGGTCATGTTCTTCCTTGGATGTATATGACAGTAGGTCATGTTCTTCCTTGGATGTATATGAAAGTCATGTTCTTCCTTGGATGTATATGTTAATAAGTCATGTTCTTCCTTGGATGAATATGTCAATGGGTCATGTTCTTCCTTCGATGTGTATGTCACTGGGTCATGTTCTTTCTTGGATGCGTATTTCAGTGGGTAATGTTTTTCCTTGGATGGTTGTCAGTGTGTATGCCAGTGGATGAGGTTCTGCTTTGGAAGTGTAAGTTTGAGTGGCTCTTCCTTGGATGTTTTCACTGACCACATCCCAGTGAACTTTGTATATAGTATGAGCAATTCTCCCACTTTAGTCAAATGCTCATTAGTCACTACGACGTATAGTTAGGTTTGTAGAAGTTTCACCAGCAGAATAATGCTTACCAAAGCTTCAGGAAACGAGAAAGCTCGTCTCCTAGCGGTGAAGGGACAATATTCAAGAGATTTCCATTGAGCTGCCTTGGGGATTAGTGTGGACGGTTACAAAGCATGGCTTGCTTCTGCAGTGTTTTAAAAATTGGGGTTGGAGAGTTGAAGGAGGAGGTCTTGCTTCTCCAGGAGGAGATTAGGAGGCTGAAGGTCCACCTCAATGGGTCTGGGAGAGAGTGTGAGGTGGCTGGAGTTGTGGGGAATGAGGCTTCTAGCAGCGAGGTGCAGTCTGTCTCTCGCTGTGAGGAGGCTGTAGTTGGGGTGGCAGCAACGGCTACCAGCAGTGAGGTGCAGCCCAGCACCTGCTACAAGTGGCGAGTAGTTCACAGTAATGGAAGGCGCATCAGAGTAAGGAAAGTTAAGAGTGAAGATCTGAAGGTAGGAAATCGCTTCTCTGTTCTTCAGGATGAATGTACTTCAGTGGCCAGTGAAGGTAAGGGTACTACTGCCCCTGCTAATGGAGGTAAGCGCATTCTTGTGGTTGGTGACTCTCAGGTAAGATACATTGACCGTGCTTTTTGTAATAGGAATAAGAAGATGAGAGATAGAGTGTGCTTCCCTGGAGCTGGTGTTGGGGACATTGTCAACAGGCTGGATAATATCATGTCAGGTAATGGGAGCAAGCCCATTATCTGTCTCAGTGCTGGTGGAAATGATATTGGGAAGGGTAGGAGAGAAGAGCTGCTAGATAAGTACAGGTCAGCTATTGATTTCATTAAGTCTAAGGGAGGGATCCCAATCATATGTAGCATCTTGCCTAGAAGGGGAGTAGGAAATGAATGGTTGTCTAGGGCAATTGGTGTAAATTGCTGGCTAGACAGATACTGCAAGGAACATGCAATCCCATTCATTGACAACTGGAACAACTTTTATGGCAAACATGATATGTATGCAAGGGATGGGGTACATCTCTCTGGGGCTGGGGTGGTAGCACTTGCAGACTCGATTGAGAAGGCCATTGGTGAAATGCCTATGATTTTAAACTGATGGAAGATAGAGGTATGGGTGTGTGTTGGAAACAAGCAGGTTGCAATACTTGGGTTGGAAACAGTAAATGTATAAAAGGCATTCAGCATGAAGTTATAAATAAAGACAATAGATCAGGTCAGCAAACAAAGGGGGACAGCAGAGGGCAGCAAGGGACTAGCTCCCTTAAGGTTTACTATACTAATAGCAGGAGTGTAAGAAATAAGATAGATGAGCTAAGATTAATTGCAAGTGCAGGAGACATAGATATTATTGCTATAACAGAGACCTGGCTCAATCTGAAAGATAGAGAGATGCCCTCTGAATGTCACATACAAGGCTATAAATTATTCCACACTGACAGGGTCAACAGGAAAGGTGGTGGAGTAGCGATGTATGTCAGAGACAATTTAAATTGTTGTGTTAGACAAGATATTAAATTAGAAGCGTCAGCCACTGAATCTGTTTGGTTACAGCTTCTCGAGGGCCGAGAAAAACTAATTTTGGGTGTGATTTACAGGGCCCCAAATCTTGATAGGGAGTGCAGTAAACTTCTATGGGAGGAAATTCGTAAGGCATCTACATACGAAAATGTTGTGCTAATGGGAGATTTCAACTATAGACAGATTGACTGGAGCAATTTGACAGGAAATTTAGAGTCAGGTGACTTTCTTGATACGATCCAGGATTGTTTTTTAAAACAGTTTGTGACAGAGCCAACTAGGGGAAATAACCTCCTTGACTTGGTTCTTGCCAGTAGGGAAACACTAATTAATAATCTTGAGGTTAATGATGAGCTTGGGGAAAGTGATCACAAATCACTCAGTTTTAATATATCATGGAATTCCCCTAATAATGGCAATCAAGTCTCCGTCCCTGACTTTCGCTTGGCTGATTTCATAGGACTGAAAAATTACTTAGGTGGGCTGAACTGGAATGACCTGACTAAGGGTCAGGTAGGTGGTGATGGTTGCCGATATGATGCTTTCCAGGGCATAGTTCTAGCTGCTCAGTCAAATTATGTTCCAAATAGGGAAATCAGATCAAACAAAAATGATCCTAAATGGATGAACAATAGATTAAAATATCTGATTGGTCAAAAGAGAGGCATATATAGGCAAATCAAAAGAGGAGAGGGGCAATTGAGAAATCGATATATTCAGTTAAAGAGAGAAATAAAAAATGGAATTAGAAAAGCAAAAAGAGATTATGAGGTTAAAGTTGCAAGAGAATCGAAGACTAACCCAAAAGGATTCTTTCAGGTATACAGAAGTAAGATCAGGGACAAGATAGGCCCACTCAAAAGTTCCTCGGGTCAGCTCACTGACAGTGATAAGGAAATGTGTAGAATTTTTAACATATACTTCCTCTCAGTTTTTACACAGGAGGATACCAGCGATATTCCAGTAATGATAAATTTTGTAGAACAGGACGATAATAAACTGTGTACTATTAGGGTCACAAGTGACATGGTCCTTAGGCAAATAGATAAATTAAAACCTAACAAATCCCCAGGCCCTGATGAACTGTATGCAAGGGTTCTAAAGGAATGTAAAGAGGAGCTTAGCACACCTTTGGCTAATCTTTTCAACATATCACTACAAACTGGCATGGTGCCAGATAAGTGGAAAATGGCAAATGTGATACCTATTTTCAAAACAGGTGACAGGTCCTTAGCTTCGAACTATAGACCAATAAGCCTAACCTCCATAGTGGGAAAATTTATGGAATCAATAATTGCCGAGGCAGTTCGTAGCCACCTTGAAAAGCATAAATTAATCAACGAATCTCAGCATGGTTTTACAAAGGGGCGTTCCTGCCTTACGAATTTATTAACTTTTTTCACTAAGGTATTTGAGGAGGTAGATCATGGTAATGAATATGATATTGTGTATATGGACTTCAGTAAGGCTTTTGACAGGGTCCCACATCAGAGACTATTGAGGAAAATTAAAGCACATGGAATAGGAGGAGAAATTTTTTCCTGGATAGAGGCATGGTTGACAAATAGGCAGCAGAGAGTTTGCATAAATGGGGAGAAATCAGAGTGGGGAAGTGTCACGAGCGGTGTTTCACAGGGGTCAGTGTTGGGCCCCCTGCTGTTCACAATCTACATAAACGACATAGATGAGGGCATAAAGAGCGACATCGGCAAGTTTGCCGATGACACCAAAATAGGCCGTCGAATTCATTCTGACGAGGACATTCGAGCACTCCAGGAAGATTTGAATAGACTGATGCAGTGGTCGGAGAAGTGGCAGATGCAGTTTAATATAGACAAATGCAAAGTTCTAAATGTTGGACAGGACAATAATCATGCCACATATAAACTAAATAATGTAGATCTTAATATTACGGATTGCGAAAAAGATTTAGGAGTTCTGGTTAGCAGTAATCTGAAACCAAGACAACAGTGCATAAGTGTTCGCAATAAAGCTAATAGAATCCTTGGCTTCATATCAAGAAGCATAAATAATAGGAGTCCTCAGGTTGTTCTTCAACTCTATACATGAAAGTTAAGACACATGTGCAACATCTGGATATCTTTATTGTAGACGTTTCGCCATCCAGTGGCTTTATCAATACAGATTCTAGGACATAATAGGAAGACAGTAGAACTATATACAAAAGATGAGGTAATCAGTCCCTCGGCCTTGGAGTTAGTGTTCACAGCATCGTGGTGGAGGAGAGTCTGGAGCAAAGGCAAGAAGACTGGCGTTTATATACGCGTCAGTGGAAGGGACGGGCAGCAGACGAGGGCAGTCACTGGTAGGCGGGATTCCCCAGTGGAAGTAGGTCCTTCCCAAAGAGATGGGTTAGTTGCAGCAGCCGTGAAGAAGGTCTTGTAGATGTCCTCTGAACCAAGATTCCATGATGTTGCAGTGTCTGACAAGTTGTGCAAGAAAGGTATAAAATACCGACAATATGAAAGTTAAGACACATGTGCAACATCTGGATATCTTTATTGTAGACGTTTCGCCATCCAGTGGCTTTATCAATACAGATTCTAGGACATAATAGGAAGACAGTAGAACTATATACAAAAGATGAGGTAATCAGTCCCTCGGCCTTGGAGTTAGTGTTCACAGCAACGTGGTGGAGGAGAGTCTGGAGCAAAGGCAAGAAGACTGGCGTTTATATACGCGTCAGTGGAAGGGACGGGCAGCAGACGAGGGCAGTCACTGGTAGGCGGGATTCCCCAGTGGAAGTAGGTCCTTCCCAAAGAGATGGGTTAGTTGCAGCAGCCGTGAAGAAGGTCTTGTAGATGTCCTCTGAACCAAGATTCCATGATGTTGCAGTGTCTGACAAGTTGTGCAAGAAAGGTATAAAATACCGACAATATGAAAGTTAAGACACATGTGCAACATCTGGATATCTTTATTGTAGACGTTTCGCCATCCAGTGGCTTTATCAATACAGATTCTAGGACATAATAGGAAGACAGTAGAACTATATACAAAAGATGAGGTAATCAGTCCCTCGGCCTTGGAGTTAGTGTTCACAGCATCGTGGTGGAGGAGAGTCTGGAGCAAAGGCAAGAAGACTGGCGTTTATATACGCGTCAGTGGAAGGGACGGGCAGCAGACGAGGGCAGTCACTGGTAGGCGGGATTCCCCAGTGGAAGTAGGTCCTTCCCAAAGAGATGGGTTAGTTGCAGCAGCCGTGAAGAAGGTCTTGTAGATGTCCTCTGAACCAAGATTCCATGATGTTGCAGTGTCTGACAAGTTGTGCAAGAAAGGTATAAAATACCGACAATATGAAAGTTAAGACACATGTGCAACATCTGGATATCTTTATTGTAGACGTTTCGCCATCCAGTGGCTTTATCAATACAGATTCTAGGACATAATAGGAAGACAGTAGAACTATATACAAAAGATGAGGTAATCAGTCCCTCGGCCTTGGAGTTAGTGTTCACAGCATCGTGGTGGAGGAGAGTCTGGAGCAAAGGCAAGAAGACTGGCGTTTATATACGCGTCAGTGGAAGGGACGGGCAGCAGACGAGGGCAGTCACTGGTAGGCGGGATTCCCCAGTGGAAGTAGGTCCTTCCCAAAGAGATGGGTTAGTTGCAGCAGCCGTGAAGAAGGTCTTGTAGATGTCCTCTGAACCAAGATTCCATGATGTTGCAGTGTCTGACAAGTTGTGCAAGAAAGGTATAAAATACCGACAATATGCAACATCATGGAATCTTGGTTCAGAGGACATCTACAAGACCTTCTTCACGGCTGCTGCAACTAACCCATCTCTTTGGGAAGGACCTACTTCCACTGGGGAATCCCGCCTACCAGTGACTGCCCTCGTCTGCTGCCCGTCCCTTCCACTGACGCGTATATAAACGCCAGTCTTCTTGCCTTTGCTCCAGACTCTCCTCCACCACGATGCTGTGAACACTAACTCCAAGGCCGAGGGACTGATTACCTCATCTTTTGTATATAGTTCTACTGTCTTCCTATTATGTCCTAGAATCTGTATTGATAAAGCCACTGGATGGCGAAACGTCTACAATAAAGATATCCAGATGTTGCACATGTGTCTTAACTTTCATATTGTCGGTATTTTATACCTTTCTTGCACAACTTGTCAGACACTGCAACATCATGGAATCTTGGTTCAGAGGACATCTACAAGACCTTCTTCACGGCTGCTGCAACTAACCCATCTCTTTGGGAAGGACCTACTTCCACTGGGGAATCCCGCCTACCAGTGACTGCCCTCGTCTGCTGCCCGTCCCTTCCACTGACGCGTATATAAACGCCAGTCTTCTTGCCTTTGCTCCAGACTCTCCTCCACCACGATGCTGTGAACACTAACTCCAAGGCCGAGGGACTGATTACCTCATCTTTTGTATATAGTTCTACTGTCTTCCTATTATGTCCTAGAATCTGTATTGATAAAGCCACTGGATGGCGAAACGTCTACAATAAAGATATCCAGATGTTGCACATGTGTCTTAACTTTCATATTGTCGGTATTTTATACCTTGCACAACTCTATACATCCTTGGTTAGGCCTCATTTAGATTATGCTGCACAGTTTTGGTCACCTTATTACAGAATGGATATAAATTCTCTGGAAAATGTACAAAGGAGGATGACAAAGTTGATCCCATGTATCAGAAACCTTCCCTATGAGGATAGACTAAGGGCCCTGAATCTGCACTCTCTAGAAAGACGTAGAATTAGGGGGGATATGATTGAGGTGTATAAATGGAAGACAGGAATAAATAAAGGGGATGTAAATAGTGTGCTGAAAATATCTAGCCTAGACAGGACTCGCAGCAATGGTTTTAAGTTGGAAAAATTCAGATTCAGGAAGGATATAGGAAAGTACTGGTTTGGTAATAGAGTTGTGGATGAGTGGAACAAACTCCCAAGTACCGTTATAGAGGCCAGAACGTTGTGTAGCTTTAAAAATAGGTTGGATAAATACATGAGTGGATGTGGGTGGGTGTGAGTTAGACCTGATAGCTTGTGCTACCAGGTCGGTTGCCGTGTTCCTCCCTTAAGTCAATGTGACCTGACCTGACTAGGTTGGGTGCATTGGCTTAAGCCGGTAGGAGACTTGGACCTGCCTCGCATGGGCCAGTAGGCCTTCTGCAGTGTTCCTTCGTTCTTATGTTCTTATGTTCTTATATCAGGAAAAGCTGTTTTGCTTCTAGCAATAGGCCATATTATAAGGATTTTATTATAAGTATTTGAATGTTAATTAACATTTACCCCCTCCCCTCCCCTCCCCCTTCTCAATCTTCAAAATACTTTTTTAAAAATTTCTTAACTTAGCTACCCTTACTATGTCCTTAAAGAGGTTCACCTTATGCTGAAAGACTCTTGATCTAAATAATAAAATAATAACAAAAATAATAATAATAATAATAATAATAATAATAATAATAATAATAATAATAATATCGCTCTGTGAAAGGTGTTGCGAGTTTCATGAAGTTATATTTATTCAATTGTGCTCAACTGCCATGAGAAGGCTAGAACATGCCAGTCGAAACTGGCATGAGACTAGCCGACTCATGCCAGTCTCATGCCCTGAGCACCAGGCTAGTGATAAGTTGTTTCATCAAATCCTGCCACATGCAGTGAACTACGGAAGAGATTTTTAATCTTGATGTGGACTGAGATACATGTTTGTAAATAGTTTCGCCCGCTTGTGAATTGTTAAGCATTTCAAAATCATTTTCGAGGTTCACTGCATGTGGCTGGACTTGATGAAATATCTAATCACTAGCCTGGCGTTCCATAGTAGAGGAGTGACCGTCTAGCTTCGGCTCGGCGCCCATACTTTTCTGGGATCTGAGTGGCATAAGGGGTAAGTAAGTACCCTTGTCTTCTAATAACATCTTCATTTTTCCACTATAATCCACCTTGTTCATAATTACTATCGCAATTGCTTTGTCTGTTTCGTAAGTTGAAGTCCAGAATCTTTTCTTAATTCATGGTATAACTTGACATGGTATAACTATGACGTTCAGTGTCATAAGCAAAAGGTGGAACAGGTGCAGCAGTGCCTTCACTATGTGGCGCAGGTTTTAATGCTGACTCACAATCTGGATATGTTACCTTGTTCTTGTTTTTCTTCGAGAAACCAATCACGTTAACCATGCAGAAGTGAGTCACTGAGGTGATTCCTCGGTTCTCCCCACATCATTGTGAATGCAAATGACAATAATGTACGTTCCCTATTCGACCTCTGCATTACTTCAGAGTTATAAGCAGAACAGCATGTGGGTAGAGCTCACGTTTTATCCTAGATTAGATTTTGCCACCGAAGTGGCTAGTTTATTGTGCACCCCATATCCATCCTGTGGACGGTAGCGCGAGAGCATGTGGATACACAAAAGGCCTAGGAACTAGGCCCCAAAGGGTTAACAGGAATACATATGGATTTATATCTACATATCTATAGTTCACTTATCTGTTACAAGCAAATTTAGGAAATTTGCTTAGTATATCTGGTATCTTATTTTCATTAATAAGATATCTTGACATGTCACATAGGTTATTATACTGTCTGTCTCTGTATTCCTCAATAAGTGGACAATTAAGCACATAGTGTTCAAGAGAGTGACCATATGCCTGATCACATAATTTACATTTAGTTTGATCATCTGTGTGTCTCCCAAACTGCTAGAAGTACTTATAACCAAGCCTAAGCCTGGCCACTACAACATCAGTCAGTCTGTTCACATTGCAAGTTGCTCCATAAACATACTTATCTACGTTCATGTTATCATAGTGGGTTATAGATCTACTCAGGCTTCTAACTGCATTCCTATAACAATCATCTTCATTATTTACTTCTCTCCTAATATTATTCCTAATGCTAGACACAGTTATACCAAAGTTATATTCTACGTTCTCCTTCTGGATACTCTTCTTGGCTAACATATCAACTTTATCATGAAGGAGTAATCCAATGTGTGATGGGATCCATAGCAATTGTACATTAATTCCTTTGTCCCTAATTTTTGAGTATCTATACCTGGCTTCCCCAATGAGCATGTTGTTGGAGTCATTATATGAGCCAAGAGCCTTCAATGATGACATAGAATCAGTAATGATGATAGAGTCAAGCTCAGTGTCATAGGTTAGCTTTAGCGCCATTAGGATTGCAAACAATTCAGTTTGCAGTGTAGACGCCCAGTTGTTAATTCTTATGCCTAACTCAACAAATTTATTATCGTTCTTAACTAGGGAGGGGGCAACAAGAGCAGATGCAGCCCTGCCAGAAGACTCCTGTTTAGATCCATCAGTATATATAACTTGTGATAACTTATTACTACCAACTAGGCGAAAAATTTCTTCTTGAGCAGTTGCTCTAACAAGAGATTTAAGGAAGGGATTACTAGCAATGAGCTTCTTGGGAGGGACTTGTAGGTATGTGATATTAAATGAACACATCTTCCATGGAGGGGTGAAATGCTCTTGTTGCCTACAGTGATACAGTTCATGCAGGTTATAAAACTTAATGCAATTGCACGTTTTCACAATCCATTTAGATCTGTGTGTATTTACCTCTAGACACTTGGTAAGATTCACTGTGACAGTGTCTGGTTCGTTTCTCAACATTCTAATACCTAGTACAGTGTTAATTTCAACAATCCTATCACTGATACTAGAAATACCAAGCTCCTTCCTCATGTTAAGAACTTTTGTAGATCTGGGACAGCCAAGAATAGTCCTGAGAGCTTCATTTTGCATTAGCTCCAAGGGTCGGAGGGAACTCTCTCTAGCTAATATCAACATGGGAGCAGCATAATCAATTAAGGACCTAACATAGGCTATGTACATCATTCTCACGATTCTCACATTAGCACCATAGTTGGGATTGTAGCCAGCAACAGCTTTGAGAGCATTTAGCCTAGCTTTACATTTCTTGTTTAGTTGTGGTATAGTGGATTTGTTAAAGGGTACATCTACACCAAGATATCTGTAAGTTTTAACGTAGCTAATGATTTCACCCTGCAAATAGATGGGTGGGGGATGTCGTTTGCTTGTTAATATCTTTGTTTTAGAGGAAGATATTATGAGGCCTAGTCGATTACAAATTGCTTGAACTTCATTAAGAATGGTATTCATCTTCTTATGCCCTGTTGTATGGATCATGATATCATCAGCATAGCTTATAGCTATATGTTTAGGTGAGGCAGGTAGAGCATTTAGGAGAGCATTAATCAGAATATTAAATAGCATGGGACTAAGGACTCCTCCCTGCGGTGTACCTAAAGACATTTCTTTAGAATCACTTCTGAAGCCTTGGTAAAGGACAGAGGATACTCTATTTGACAGGTATCCTATTATCCAGCAGAGTAAGCTACCACCAATATTCATTTTGGCTAGTTCATGTAGTATAACGGTTCTGTTTGCAATATCAAATGCAGATTTTAGATCAAGAAAAGTGGTAAAACTAGTAGAGGTGTGTGCAGTGAGAAAGGTGGAAATACAGTTCTGCACACTTTTACCTTTCATGAACCCATAGAGGTAGGGGGAAAGTTGATGTCTGATTCTGTAGTACAATCTGTTAAGCATTTTATCCTGATCTCCAAGGTTGCAACAGAAGTAGTGCCTGTAAGCAGTCTTGACAGGATTTGTAATATTTTTTCCTTGATCACGTGGTGTACATTTTCTACACACTCGTACATAGCAAAAGTTGTCTGCACTGTTTAGGCATCCTCGTCTGTTCATGTTAATCTGAAATAGAGCTTTCATATAACAGAGAAAAAGAAATCGAATGTAAAAATGGATATGTGTATGTGCGAGATATATGCAATTTAAGCAAAACAAACACCAATAAACGCAATGAATAGTAATCTTTTTTAAATATGTCAGGCCACTGGGACGACTAGAGCACAACTGATGTTCTCTGTTTCTGACAAGCAGACATGATGTATAGGATTCATGTTTAAGCATGTAAGCAGACTACCGCTTTCCTCAGAAGTGTGGTCAAGTTTATAATTGTAAGGGAACCACAAGTGCTGCCAATATCTTCCTTGATGGATAAATTCTGACTTCAGATGCACTTTAAACTGGATAAAACTTACCTTAAAAGTTTACAGAAGGAAGAGCTTTAAAAAGTTCATAGAACCATTCGATTTAATATTCTTTTGAAAAGTGATAACGATGAGATTACACTGGATAAATAGATAAACCCTCTAGGTAGCTGGGTAATCTGACTAATAACTAGAAGAGAAGCTGGAATAATTCATGACTTCCATTTAATTTGGAAACAATTTAAATTAACCCATAAGGTAAGAAACTATTGCTGTTGCGCTCATGATCACAGACGTAAGTGATGAGCAATTGTGAAATTTAATAAATTTGCGAGTCTAATACCTGAAATATTTCAGTCAGGTCGCTGACATTAAGTATAAAATATTTGTCAAGGAGTTTCCTTATTGCTTTGTATTTCGCTAATCGCAAAGCCTCTGTGTGTCATTCAGCAGCAGCAGTGGTAGAGGCTTGATCCCACGTCTGATAATGTAAGTGCGGTTTCTGACCAGTCAGGCTGTTAGTGTTTGGGCATAATTCCTTTTTTAAAAAGTGTTCACAGTGGTAGCTCATGCTAATCTCGCTGTGGTGCATAGAAATATATATAGTTGGATGAATTTTATTACAGCCAGTTGGCCGAGTGGTTAACACATTGGCCTGTGAGTTTTAGGATTCATCTGCCATGGGTTCGACCCCACTCGTTCTATGACTCCATTACCTTACATTTGATGAACTGTAAATTTCACTTACCTAGAACTGTAGGATAAGTAAGAAATGTATTAATGTTGTATTTATAATACAGGTTTTCATATCACGGCAAAATCTGTATGCAACACATTCCCCAAGTGTTACCAAATGTTTAAAACACCAAACTCTCCCAGTCGTTTTAAAGAGGTGGACCGGTAAGCCAGCGGAAGGCCTCGGTCAGATTACCAAAGCTTCAGCGGCAGATCATCTCATGACTAAGACACGCGTCAGGAAACACTTCTCCTGTTTCCTGACGAATCTTGCCTAACCTAACCTCAGTCGTTGTGGGATCCTGGAAAGGTATGCCACGTACAACATAACCTCAGGGCCGCAAAACACGCATGAGACCCAGCACAGCACTTCAGAACCCTCAAGGTGCAGAAAAGTTGCAGCTCAGCTCCATCAAAAGACCTTGTAGATGGAACACAGTGCAATTAATCAAAGCAAAAATTTTACTACAACACTCAGAAAAACAAGACAATGCTTAAAGTTCAACTGTAAAACCGGACATTTTTATATAAGAAACCTCTTTACAAGCTTGAAGGTGTTCAGAATAAGCATTCTCAACTTATAACAAAGAATCCATTATTGGCAGAATAGCACCCACAGAACAATAACAATCAGAGCCTTCGAAAAGGTGTAATATATTAGCGTTGAATGTTTGATGCTGATCAGAAAAGTCATTCCCGAGTAAACACACATAAACTTACTTGGAGGAAAATAAAAGAATTCTGACCACTACGTGTATCCTCTTTACTAGGCTGCTTAATTATTTTAAAAACCTGACAAAAGTATTGCAAAGAGAGTATTGAGAAACACTTCCTCTAGGGCAATCCTTTAAGCAGTGCTTAACTTTTTATCTGGCACGACCCAAAATCCTGTCAAGAATGTACATGGCGACCAGTATGTTCATAACCTAAATTTGCGACATAATTGAAATTTTTGTATAGGTGAATTTTTGTGTCCTTCCTTATATTAAGTTTAATGTTGACTAATTAACGTTCCACTTTAAATGTGAAAGTACAAGCTGCCCTTAAAGTGGTTTCTTTTTCTATTTTAAATAATATAAATGCCCTTAGACTAGGCAGATCGTTTACCCTTTAGGAGCCAGGATTTATATATACGTTACGCAGTCAAAAAAGCGTAACATAGCTCCACACAACAGACAGTAGAGACGCACGGTAATGCAGGAGAAATATTTTTACGGACAGAGACAGATGATTGGTAAGTGACAGGGTTTTGATAAACGAGGACAAATCGGAATAAGAACCAATCACAGGTAGAGTTGCAAAAGAGTTAGTGATGAGCCTTCTCTTTTTCACGGTACAGTGGTACCTCAAGTTTAGAACTGCTCCCAACTCGATCAATTATGTAAGTGTATTTTTGTAAGTGCCTTTATAAGTGTATTTTGGGGGTCTAAAACGGATTAATCTAATTTACATTATTCCTGATGGGAAGAAATTTGCTCGGTAACAGCACCTGAACAGCCGTCTGGAACGAAATAAGTTCTAAACTCGAGGCACCCCTGTATATGTAACTCACTTCGATAAGGTCATAACAGCGAAACATGGGAAGGCCTACAAATCATGTGGCCATCAAAAGGTTCGGATAGAATGGGAGAGGTTAATATTGTTTTTTTTTCTGCCCATAGATGCATTTAAAAATGGACAAGTGTAAGACCCAAATTTTGGGAATAGAAAATTAGCATGGCACCATTGAACTTAATAATATAAAGCTTTTGATCAAACTAGCTGCAAAAACAGATCAGCGCGTTTGGTTACCAGAAATGTGAGGACAACACAAATATAGTCTTAGTCTCAATAAAAGGAATGGACTGATAAGCATCACGTCAAGAAGTGTAATCAATTAAAGTCTGAAGATCAGACTGAAAGTTTTATCTATCGTTAGTAAAGTATCCTTTAAATTTCGCGGTGCAGTTCTGCACTGAAAATAACATATAGAGAGGACCAAGCTAATCAACTGTATTAGGTATTTAGGGTATTTTAGGGTTGCCGAATTCGATAATTGCAGTAGGTTTTTCAAATTGGCTCTAGTTTGTGAGATATTGCATACTTACCCTCAGTTAACGGGGAACTTAGCCATAACGCGTGTATATGTATATGTAGCGACAATTTATATATACAGATAGCTTTAATAAAGATTAGAATTTTATTTTTAAATAACTTAGTATTTAAGTAATGGAATTGTATCAGCAACAACCACGTGACAATATTGTAACTTTTATATTGTTATTTTTTCTAGATAAACATGAATTCTTCACAGTCTACATACACGATCCCAATGCATTTTGCAACATTTGTGGTGAATACTCTTTCCAAAAACAAAGAAAAAGCATCATAGATTTTATAAAACAAGCTTATCTTGCTTATTTTGGAGTGATACTTGGAGGACAAGACAAGTTTTGGGCTCCCTGTCATATGGTTTGCCAAACCTGTATAGGATACTTATGACAGTGGAAAAATAAGCAAAGGAACACTTTGTTAGGTAAGACACATATGCAACAGTTAGGTATCTTTATTATGAAACGTTTCGCCTACACAGTAGGCTTCTTCAGTCGAGTACAGAAAAGTTGATAGAAGCAGAAGATACTTGTAGACGATGTAATCAGTCCATCACCCTTAAAGTTTTGAGGTGGTCAGTCCCTCAGTCTGGAGAAGAGCATTGTTCCATAGTATGAAACAATATGTATCTTCTGCTTCTATCAACTTTTCTGTATTCGACTGAAGAAGCCTACTGTGTAGGCGAAACGTTTCATAATAAAGATACCTAACTGTTGCATATGTGTCTTACCTATCAACCTGTCGGTATTTTATACCATTTTAATGTTCAAAGGAACACTTTAAACTTCGGTGTGCCAATGGTGTGGAGAGCGCCGAAAAACCACCCGGACGATTGTTATTTCTGTATGGTGAATGTGAAAGTTTTCAATGTTTTCTATGTTCTTGCATCAGTACTAAAATATGTTATACATGATATTCATATACGTAGATAACGAAATGCATGGTTATTATGTTAGATTCGCTTATTGAAACATAAAAAGATAAAGCATGGCAGTAGACCTAATTGCCCATATTATAAAACTCCAACTCTTCCCATTATTCTACCATTAATCTACCATTTGGAATAAGTCCACAAGGCAGTGGAATTGTAAGGACTTCAGTGTACACGCTTTCGCACTTCTATATGTCTCCTAAGCTCAACCAACTTTCCTGAATATATTTTATGATCGCATATGTGTATTTAGAAACGAGTAATTATACCATCACTGCAATCACACGTTGAAGCACAGAGTGCGTGTGTGTGTGTGTGTGTGTGTGTGTGTGTGTGTGTGTGTGTGTGTGTGTGTGTGTGCGTGTGTGTGTGTGTGTGTGTGCGTGAGTGTACTCACCTAGTTGAGGTTGCAGGGGTCGAGTCGAAGCTCCTGGCCCCGCCTCTTCGCTGGTCGCTACTAGGTCACTTTCCCTGAACCGTGAGCTTTATCATACCTCTGCTTAAAGCTATGTATGGATCCTGCCTCCACTACATCGCTTCCCAAACTATTCGTGTGTGTGTGTGTGTGTGTGTGTGTGTGTGTGTGTGTGTGTGTGTGTGTGAAAGAGAGAGAGAGAGAAATGGAGAAATGAAAGGTATTTAGAATGGAGCACTTATATAAATACGTTAAAAGAGAGAGCTACGCACATGAAAGTTACTTAGAAATGAGTTCTAAAAAAATAAAAAGGCCAACAGAGTGAGATACAGATACGAAAAGTACTTAAAAACGAGTGGGTAGATAAATAAACACTCGCTCAAAGAGAGAGTCACACACACATGAAAGGCTCGAATTTAGCAATTGCTCAAAACATTCTGGCATGGAAAACACGCAAGGAACTAATGATGGACTTTTGGGGCTAAGCCAATTACTAACTTTCCGACATTCAACACCTGACGTGTTCGCTCTAACTCTGGTCTCAGTACTCTCTGGCTCTACAATACTCTCTCAGTTTCTATTATCATTTTTTATCAATTTAAAAATATTGATTTTTAATTATTAAGTGTACATGAAAATCACTTTTTTTGCGACATTTTTTTCTTTTTGCTCTAGAATGTTCAATGACATCTCGTGTAAAAAGTTTCTTCAGATTTCAGGTTTATTAAATCTGTCAATAATGTACTCAAAATATTTAGAAATTCTTGATTAATATTTTAAAACCAGTGTATATAACTGATTGTATATAAGGATAAAAGCGATCTAATCAATATCGGAGGGAACAAGTACAAAGAAATTTCCAGTTATTTAGATCACCATTTCGTATCCAGAATGAGCAGGTGATGCCTTATTAATGCTACTATAAGAAGGATTTTAACTGAATATTTCAGTAGGTATATTTCAATACCGGGGTAGAAAAAGATATGTTTTTCTATCCTTAAATTTGTGTACCCTCATTCTTTGGTTAACTATTGTCTTGTCAATAATTAATTATCTAATTTTTGACCGAATATTTCAAGAATTACATTTCATTACTTGAGTAAAAATATGAATAAGTCTGTTCTCAAATTTGTGAGTATCTTTATCCATTATTTGAATATTAACTTGTTAATAATTATCTTACCTTTTCTGAAAGCCTTGATCTTCCTTCAGCATGATTTGATTCTTCCTTATTTCTCTGGAAATTATTGCTTAAATTTGAAATCATTACGTAGATTCTTCTCTTTGGACTCTTCTCTTTATATTTTTTTTTTTCTATTTGCTATTACGTTTTTATATGACAAATTATGTTGTAGCCACATTATTATACATTATATTCATATAGTTTCTCTATCTAAAATGTGACCCGTAAATACAGAATCAAGTTTACTTCTGTTTCGCTTTTTTTTTTTTTTTTTTTACCTTTTAGGTTTGGTTTTCATTTCCTCCCCTGTCTCCATCATTCCAACTTGCATTTTTTCTCTTGCGCCTATACCTCCTTTCCACTTTCCCACTTTTCTCTCTCAGCTCTCCCATTCCGTCCCGTCCCTCCCCACTTCCCCTCAGCCCCCTTGAGATTTTAGCAGAATGTCGGCACTTTCCTCAGATGTCGACTCGAATCACTGGAGTTCGATGGGGACAATAAAATTTCTCATCTCGACAGTGCAAAATCGCAACTTTTTAACGCCATGAACTGACAGCATTTAATTTTCCACTTTGATCAGCGGTGTTTCTTTATGGTACACTCGGGGCCCCTAAGGGTTCGCCCTGCCCTGGATATAGCCAGGTTCTGAAGGAAAAAATGACAAGGAAATCCTGGTGTAATTCAGCCTTACGATCGATCTCGCTCACAGGCGGAGCCGCTACAACCCACAGTCAAACTCGAAGCGAACCCGTCGATAACATTTAAGCCAATCTATCCGGGTATAAAATCCTCTCCAACGTCGACGACCTGAGCTCCAACTTTTCTCTTTGTGAAAATGGGAGGTGATGTAAGAGGATATAAAATTATGGATGAATTAAAAGATTGGTAGAAATGGCCTGACGGGCGTTGACATGTGTCACTAATCCCTGATGCCATCCATTGAGGGGGATTAATGGGCCAAATTACTTGTGATTGGCCGCGACGGAAAGACAATCGAGGTAGAGCTACACAGGAGGGGAGGTAAAAGACTGTGTTGTGTTATTGGAGTGTGTGTGTGTGTGTGTGTGTGTGTGTGTGTGTGTGTGTGTGTGTGTGTGTGTGTGTTTGTATGTGTGTGTGTGTGTGTGTGCGTGTGTGTGTGTGTGTGTGTGTGTGTGTGTGTGTGTGTGTGTGTGTGTGTGTGTGTTTGTATGTGTGTGTGTGTGTGTGTATGTGTGTGTGTGTGTGTGTGTGTGTGTGTGTGTGTGTGTGTGTGTATACTCACCTGATTGTGGTTGCAGGGGTCGAGACTCAGCTCCTGGTCCCGCCTCTTCACTGATCGCTACTAGGTCCTCTCTCTGCTTCCTGAGCTTTGTCATACCTCGTCTTAAAGCTATGTAGGGTTCGTGCCTCCACTACATCTCCTGCTAGGCTATTCCACTTCCTATGACTGAAGAAATACTTCCTAACATCCCTGTGACTTGTCTGAATCTTCATCTTCCAATTGTGACCCCTTGTTTCTCTGTCCCCCTCTCTGGAACATCATGTCTCTGTTCACTTTATCTATTCCGCGCAGTATTTTGTATGTCGTTATCATGTCTCCCCTGACCCTCCTGTCCTCCAGTGTCGTCAGTCCAATTTTCCTCAACCTTTCTTTGTAGGACATTCCCCTGAACTCCGGAACTAGCCTTGTCGCAAACCTTTGTATTTTCTATAATTTCTTGACGTATTTGACCAGGTGTGGGTTCCAAATTGGTGCTGCATACTCCAATATGGGCCTGACGTACACGGTGTACAATGTCCTGAATGATTCCTTTTAAGGTATCGGAACGCTATTCTCATGTTTCCAGGCGCCCATATGCTACAGCAGTTATCTGGTTGATGTGTGCCTCCGGAGAAATGCTCGGTGTTATGGTCACCCCAAGATCTTTCTCCTTGAGTGAGGTTTGCAGTCTTTGTCCACCTAGTCTATACTCTGTCTGCGGTCTTCTTTGCCTTCCCCAATCTTAAAGACTTTGCATTTGGCAGGGTTGAATTCGAGAAGCCAGTTGCTGGACCACGTATCCAGCCTTTCCTGGTCCCTTTGTAGTCCTGCCTGATCCTCATCTGATTTAATTCTTCTCATTAACTTCACATCATCTGCGAACAGGGACACTTCAGAGTCTATACCTTCCATCACGTCATTCGCATATATCAAAAATAGCACTGGTTCTAGGAGTGACCCCTGTGGGACCCCGCTCGTCACAGGTGCCCACTGTGATACCTAGATCCAGTGCAGTGCCCTTCCTGTTATACGCGCCTAATCCTCCAGCTTCTGCATTAATCTCTTGTGAGGAACTGTGTCGAAAGCCTTCCTGCAGTCCAAGAAAATACAATCAACCCACCCCACTCTCTCTCGTGTCTTACTTCTATTACCTTGTCATAAAACTCCAGAAGGTTTGTGACACAGGATTTGCCTTCCATGAATCCGTGCTGGTTGTCGTTTATAATCTTGTTCCGTTCCAGGTGGTCCACCACTCTCCTTCTGATAATCTTTTCCATGACTTTGCATACTATACACGTCAGAGACATTGGTCTATAGTTTAGTGCCTCTTTTCTTAAAAATGGGGACTACATTTGCCGTCTTCCATACCTCAGGTAGTTGCTCAGTTTCCAGGGGCTTATTGAAGATTGTGGTTAGTGGCACACACAGCATCGCTGCTCCTTATCTAAGGACCAATGGGGAGATGTCTGGACCCATCGCCATTGAGGTATCAAGGTCACTTAGCAGCTTCTGCACTTCCTCCTCCGTTGTTTGTATGACACCCTACACTTTTTGGCATAATCCCTGTTGGTGTTCCCCTCTGTGCTGTCTTCCCAGAGCCCTTGCCGTCTCTACTGTAAATTCTTCCTTGAATCTCATGTTGAGCTCCTCACATTCCTCGTGGTCGTTTCTTGTGAGTTCCCCACCTTCTTTCCTCAGCCTGATCACCTGGTTTTTGACTGTTGTCTTCCTCCTGATGTGGCTATACAGCACTTTCGGGTCAATCTTGACTTTCGATGTTACGTTATTTTCATACTGTCACTGGGTCTCCCTCCTTACTTGTGCGTACTTGTTCCTAGCTCTTCGACTAATCTCATTATTCTAACGAGTTCTTTGCCTTCTGTACTTTTTCCATTCTCAAGTGCACGTAGTTTTTGCCTCCTTACACCGTCGGGTAAACTAGGGGCTCGTTCTGGTCTTCCCATTATTTATGTTGCCCTTGGGAACAAACCTTTCTTCTGCCTCCTTGCATTTTGTTGTTACGTACTCTATCCTTTCGTTTACTGACGTTTCTACCAGTTCTCTGTCCCACTGAGCCTCCTGCAGGAATTTCCTCAAACCTATGTAGTCCCCCCTTTTATAATTTGACTTTTTCCATTCAACTCCTGACACCCTATCCACTTGTAACTCTACTATGTATTCAAAGCACAGAACCACGTGGTCAATAGCTCCTAGAGGCCTCTCATATGTGATGCCCTCAATGTCTGAACTGCTCAGGACGAACACAAGGTCCAGTCTTGCTGGTTCATCCTCCCCTCTCTCTTTGGTAGTGTATGTGTGTGTGTGTGTGTACTCACCTAGTTGTACTCACCTAGTTGAGGTTGCAGGGGTCGAGCCCGAGCTCCTGGCCCCGCCTCTTCACTGGTCGCTACTATAAACACTGATCTCTGGCTGAAAGAGACTCGAACCTACGAACGTTAGAACAAGGTACGCAGTGCTATGTCAATCTACCCACACTGACAGTGTGTGTGTGTGTGTGTGTGTGTGTGTGCGTGTGTGTGTGCATGTTAGTTACCATTTTGTCCTAGGCACATGTCGATTAGACACTAGGCCTGTTGTATATGAGTACGTGTGTGTGTGGGGGGGTGTGGGGTGTGTGTGTGGGGTGTGTGTGTGTGGGGTGTGTGTGGGGTGTGTGGGTGTGGGGTGTGTGTGGGGTGTGTGTGTGGGGTGTGTGTGTGGGGGGTGTGGGGGTGTGTGTGGGGTGTGTGTGGGGTGTGTGTGTGGGGTGTGTGTGTGGGGTGTGTGTGTGGGGTGTGTGTGTGGGGTGTGTGTGTGGGGTGTGTGTGTGGGGTGTGTGTGTGGGGTGTGTGTGTGGGGTGTGTGTGTGTGGGGTGTGTGTGTGGGGTGTGTGTGTGGGGTGTGTGTGTGTGGGGTGTGTGTGTGGGGTGTGTGTGTGGGGTGTGTGTGTGGGGTGTGTGTGTGGGGTGTGTGTGTGTGTGGGGTGTGTGTGTGTGTGGGGTGTGTGAGTGTGTGGGGTGTGTGTGTGGGGTGTGTGTGTGTGTGGGAGGGGTGTGGGGTGTGTGTGGGGTGTGTGAGTGTGTATGTGTGTGTGTGTGTGTTGTTTGTGTGTGTGTGTGTGTGTGTGTGTGTGTGTGTGTGTGTGTGTGTGTGTGTGTGTGTGTCTCGATTTTTTTTTGCGCGAGTCAATGCATTTAGTAGGGTGACTCAAGAAATCGTAATGACACGATTGCAAATAAACCATACCCCCGGCCGGGATTGAACCTGCGGTCATAGAGTCTCAAAACTCCAGCCCGTCGCGTTAGCCACTAGACCAGCTAGCCACAATAAGATTCATCCAACTAGGTATATTTCTACACCATAGGAAAGTTAGCACAGGCACCTCTGTGACCACAAATGCAAGTTTTTACAGACGAATCTCCAGCTAGCGTGGCCGTGACGAACTCTAGCTCAAGTCCCTTCACTGCCGGGGGTATGGTTTATTTGCAATCGTGTCATTACGATTTCTTGAGTCATGTTGACGGCAGTGAAGGGACTTGAGCTAGAGTTCGTCACAGCCACGCTAGCTGGAGATTCGTCTGTAAAAACTTGCATTTGTGGTCACAGAGGTGCCTGTGCTAACTTTCCTATGGTGTAGAAATATACCTAGTTGGATGAATCTTATTGTGGCTAGCTGGTCTAGTGGCTAACGCGACGGGCTGGAGTTTTGAGACTCTATGACCGCGGGTTCAATCCCGGCCGGGGGTATGGTTTATTTGCAATCGTGTCATTACGATTTCTTGAGTCATGTTGACGGCAGTGAAGGGACTTGAGCTAGAGTTCGTCACGGCCACGCTAGCTGGAGATTCGTCTGTAAAAACTTGCATTTGTGGTCACAGAGGTGCCTGTGCTAACTTTCCTATGGTGTAGAAATATACCTAGTTGGATGAATCTTATTGTGGCTAGCTGGTCTAGTGGCTAACGCGACGGGCTGGAGTTTTGAGACTCTATGACCGCGGGTTCAATCCCGGCCGGGGGTATGGTTCATTTAGTAGGGTGTTTAGGTACGCGCGTATTTTGCGTAAATTTTGTTGTTTGTGTTTGCGCATTTTATTTGGACTGAATGAGCGTGGGTGACTGTCGTTTATGGTGTGATAGTAGTAGTTGTAATACGATTACATATATACATACCGGAATAACACTCCTTTAGAGGCATGAAAGTACAACTTATTTTGTTAGTGTTTGTATCTGTAGTATTGTCACGTGTATTGTGTACTACTGTGATAGTGCTGTGATGGTAGTGGGTTGTGCTAATGTATGCTGTTGGTTCTAGTTGTGCGTTACTGTTATGTAATACAGTTTTGTGTTATTGAACGTTTACCTTTGTTGTTCCCCCCATTTTAGCATTTTTCCTGATGCAATTTTTGTGTGTGTATTCACCTAACTTTGGCTGTGTAGAATAAAGAAGTCTCTGGGCTTATTTGTGTGTTTTTTTAAGTTACCTATTTGTACCTGTATGAAATAGTGATTTTGTTCCAAGTGTCCCGCCCACAGCATTTAATCTACCTTTAGTAGGTTTCCCAGTTTCTTATAGCCAATTCACTTCTAGCGCTCTGCACAGACGTGTGTAGATGGATATATACACAAATAAGCCGACTTGGACCTATCTTCCTCCCGTCCCTGTCTACTGGCCTATATATACTCACTTCTCTCCTTTTTATTAGTGTGACTTTGTAAATGTTCAAAGTCAGACCGAAACGTCGTCGTAAGCTCCCCTCTTCTATGTGCGAGTTGTGTATTGTTTCAATCATGGTATTGTGCCTTTTTTTTTTATTTATAGATGGACATCATGTGTGTTTCAGTCATGGTATTGTGCCTTTTTTTTATTTATAGATGGACATCATGTGTATAGGTGGGAAAATTGTGCGCGCTCTATAAAATAATCAATACCCATCACATCGATTCCAGGTTGAGGGACTGATTACCTCAAACTTCTCCTCTCCTTACCCATTTCTACGTTGTACTGGACTGACGAAGCCACTGTGTGGCGAAACGTTTCTTCAATAAAGATTCCCATGTGTTGCATAAGTGTCTCAATTCTTCAACTTGTCGGTTTTCTAAACCATTCATCACATGTCTGTCTGCGCCTCTCTATGTCTGTCTGCCTCTCTATGTCTGTCTCTATGTCTGTGTCTGCCTCTCGTGTGTGTGTGTGTGTGTGTACTCACCTATTTGCGCTCACCTATTTGTGGTTGCAAGGGTCAAGTCATAGTTCCTGGCCCTGCCTCTCCTTTCATCGCTATTAGGTCCTCTCTCTCCCTATTCCATGAGCTTTATCAAGTTTCGTCTTAAAACTATGTATTGTTCCTACCTCCACTACGTCACTTGCCAGACTATTCCACTTTCTGACAACTCTATGTATGTCGTTATCCTGTCTCCCCTATCCTTCCCGTCCTCTAGTGTCGTCAGGCAGATTTCCCTTAACCTTTCTTCGTAGGACATTCCCCTTAGCTCTGGACCTTGTCTTGTTGCAAACCTTTGCAATTTCTCTAATTACTTGAAGTGCTTGACCAGGTGTGGGTTCCAAACTAGTGATGCATACTCCAGTGTGAGTCTGACATACTCGTTGTACAGAGTCTTGAACGATTCCTTACTGAGGTATCGGAACGCTATCCTAAGGTTTGCCAGGCGCCCATATGCTGCAGTAGTTGTCTGGTTGATGTGCGCCTCAGGAGATGTGCTCGTTATTATACTCTCCCCAAGATCCTTTTCCTTGAGTGAGGTTTGCGGTCTTTGGCCACCTAGCCTATACTCGGTCTGCGGTCTTCTTTCCCCATCCCCGATCTTCATGACTCTGCATTTGGCGGGATTAAATTCCAGTAGCCAGTTGCTGGACCAGGCTTCCAGCCCGTCCAGGTCTCTTTGCAGTCCTGCCTGATCCTCGCCCGATTTAATTTTCCTCATTACCTTCACATAACCTGCAAACAAGGACAATTCTGAATCTAACCCTTCCGTCTTGTCATTTAAAAATAGCACTGATCCTACCACTGACCCCTGTGGAACCCCGCTCGTCACAGGCACCCACTCGGACACCTCGTCACGTATCATGACTCGTTGCTCGTTGTTGCCTCCTTGTCAGGAATTCCCTGATCCATTGCAATACCCTTTCTATTATGTGTGTCTGATCCTCTATCTCTTGCACTAATCTCTTGTGAAGATCTGTGTCAAAGGCCTTCTTATAGTCCAAGAAAATGCAGTCTATCCACCCCTCTCTCTCTGTTGTCTTACCTCCGTTACCTTGTCATAAAACTTCTGTAGGTTTGTGACACATGATTTTCCTTCCTTGAATCCGTGCTGGTTATCGTTTATAAGCTTGTTCAGTTCTAGGTGCTCCACCACTCTCCTTCTGATAATCTTTTCCATGACTTTGCATACTATCCACGCCAGTGACACTGGTCTGTAGCTCAGTGCCTCGTGTCTGTCACCTTTCTTAAAAATGTGGACTACATTTGCTGTGTGTGTGCACTCACCTAGTTGTACTCACCTAGTTGAGGTTTCAGGGGTCGAGTCCTAGCTCCTGGCCCCGCCTCTTCACTGGTCGCTACTAGGTCACTCTCCCTGAACCGTGAGCTTTATCATACCTCTTCTTTAAGCTATGTATGGATCCTGCCTCCACTACATCGCTTCCCAAACTATTCCACTTCCTGACTACACTGTGGCTGAAGAAATACTTCTTAACATCCCTGTGATTCATCTGTGTCTTCAACTTCCAACTGTGTCCCCTTGTTGCTGTGTCCCATCTCTGGAACATCCTGTTTTTGTCCACCTTGTCAATTCCTCTCACTATTTTGTATGTCGTTATCATGTCCCCCCCTATCTCTCCTGTCCTCCAGTGTCGTCAGGTTGATTTCCCTTAACCTCTCCTCGCAGGACATACCTCTTAGCTCTGGAACTAGTCTTGTTGCAAACCTTTGCACTTTCTCTAGTTTCTTTACGTGCTTGGCTAGGTGTGGGTTCCAAACTGGTGCCGCATACTCCAATATGGGCCTAACGTACACGGTGTACAGGGTCCTGAACGATTCCTAATTAAGATGTCGGAATGCTGTTCTGAGGGTTGCTAGGTGCCCACATGCTGCAGCAGTTATTTGGTTGATGTGTGTGTGTGTATGTGTGTGTGTGTGTGTGTGTGTGTGTGTGTGTGTGTGTGTGTGTGTGTGTGTGTGTGTGTAGTGTGTGTGTGTGTGTGTGTGTGTAGTGTGTTTGTGTGTGTGTATGTGTTGTGTGTGTGTGTGTGTAAGAGTGTCTGTGTGTGTGTGTTTGTGCGTATGTGTGTGTGTGTGTGCGTGTGTGTGTGTGTGTGTGTGTGCGTGTGTGTGTGTGTGTGTGTGTGTGTGAGTGTGTGTGTGTGTGTGTGTGTGTGTGTGTGTGTGTGTGTGTACTTATCTGTACTTACCTAATTGTGGTTGCAGGGGTCGAATCATAGGTCCTGGCCCCGTCTCTTCACTGGTCGCTACTAGGTCACTCTCTCCCTGCTTCGTGAGCTTTATCATACCTCTTCTTAAAGTTATGTATGGATCCTGCCTCCACTACATCATTTTCCAGATAATTCCACTTTCTGACAACTCTGTGACCGAAGATTCATCTGTGTCTTCAACTTCCAATTGTGACCCCTTGTTGTTGTGTCCCGTCTCTAAAACATCCTGTCTCTGTCCACCTTGTCAATTCCTCTCAGTATTTTATATATCGTTATCATGTCCGCTTTATCTCTCCTGTCCTCCAGTGTCATCAGGTCGATCTCCCTTAACCTCTCCTCGTAGGATATACCCTTCAGCTCTGGGACTAGCTTTGTTGCAAACCTTTGCACTTTGTCTAGTTTCTTTTCGTATTTGGCTAGGTGTGGGTTCCAAACTGGTGCTGCATATTCCAATATGGGCCTAACGTACACAGTATACAGGGTTCTGAACGATTCCTTATTAAGATGGCGGAATGATGTTCTGAGGTTTGCTAGGCGCCTATATGCTGCAGCAGTTATTTGGTTGGTGTGCGCCTCAGTAGATGTACCCGGTGTTATGCTCACCTCAAGAGCTTTTTCCTTGAGTGAGGTTTGTAGTCTCTGGACCCCTAGATTGTACACCGTCTACGGTCTTCTTTGCCCATCTCCAGTCTTCATGACTTTGCACTTGGTGTGGTTGAACTCCAGGAGCCAATTGCTGAACCAGGTCTGCAGCCTGTCCAGATCCCTTTGTAGTTCTGCCTGGTCCTCATGTGTGTGTGTGAGTGTGCTTCTGTGTGTGTGCTCTCATATTTGTACTTGCCTATTACGGTTATAGAGGTTGAGTCTGAGTTCTAGACCTCGTCTCATAACGTGCTACTTGCTGCAACTAATCCCTTCTACCCTCTTGGGCCCTGCTATACTTATCCTTAGAAGAATGTATAGAGTCTGTAGTTACCAGATCTCCGTTAAGTTCATTTATTTTCCTGACCACCATAAAGCGAAATAAATGTTTTCTGATATCCTTTTGACTCATCTGTGTCATTCGCTTCCAGTTTTGCCCTCGTGTGCCCATTTTCGAGCAGTTTATCCTAGTCCACCCTACCAGGTCTTCAGAGTATCTTGCATGTAGTTATCACGTCATTCCTGTTTCTTCAATCTAATATGGTGACGTTCAGTTTCTCAAGCCTCTTCTCAAAGTTAATTTTCATTTGTTCCGTTACTAGTTTCTACATACCTATGCACTTTCTTCAGTTCCTTAACATGGTTTAATTAACAGGTGAGGGATTTCATGCAGGTTGTATATACTCTAATATGGGAATTGTATATGCCGTCTATAGGCGTATGAATGACTCATTATTGAGATTCCTGAAATCCACTCTTAGATCTGCTGAGTATTTGCTTCTAAATTTCCTCTCTCCTGGCTTCGCGAGAGTTGTCAGATCCATGCTTAAACTTACTTATTAATTCTGCCTCTAACACTAGGATGCTCAAGTCGTTGCTGCTTCCTGACTACTCTGAAACTGAAGAAACTTTTCCTATCATCCCTATGCGTTCTTAATTTATAGCTGTGCTCTCGAATAATCTATCCCTGTCTACCCAATCACTTCTAGGTATATTCTTTGACATTATGTTAACACAGATCATTCATTTCTCAGAGGACTTCAGATTTAGCTCCTATAGTATCTCCTCATATCTGGTACTACTTAATTCCAGGACTAGTATCATAGCAAACCGCTGCCCTTTTTCCAGTTTCTTGACATGCTTGATCAGGAGTGGGATTCATACTGGAGTTGCATATTCCAAGTTGGATCTTACTCCCTATTTAGGTTCCTGAAAGCCAATCATAGATTTGCTAGATATGCACTTGTTTAGGCAAGTGCATGTCTAGCATGCATGATGTACGGCTCTAAAGATATGCTCGGTACTATGCTCATTCAGATGTCTTTTTCCATTAGTTTGCAGCCTTTCTTAACTAAGCATGAACCCCAATTCTGATCTTGCTTGCCTTTCCCCAATAATGTTTACTTTGTATGTGTTGGGGTTTGGGTTAAATTCTAATAGCATCTCTAGGTCTGTCTGTAGTCTTTCCGAATCCTCTCCTGTTTGCAGTTTCCTCATGTATTTCAGATCTGCGAGAAAGGATACTTCTGACCATTTTCTCCTCCACGTCGCTCACGTACACAAGAAATAGTACTTCTGCCAGTTCTGACTCTTGTGCAACTGGACTCTTCACAGTTGCCCTATCTGGCACCTTTTCCAGGATAATCACTCTTTGTTTCCTCCCTGTTAGGAATTCCTAGACCCTTTCCGAGACCTCTTTCCGGGCAATCACAGACCGTTACCTTTCTGTTAAGTATTCCTTGACTTGCTGTGACATCTCTTCCCGGGAAATCACAATTTCGTTCCTATTAAATATTCCAAGATCCAATGAGGTGCCCTCACTAGTATTTGTCTGCCCCGCCTTTTATCTCAGTCTATTGTACGGTACTCTTCTGTTGATGATTTCTGAAACCTAACATGCAATGCATGTGTAGATGACTGGTTCAGAGAACCGACACGTTGATAAATTAGACACACGTGCAACGCTTGGGTGTCTTTATTGAGGAAACGTTTCGCCACACAGTGGCTTCATCAGTCCATACAAAGGAAAATCTTGAAGAACAGGATGAGAATGAGGTAATCAGTCCCTCAACCTTGAGTAGATGTAGTCAGTCCATCAATCTTGAATAGAATACGGAATATTCTTCAAGATTCTCCTTTGTATGGACTGATGAAGCCACTGTGTGGCGAAACGTTTCCTCAATAAAGATACCCAAGCGTTGCACATGTGTCTAATTTATCAACGTGTCGGTTCTCTGAACCATTCATCTACAATCCTGTCAGACACTGCAACTTCTTGGGATCTTAATACTTGGGAATTCTTCACTTACCTAACCCTTGGGCACGACCTACTTCCACATTGAACAAATGTGACACCATCTACAACTGCTGCACCTCTCCTGCCTACAGTTTGTAAGCTCCTTCTCCGATCATGTGCCGTATTCTATTCAAGATTGATGGACTGACCACATCGACTCAAGGTTGAGGGACTGATTACCTCATTCTCCTCCTGTTCAAGATTCTCCTTTGTATGGACTGATGAAGCCACTGTGTGGCGAAACGTTTCCTCAATAAAGATACCCAAGTGTTGCACATGTGTCTAATTTATCAATGCAATGCATGTCAACGACAGGGACCTGAAGTTAAATATTACCTATCTGCCCCTTTGTTAAATACTGTGACTATATCTACTGTCTTCCACACTTCTGCCAGTTGCCCTGTATCAAGTGACTTGTTGAAGATTGTACATGGTGTGCGTGTGAGTGTATTAAATGAGTGTGTGTGTGTGTGTGTGTGTGTGGTTAAAGGAATCGAGTCACAGCTCCTGGCCCTCCTCTTTACTGGTCGCTACTAGGTCCACTCTCTTTCCGTGTTCCATGAGCTTTATCCCATCTCTTCTTAAAGCTATGTATGGATCGTGCTTCCACTACATCACTCTTCAGATTATTACACTTCCTAACAACTTTATGACTGAAGAAATACTTCCTAACATCGCTGTGACTCATCTGAGTTTTCAACTTCCAGTTGTGACCTCTTATTCCTGTGTCCCATCTCTGAAACAGTCTGTCCCTGTTCAGCTTGTCAGTTCCTCTCTATATTTTATATGTCGTTATCGTGAACCCATCCCCTATTCCTTCTGTAATCCAGTGTCGTCAGATTGATTTCCTTTAAACTCTCTTCGTAGGACATACCCCTTAGCTCCGGGACTTGTCTTGTTGCAAACTTATACAGTTTTTCTGATTTCTTGATGTGCTTGACCAGGTGTGGGCTCCATACTGGTGCTGCATACTCCAATATGAGTCTGACGTACAAGGTACACAGTGTCTTGAATGACTCCTTTCTCAGGTGTCGAAACGCTGTTTGTTGGTTTGCCAGGCGCCCCTTTGCCGCAGCAGTTATTTGGTTGATGTGGCCCACAGGGGATGTGTTCAGTATTATATTCACCCTAAGATCAGTTTCCTTGAGTAACGTTTGCAACCTTCGGTCTTTTAGCCTGAACTCTGTCTGCAGTCTTCTTCGACCTTCCCCAAACTTCATGACTTAACACTAGGTGGGGATAAACTTCGGGAGCGAGTTGGAGCCAGTCCAGATCCCATTACAGTCCTTACGCATTAGCTTCACATCGTCTGCAGACGATATGAAGCTAATGCGTAAGGACTATCTGCTTAAGGATTAATGCGTAAGGACTATCTGCTAATGCGAAAGCACTATTTGCGTAAGGACGATCTATCTCTTCCGCCATGTCATTCACATATACCAGAAACAGCACTGGCCCTAGGACTGAACCTTGGGGAACCCCGCTCGGAACAGGCGCTCACATCAACACCTTGTCATGTAGTATTCTTTGTTTCCTTCCTGTTGTTACAAAAACGCGATTCTAAAAGCTTAGAGATCTCCAGTGAATACTAGAAAGGACTGCCCTTCTAGCATCCAGCCTGTTACTGGGTTTTCGTAACAATTAGTCAGTATCCTTGTCCAATTATCCATTAGAATTCAATAAGAATTATTAGTGCTTCAGGATTACAACTGGTAGGCTACTAACTAGAGAAATTAAAATTTAATAAATTTATTAATAAATAAGTTGTCTAGGTGTATATCAAATTAAATTAAATCAATATCAACAAAATAATAATAATCACTTCTCTCGTGTACAGTATTATTGTGCTGAAAGCACATATCACATTTATAATTCTTAAGTACCGTCTGGTACATTAACATTTAATAAGATATTACAAATATGTACAAGTAAGTTTGTGTGTATGCGTGTAAGTGCTCTAAGTAGTTCACTATGTCTCACGACTCGACTAGACTTAAACAAGTGGCTGACAAAGTCCTCAAATAAGCTTACTTCTTGGCCAACTGGCAATCAGCACAGTCTGCTTGAACAATAAAAAGATTGCTAAGCCCAATAGCAATATAACAAGCAACTGCGACACAATCAGAATCAAGGAGATATATAACGACAGTTAGTAGGGACCATCTGCAGATCCTCCATAAAAGTCACAAAACTCTCATAATACTGAATCTAAGTTCAGTATAAGAAAATCCCCGACTGTGACAGTACACAGATACCAGTACAAGTTAGGTCAGAAGCTACATTATTATTATAATCAAAAAGAAGCGCTAAGCCACAAGGACTATACAGCATCAGAAGCTACAGCTCAGGACCTGAGTTGCTCAGAGTGTCTATGCGACACACAACCTCAGTACAATGTCGAAAATCACTAAGTCTATACAATGTTCTGTGAACAGAGTCTCCAGAACTAACAAGAAAGCTACAGAGACGATCTTCCAACAAGGGCCAATAAGGGAGATTTAGGGTTGTCTTGTCAAGAATACGTCCAGCCACAAAGCGAGTCTAGACCAGACTGAATACTTCAGGTGAGGTGAGAACACCCCCCCTCCTCTATCATGTGATAGCTCCGTGGATAGTTGCTGCTCAGCACTGAGAAGCCGGCAGAGTAACGAGCAAAGAGCGATAATTACAGTAGTTAGACAATCAAGACTTGAACTATGAGCACATAATAATATGTTACATCCTACCTAACAAAAATAACTAAGACAAATAATAATATAAAGCAATATATTCACGATTTAGCTATTATCGCAAATATAAGCAATATAAAATTATATGAAAAGATAATATACATTATATACATATACATCATATACATTGTAACCCATTCATGGGTTGCAACACTGTCAGGTATTCCCTGATCAATTGCAGTGTCTTTCCTGATATTCTTGCCTGCTCCTCTAGCACTAATCTCTTGTGCAGAACTGTGTTGAAAACCTTCTTACAGTCCAAGAACATGCATTGAGTGTATGTACTCACCTCATCTAATTGTACTCAGCCAATTGTGGTTGCAGGGGTCGAGACTCAGCTCCTGGCCCCTCCTCTTCACTGACCGCTACTGGGTCCTCCCTCTCCCTGCTCCATGAGCTTTATCATGCCTCTTCTTAAAACTATGAATGGTTCTTGCCTCCACTACATCGCTTGCCAGACTATTCCACTACCTAACAACTCTGTGGCTGAAGAAATACTTCCTAACATCCTTTGACTCATCTGAGTCTTCAGCTTCCAATTGTGACCCTTGTTTCTGTGTCCCATCTCTGGAACATCCTGTCTCTGCCCACCTTGTCTATTCCATGCAGTATTTTGTATGTTGGTATCATGTCTCCCCTGACCCTCCAGTCCTCCAGTGTCGTGAGGCCGATTTTCCTTAACCTTTCTTCGTAGAACATATCCCTTAGCTCTGGAACCAGACTTGTTGCAAACCTTTGCACTTTCTCTAATTTCTTGACGTGTTTGACCAGGTGTGGGTTCCAAACTGGTGCTGCGTACTCCAGTATGGGCCTGATGTACACAGTGTATTGAATCTTGAACGATTCCTTACTTAGGAACCGGATCGCTGTTCTCAGGTTTGCCAAGTGCCCATATGCCACAGCAGTTATCTGGTTAAAGTGTGCTTCTGGTGACGTACTCGGTATTATACTCACCCCCAGATCTTTCTCCTTGATTGAAGTTTCCAGTCTTTGGCCGCCTAGCCTATACTCTGTCTGGAGTCTTCTTTGCCCTTCTTCGATCTTCCAGCCTGTGCAGGTCTATTTGTAGACCTGTTTGGTCCGTATCTGATTTAATTCTCCTCATTAACTTCACATCATCTGCAAACAGGGACACTTCTGAGTCTATCCCTTCCATCATGTCGTTCACATATGCCAAGAATAGCACTGGTCCCAGGACTGACCCCAGTGGGACCCCACTCATCACAGGCACCCACTGTGATACCTCATCACGGACCATGATTCGCTGTTGCCTCCCTGTTAGGCATTCTCTGATCCACTGCAGTGCCCTTCCTGTTATATGTGCCTGATCCTCTAGCTTCCGTATTAATCTCTTGTGAGGAACTGTGTCGAAGGCCTTCTTTCAGTCCAAGAAAATACAGTCAACCCACATCTCTCTCTTACTTCAGTTACCTTGTCATAAATCTCTAGTAGGTTTTGTGACACAGAATTTGCCTTCCATGAGTCCATGCTAGCTGTCGATTATAACCTTGTTCCACTCCAGGTGCTTCACCACTCTCCTCCATGACTTTGCATACTATACACGTTAGTGACACTGGTCTATAGTTTAGTAGAACATAAGAACATAAGAAAGGAGGAACACTGCAGCAGGCCTGTTGGCCCATACTAGGCAGGTCCTTTACAATTCATCCCACTAACAAACATTTGACCAACCCAATTTTCAATGCTACCCAAGAAATAAGCTCTGATGTGCAAGTCCCACTCAAATCCAACCCCTCCCACTCATGTACTTATCCAACCTAAATTTGAAACTACCCAAAGTCCTAGCCTCAATAACCCAACTAGGTAGACTGTTCCACTCATCAACTACCCTATTTCCAAACCAATACTTTCCTATGTCCTTTCTAAATCTAAACTTATCTAATTTAAATCCATTACTGCGGGTTCTCTCTTGGAGAGATATCCTCAAGACCTTGTTAATATCCCCTTTATTAATATCTATCTTCCACTTATACACTTCGATCAGGTCTCCCCTCATTCTTCGTCTAACAAGTGAATGTAACTTAAGAGTCTTCAATCTTTCTTCATAAGGAAGATTTCTAATGCTATGTATTAATTTAGTCATCCTACGCTGAATGTTTTCTAACGAATTTATGTCCATTCTGTAATATGGAGACCAGAATTGAGCTGCATAATCTAGGTGAGGCCTTACTAATGATGTATAGAGCTGCAGTATGACCTCTGGACTTCTGTTGCTTACACTTCTTGATATAAATCCCAGTAATCTATTTGCCTTATTACGTACGCTTAGGCATTGCTGTCTTGGTTTAAGGTTGCTGCTTACCATAACCCCCAAGTCCTTTTCGCATTCTGTATGGCTAAGTTCTACATTATTTAACTTATAAGTGGACACTTCCGAGCTTCAGAACCTTGCATTTATCTACATTGAACTGCATCTGCCACTTTTCTGACCAAGAGTAGAGTTTGTCTAAATCCTCCTGAAGTTCCCTAACATCTACGTTTGAATCAATTATCCTACCTATCTTCGTGTCATCGGCGAATTTGCTCATATCACTAGTAATTCCTTCATCAAGATCATTGATATATATTATAAACAACAACGGGCCCAAGACTGATCCCTGTGGAACGCCACTTGTTACTGATCCCCACTCGGATTTAACCCCATTTATGGACACTCTCTGCTTCCTGTCTGTGAGCCATGATTCGATCCACGAGAGCACTCTTCCCCCAATGCCATGAGCTGCTACTTTCTTCAACAGTCTTTGGTGCGGAACTCTATCAAATGCCTTACTAAAATCTAAGTAAATAATATCAAATTCTTTATCGTGGTCAACAGCCTCAAAAGCTTTACTGAAAAAAGTTAATAAATTAGTTAGACAAGACCGGCCTCTTGTGAATCCATGCTGAGTATCATTAATCAAGCTATGCTTATCGAGATGGCTTCTTATAATTTGAGCTATAATTGACTCTAGTAATTTGCCTACAATTGAGGTCAGGCTTATTGGGCGGTAATTTGACGGTAACGACTTGTCCCCTGTTTTAAAAATAGGAATTACATTAGCCATCTTCCACATATCAGACACTACACCTGTTTGAAGAGATAAATTAAAAATATTAGTTAATGGTTCACAGACTTCCATTTTGCATTCCTTTAGAACCCTTGAAAAAACCTCATCAGGACCCGGTGACTTATTTTGCTTCAGTCGGTCTATCTGCTTCACAACCATTTCACTAGTGACTATGATGTTACATAATTTATCTTCTTCTGGCCCACTATAAAAATTAATTACCGGAACACTACTAGTGTCTTCCTGTGTAAAAACCGAGAGAAAATAATTATTTAAAATCGAGCACATTTCATTCTCTTTGTCAGTAAGATGCCCATAGTTATTTTTAAGGGGACCTATCTTATCTCTGACTTTTGTTCTATATACCTGGAAAAAACTTTTTGGGTTAGTTTTAGAATCCCTAGCAACTTTAATTTCATAGTCCCTTTTAGCTTTTCTTATCCCCTTTTTAATGTCCCTCTTAGTGTCAATATACTGATTCATAAGATGACCCTCGCCTCTTTTGATACGCCTATAAATTCCTTTCTTATGCCCTAGTAGATATTTCAGCCTATTATTCATCCATTTTGGGTCATTTCTATTTGATCTAATTTCTTTATAAGGGATAAATGTTCTTTGAGCAGCATGTATTGTGTTCAGAAAACTGTCATATTGATAGCTCTCTTCGTTACCCCAGTCAACAGATGATAAGTGTTCTCTAAGCCCATCGTAATCTGCTAAGCGAAAATCTGGGACTGTTACTGAGTTATCCCTACTATCATACTTCCATTCAATTCTAAATGTAATTGATTTGTGGTCGCTAGCACCCAGTTCTTCTGAAACTTCTAAATTATTAACAAGGGATTCATTGTTTGCCAGAACTAAGTCAAGCAGGTTATTACCCCTTGTAGGTTCTGTCACAAACTGCTTCAGAAAACAATCCTGAACTACTTCTAAGAAGTCGTATGATTCTAAATTCCCAGTCAAGAAATTCCAATCAATATGACTAAAGTTAAAGTCTCCTAGAATTACTACATTATCGTGCCTTGTGGCCCTAACAATTTCCTCCCATAGTAGTCTTCCCTGGTCCCTATCTAAATTTGGGGGACGGTATATCACACCTAAAGTTAATTTTTCATGCCCCTCTGAAAATTCTATCCAAACAGACTCTGTATGTGTTACTTCAGACTTAATACCCGTTTTAATGCAACAGTTCAAGCGATCTCGGACATACAATGCCACCCCACCCCACTTCCCGATACTTCTATCTACTTGGAACAATTTGAAACCCTGAATGTGACATTCTGCAGGCATGTCCCGACTTTTTGAATTAAACCACGTCTCAGTAATGGCAAATACATCTATGTTACCTGCACTAGCAACTAGTCTCAACTCGTCCATCTTATTCCTAGCACTGCGACTATTTGTGTAATATATACTTAAGGACCCTCCTTTCTCTTTATCATTCCTGCTCCTTTCTGTTATTCCACTAAACCTATTACTGTCCTTGTCAATTAGTGCCACTGGCCTTCCGATATCCACCTCATTTTGCCTATTACTAGTTCTCCTAGTACTCATATTACTACCCTGAGACTTCACAGTTTTCCCGCAGAAACCCATACCACTAACTATTCCTAGTTTAAAGACCTAACAGCTCCCTCCACTGCGTTGGCCAGTGCTCCCACCCCACACCTAGACAAGTGAACCCCATCCCTGGCATACATGTCATTTCTGCCATAGAAGAGGTCCCAGTTGTCAATGAATGTTACCGCATTTTCCTTACAGTATTTGTCCAGCCAGCAATTGACACCAATTGCTCTGGACAACCATTCATTTCCAACTCCTCTCCTTGGCAAAATGCCACATATGACAGGTTTCCCACCCTTCTTCCTAATTATCTCTATTGCTGACCTATACCTGCTAATCAGGTCCTCACTCCTACGTCTGCCAACATCGTTGCCTCCAGCACTGAGACAGATAATAGGATTGCTCCCATTACCTCTCATGATGTCATCCAGACGGCTAACAATATCCTTCATCCCAGCCCCAGGAAAACACACTCTCTGCCTCCTACTCCTATCCTTCAAACAGAATGCCCTATCCATGTACCTAATCTGACTATCCCCAACAACAACAATGTTTTTACCTTCCTTGGCGTCGTCCGTAGTGATGCTCCGAGTAGTCGACTCAAATTCGCCAGGTAGCATTACACCACTTGTAGAATTCGTCATGACGTTCTCGATGGTCTTCGTTGGGGTTTCTAGGGATGTCTCACTCACGTCTGCCAATGCTTCCTTGGTGCTCGTTGTGGCATTCCCAGTAGAACACTCACATTCGTCAGGTAGCACCGAGAATGAGTTGGAAGTTTCCACGGCAGTCTTCTGGTTTCTCGTTGTTTCTGCCTCTCCAACCGTTTTCTTAATCTTCAGCTTGGTTCCATGTTGCCCGACCACTGACCAAGCTCCCCTCTTAACCTGGGGACTCACAACAGGAGGATTACTACGAATCCTCTTGTTCTCCTCCGTTAATCGCCGTATCTCCAGTTTAGCAACTCTGAGTTCTTCTCTCAGCTGCTGGTAAAGCTGCTCAAGAGAGGGCATCCTGGTTCAGATTCACAGAGAGCACACAAACAGGTCTTCACAGAGCTAAGTGCTTCATTTCTGTCTCCTTTCTTAAATTCGGGTACTACATTTGCCATCTTCCATACCTCAGATAGTTGGTCGTTCCTGCCTGACAAACTTGCTGACGTTCTTCAATAGAACATTTGAGGCAGTTGACAGTGATAAGGAATATGATATTGTTTATTTGGATTTTAGTAAAATCTTCGATAGAGTACCTCACAGGAGGCTCTTGAAAAAAGTGGCAGCTCATGGTATAGGAGGTAAAGTTCTAGCATGGATAGAGGCATGGCTTACCAATAGAAAGCAGAGAGTTACCATTAATGGAGTGAAATCTGAATGGGGATTAGTCACTAGTGGCGTTCCACAAGGATCAGTTTTAGGCCCTCTCTTGTTCATAATTTACATTAATGACCTTGATGAAGGGATTACGAGTGACATGAGTAAGTTTGCTGATGATACAAAGATAGACCGTATAATTCACTCTGAGGAGGACAGCAATGAATTCCAGGAGGATTTGGACAAATTAATGTCCTGGTCTGAAAAATTGCTGATGAAGTTCAATGTCGATAAGTGTAAAGTACTAGCCCTTGGTAATGAAAATAATCATCGGAGCTATAATCTAGGTGAAGTAGAGCTTGATCATACAGAATGTGAAAAGGACTTGGGAGTCATGGTGAGCAGAAATCAAAAGCCAAGACAGCAGTGCCTTAGTGTGCGCAACAAGGCCAACAGATTACTTGGATTTATCTCAAGAAGTATAAGTAACAGAAGTCCAAAAGTTATTTTACAGCTCTATACATCACTAGTGAGGCCTCATTTAGATTATGCTGCTCAGTTTTGGTCCCCTTACTACAGGATGGATATAGACTCATTAGAGAACATACAGAGAAGAATGACTAAAATGATTTACTGTGTAAGGAACCTCCCGTATGAAGATTGACTTAAAGCCTTAAATCTCCACTCTCTGGAGAGGCGTAGAATGAGGGGAGATATCATTGAAGTGTATAAGTGGATGAGGGGCATAAACAAGGGAGATATTAATAAGGTACTGAGGGTGTCGAACCAGGTAAGAACCAGAAATAATGGATTTAAGTTGGATAAATTTAAATTTAGAAGGGACATAGGTAAGTACTGGTTTTCTAACAGAGTTGTGACGTGTCAGTGGTGACGTGTACTTAGCACAGTGTTGACGTGTACTTAGCTCAGTGGTGACGTGTACTTAGCTCTGTGAAGACTTGTTTGTGTGCTCTTGAGTGGTGACCTGTACTTTGAGTGCTGACCTGTGCTTAACTCTGTGAAGAAGTGTCTTGTTTGCTCCCGTGGACTGAACCAAGATGCCCTCCATCGAGCAACTTTACCAGCAACTTAAGGAAGAATTGAAGGCAGCGAAGATGGAGATACGGCGATTGACCGACGAAAACAAGAGGATTCGTAGTAGTCCTCCTGTTTCGAGTCCTCAGGTCAAGAAGGGATCGTGGTCAGTGGCTGGACAGCAGGGGACGACGAAGTTGACGATCAAGAAGACGAATGGAAAGCCAGAAACGATGAAGAAGAAAGAGACTGCTGTGGAAACTCCCGTGGAAACCTCCAACGCATTCTCGGTGCTACCCGACGAATGTGAGTCTTCTACTGGGATCGTCACGACGAACGACAAGGAAGGTAAGAATATTGTTGTTGTTGGGGATAGCCAGGTTAGATACATGGATAGGGCATTCTGCTTGAAGGACAGGAGTAGGAGACAAAGGGTATGCTTTCCTGGGGCTGGGATGGAGGACATTGTTAGCCGGCTTGACAACATCATGAACGGTAATGGGATCAATCCTATTATTTGCCTCAGTGCTGGAGGCAATGATGTAGGCAAGCGTAGAAGTGAGGATTTAGTTAGAAAGTTCAGGACAGCTATAGACATGATTAGGAAGAAGGGGGGGCGCCCTGTTATATGTGGCATTTTGCCAAGAAGAGGTGTTGGTAATGAATGGTTTTCCAGAGCAATTGGTATTAATTGTTGGCTGGATAAACACTGTAAGGATAATGCAGTACCATTCATTGACAACTGGGACAACTTCTATGGCCGAAATGACATGTATGCCAGGGATGGGGTTCACTTATCCAGGGCAGGTGTGGGTTTTCTTGCTAACTCAGTTGAGGAGGTTGTTAGGACTTTAAACTAGGATTAGTTAGAGGTATGGGTTTAGAAATGATTAATAATGAGTATGGATATATTGACTTATGCTCTGATATTAAGAATCTTAATAGTAACTGTCATGGAGTAACTCTGGGTATTGATAATTTCAGAAATTGTGTAAAAACAAAGATGAATAGGAAAAATGTGCAGAAGAAAAAACATATGATGGTATTTTATGCTAACAGTCGAAGTGCAAGAAATAAAATTAATGAACTACGTTTGGTAGCATGTGCTGGGAACTTTGATATCATTGCATTAACTGAAACATGGTATGATTTAAAGAGTCGGGATATGACTGCTGAGTGTAATATTCACGGATTTAAGTTATTCAATGTGGACAGATGTAATGGGAAGGGGGGAGGAGTTGCATTGTATGTTCGAGAAAATATTAATTGTTGCATAAAAAAAGGTATAAAAATAGATGGAGCAGTAACAGAGTCTGTTTGGGTAGAGTTCGTGGAGGGTCAAGAAAAACTAATTCTAGGTGTAATATACCGACCTCCAGGCTTAGATCACGATAGAGGGAGACTTCTTTGGGACGAAATTGTTAGGGCTTCTGGACACAGTAACGTTGTCATAGTAGGGGACTTTAACTTTAGCCAAATTGACTGGAATTCTTTGACAGGTAATCTAGAGTCCAGTGACTTCATGGAAACAATTCAGGACTGTTTTCTGAAACAGAGTGTAACTGAACCTACCAGGGGTAATAATTTGCTAGACCTAGTCTTGTCAAATAAGGAAACACTAGTGAATAATCTGGAGATCACTGAAGAGCTTGGCGCAAGTGATCACAAATCCATCACCTTTAGCATTATGATGAGAGTAAGACACATGTGCAACATCTGGGTATCTTTATTGTAGACGTTTCGCCATCCAGTATCTTTATCAATACAAATTCCAGGACATAACTTGAAGACAGTAGAACTATGTACAGAAGATGAGGTAATCAGTCCCTCAACCTAGGAGTAGGTGCGAACAGCACCATAGTCGTGGAGATTCTGAACAGAATCTCCACGACTATGGTGCTGTTCGCACCTACTCCTAGGTTGAGGGACTGATTACCTCATCTTCTGCACATAGTTCTACTGTCTTCAAGTTATGTCCTAGAATTTGTATTGATAAAGCCACTGGATGGCGAAACGTCTACAATAAAGATACCCAGATGTTGCACATGTGTCTTACTCTCATCTTGTCGGTATTATATACCATTCGTACACCACCTTTAGCATTAATTGGGAATGCAAGAATAATGATAATACAGTAAAAATCCCCGATTTTCGTTCTGCCGATTATAATGGACTTAGGGAACATCTGTCTAATCTTGATTGGGGTTATCTAGCTAATGATTTTATTGACGATAATCATACTTATGAATATGAAGGGATCTGCTTTTATGATTGTTTTCTTAATAATGTACACAGTGCCCAGAGTATATACATTCCCCAGAGAGAAATTAGGTCTAATAATAACGATCCCAAATGGGTTAACAGGAGGTTAAAGCATCTATTAGGGGAGAAAAGGGGAATTTATAGGCGCATTAGAAGAGGAGAGGTTAACCTTACTGACCAATATGTTCAGCTTAAAAGAGAAGTAAAAAAGGCGATTAGAAAGGCTAAACGTGACTATGAAATTAGAGTCGCTAATGAATCAAAGACTAATCCAAAGGGGTTCTTTCAAGTGTATAGGACGAAGGTGAAGGAAAAAGTAGGACCTCTGAAATCTGGGAATGGACAGCTGACGGATAATGAACTGGAAATGTGTTCCTTATTTAATGACTATTTTTTGTCAGTTTTTACACAGGAAGATGTAAATGAGATTCCAATAATTAACAATTATTTAGTTCCTGATGAATTTAAGTTAACTAATATTACTGTCACGAGGGACATGGTTATTAAACAGATAGACAAATTGAAACAAAATAAGTCCCCGGGACCCGATGAGTTGTTTTCAAGGGTACTTAAGGAATGCAAGATGGAGCTTAGTCAGCCATTAACGAATGTATTCAATGCGTCCATCCTTACCAGTGTTGTGCCAGAGATGTGGAAGATGGCTAATGTGGTTCCTATATTCAAATCAGGGGATAAGTCCACTCCTTCAAATTACCGTCCAATAAGCCTGACATCTATAGTGGGCAAGTTATTAGAATCAATTATAGCTGACATTATCAGAAGTCACCTTGAAGAGCATAACTTGATAAATGAATCTCAGCATGGATTCACGAGAGGTCGTTCCTGCCTGACAAACTTACTGACGTTCTTCAATAGAACATTTGAGGCAGTTGACAGTGATAAGGAATATGATATTGTTTATTTGGATTTTAGTAAAGCCTTCGACAGAGTACCTCACAAGAGACTCTTAAGAAAAGTGGCAGCTCATGGTATAGGAGGTAAAGTTCTAGCATGGATTGAGGCATGGCTTACCAATAGAAAGCAGAGAGTTACCATTAATGGAGTGAAATCTGAATGGGGATTAGTCACTAGTGGCGTTCCACAAGGATCAGTTTTAGGCCCTCTCTTGTTCATAATTTACATTAATGACCATGATGAAGGGATTACTAGTGACATGAGTAAGTTTGCTGATGATACAAAGATAGGCCGTATAATTCACTCTGAGGAGGATATCAATGAACTCCAGGACGATTTGAACAAATTAATGTCTTGGTCTGAGAAATGGCAGATGAAGTTTAATGTGGATAAGTGTAAGGTACTTGCCCTTGGTAATGAAAATAACCCTCGAAGCTATAATCTAGGTGAAGTAGAGCTTGGTCATGCAGAATGTGAAAAGGACTTGGGAGTCATGGTAAGCAGAAATCTAAAGCCAAGACAGCAGTGCCTCAGTGTGCGCAACAAGGCCAACAGATTACTTGGATTTATCTCAAGAAGTATAAGTAACAGAAGTCCAAAAGTTATTTTACAGCTCTATACATCACTAGTGAGGCCTCATTTAGATTATGCTGCTCAGTTTTGGTCCCCTTACTACAGGATGGACATAGACTCATTAGAGAACATACAGAGAAGAATGACTAAAATGATTTACTGTGTAAGGAACCTCCCGTATGAAGATAGACTTAAAGCCTTAAATCTCCACTCTCTTGAGAGGCGTAGAATGAGGGGAGATATCATTGAAGTGTATAAGTGGATGACGGGCATAAACAAGGGAGACATTAATAAAGTACTGAGGGTGTCGAACCAGGTAAGAACCAGGAATAATGGATTTAAGTTGGATAAATTTAGATTTAGAAAGGACATAGGTAAGTACTGGTTTTCTAACAGAGTTGTAGATGCGTGGAACAGTCTTCCCAGTGGGGTGATAGAGGCTAGGACCTTGGGTAGCTTTAAGAAGAGACTGGACAAATATATGAGTGGGAGGGGCTGGGTTTGATTGGTGTTGGGGGGTGCGGGAGTTGTTTCTTGAGTAGCTTTAGGTAGATGTCGTTTTGATAAGGACCTGCCTCGTATGGGCCAGTAGGCCTTCTGCAGTGTTCCTACATTCTTATGTTCTTATGTTCTTATGTTGTAGATGCGTGGAACAGTCTTCCCAGTGGGGTGATAGAGGCTAGGACCTTGGGTAGCTTTAAGAAGAGACTGGACAAATATATGAGTGGGAGGGGCTGGGTTTGAATGGTGTCATTGGGTACGGGAGTTATTTCTTGGGTGGCTTTAGGTAGAGGTCGTTTTGATAAGGACCTGCCTCGCATGGGCCAGTAGGCCTTCTGCAGTGTTCCTACATTCTTATGTTCTTGTGTTAGTGGCACACAGTGTCTCTGCTCCCTCTCTAAGGAGCCATGGGGAGATGTCCGGTCCCACCGCCTTTGAGGTATCAAGGTCACTTAGGAACTTCTTTACCTCCTACTGGGTTTTGTGTATTTCATCCAACACTTATTGGTATATCCCTTGTTGGTGTACATCAGTTTTGTCTTCCCAGTGTCCCTTCAGCCTCCACTGTAAATACTTCCCCAAATCTCATGTTGAGCTCCTCACATACTTCTTGGTCATTTCTTGTGAGCTCCCTACCTTTCCTCAGCCTGATTACCTGGTCCTTGACTGTTGTCTTACTCCTGATGTGGCTGTAAAGCAGTTTCGGGTCAGACTTGACTTTCGATGCTATGTCCTTTTCGTACTGTCGCTGGCCCTCCCTTCTCATTTGTGCATACTCGTTTCTGGCTCGTCGACTAATCTCTTTATTTTCCTGAGTCCTTTGCCTTCTGTACATTTTCCAATCTCTAGTGCACTTAGTTTTTGCCTCCCTACACCCTCGGGTAAACCAAGGGCCTGTTCTGGTCTTCCCATTAT